>NC_138575.1:138184696-138726633 GCF_964289735.1 Phaethon aethereus
CCCTTTGCCATTGTACTGGTTTCTATTCTCCAGCTCCTAGAATAGCAGTTGTATGTGTAGAGCATATAGACATTTTTGTTTATTGCTTTAGTTTAGCAGGAAAAAAGGGTACTAAGATAACCACTTACATCAATCTGTAAGCATATCCACCAAATACGAATGCTTACTGTTTGAAGAGAGAAGTTCCTCCATTGCACATTCTGCTAGCATAGGATGTATGGGCTACATCTCCTCTAAATTGCTGTTCAAATTGTTATTTGAATTAACTGCTGTCATTGACTTCTGGTCAGAAACCTAAGCCAGAAATCATAGTTTGGGAAAAATCATTTTTGGGTAGGTTAGTAGGAATTGAAATTCTTCATAGCATGCTTCTGGTTTTACATAACATTTACCTGCTTCTCTAAATAAATTTTTAATTTCAGTTATGACTGGATCAATTGGGCTAGGACAGTAAAAACGCATTAAATGAGCCCCAAATAGATGTAAAACAGCAGGAGTAATACATTTTTATTCTTTCAAATCAAATATTGTGAATGTCTAGGGGAAGAGGTTTTATCTTCTGTTAAATGCAGGACTTGGAACCAGGAATTCTGGAGTCGTCTTCTGTCTTTGTCACTTTGTCTTAGTTGAAAAAGCTGGTGTTGGTTGTGTATGTGGTTACAGTGGCCACCTGCATTTATAAAAGCCTGTACAGACATGACCCTTTATAATTCAAGCTACTACCAACGCCAGTCACTACTGAAGATGTCCAGAACAATGAGTATTGCCTACACTAGTGGTGTCTGCAGCTGGGCTTAGAAAGGCTTTGGCAGAACCCTTTCATATCTCAGCCGTGTTCCAGCTGCCCAGAAAAAAAATCTTCACAACCTGCAGCGAGTGACTGAATTTCCATCTGTCCTCTTCTTCTCCCTGTGGAAGCTGGTGCTGGACTTTACAATTCTCAGAATTTTTGCATTAAGTCTGTTCGGGTGCCTCATGAGCAAACATATTGTTTTACTTTTTTTCCCAACTGAAGAAATTCAAATTCATCTGATGCACAAGAATGTGGAGAGAGGGAAAAATAAGAAGATAAATCCTACCTTAGCTATGCAGGATGAGTTATCTCACTTTACAGGCAAAAAATCTAATAGAATGACTTGCCTGAGGATCAGCAGTGAGTTTGTGGCAACACCCTATCTCCCAAATGCCTGAGTTGCAAGATTATCCTTCACCAATGCCGGTTGCAATTTTAATATAGAGAGGTATATTATTTTTTAAGATATATAGATGATTCATGCTAATATGAAAAGGAATTAACTTCAACAGAGGAAAATACTTTCCTTCCAAACACCTTTACAATGAATAAACTATCTTTGTATCTGGAAAGGCTGTTTTCCTGTCATTAACTTCTTTGTATAAATTAAAATAATCCTGCGTCGTGGCAATGTTTTCTGTATCCTATCTCTATTATAGCAGATCAATAAAAAATAAATTCTAGTAACTGTTTCCAATAGCAAATTAAAATTCTGTTGAGATTTATCCAATAAGGTACGGGTCAAATCCTTGGAGAGGCTGAGCAGCTGAGACTCCTATGGCTACACTGCTTGGCACCATCTTACTCTGAGGCCCCAAATTTTACATAGTAAGTGTTCTAATCACCTACCAGGGTTTGGGACTATCACAATTTAATAACAGCGTTGCAGCCATAGCTGCAAAATATTACACAATAAAACAAAATAAATGGAAATAATCTCTCATGAGTGCCAATAATTTAGATTTACAGGGTAATCCATAGGTATTGCAACTCCTAACAGATTGCCAAAATACTGTTTGGAGACTTCTATTTCAAATCTAGTACATTTTATTATCATTTCGAAGGCTAGGAAATTGAGGAATAAATTAAAGAGCTAAAATGGGGAAGGCAAACATTTACAGATTGGATTTAAACGTACGGAAGTGTGAAGCAAAACTCCCTCTTTCGGAAGGGTTTCATTAATGTTTGATTAGCTGAGCTGCAAATGAGAGCTCGCTCCCCAACATCCCCTCCGCCAGGCGCAGCACGTACCGGCGGAGAGGCTGGCTCTGGTGCGGCTCTTTGCCACGGCAGCTCACGGCGGGCATTTCTCATCAGCCCGTCTGAAGGCCCGTCATGAAGTTATCGCTGTAATTGTCACCACTGAAGACAGGGGATGGACAGGCCTCTTCCTGAGGGTTACCAAGCAAGGCAAGGCGGGGATCTGTGCGGTGAACAAGATACTAGGCCATGTTCCCCGAATTTCTAGAGGCGAGAGGAGGCTGGGAATTTTGAATACCAGTTCATTTTTCTCACTGGCTCCCCGGTGCCAGAAGTGAGAGCCCACTCCCACGGGCAGACCCACCGACTAAATGTGCTCTGGCCGCTGATGGGTTTTTTCCCCACCACCGTTCGCACGGAGGCAGAAAACGGCCTGCTGCCGGGATGAGCTAGTCTGGACAGCCTGCTTCTGTCCAGTCATGAGCGTCGCGTGAGTAAGGTCTGCAGGGAAGAAGCAGAGGTTGGTCTTTCTCCAGACATCTGCCTGATGTGCTGGGTGAGCCTTCCCAGGGTCCAGCACATCTTCACACAGCGAGCAAAGCCCAGGCTGGCCAACTCGCCTCGCATACGTGAGTGTTAGTCCGTGCACAGCCGAGTTCAGCTTGAAAGGTGACCTAGAAGTGACCACTGCGAGTTCCCTAGCTGCACAGTCCTCTCGCCCACCACCCTTCTTTCCGATAAATTGCAACCGGTTTTGCTCCACTGTGTATCGTTCTCCAGAGACTGGACCTTGGCTATAATCCTCCCCCACGAATCCTTGTTCTTGGTTCTCCGTCTCCCGCTTTACACGTGCCGTAGTCTCGCTCTCTGAACCGAGTTATTCTGGAGGAAGCCCGAGTGAGGCATCCTGTCCTTCAGAAAGCAGGTATAACCTCAGCGCCATGATACGAATATAAACAAGCCTCTTACAATATTTATTTACCCCATATATTTTAATTCTGTTTTTCTAAATGTACTGATGTACAGCCTGCAGTACACATTTATTACAGGTAATGATATTGTCCGAGTACAAGTATTTATGAATATCTTAGGCGATAAAACATAAGTGCATGCTGCATTCTACGTTAACACAGCTGTGATAACAGTTTATTCGCCGGTGTCATCGATATAACAGATAGTGACAAAGACCATGGTGTAACTGTGAGTGGTTCAGCAGAATCTCAGGCAGCTGGATAAATGTGAGGTGAAAAAAAGGGCTATTTAATTTTTAGAAAACTTACAAGCTGGAAAAAATACTGGCAGTGTTATTATTAAGAAACACAAGACTCTTAAATGAATTAACATTCAAAAAAATCTGGTTTTATAGATGTGAATGTATAACTCACTCCTGTTTTTGTATGTACACAGTAGTTAGTGTTGCTATACCTGGATAATTATTTGTGTCTAGATATAAAATATATACAAAATTTTGATATGATGCTCAAAGAAGTCGACTTATGGGAAAGCTGGAAAAATGTGCTAGCATGGAAATCAATACCATAGACAGTCAGATCTCTAATGCCAACAACAGGAAATAAGATGAAAATATAATAAACTTTAATAAATGTGAATTATACAATCTTGAGATGCCTTTTTGACTATTATACTAAGTAGAGTTTGTTAGCAGACTTTTCCTATGAGGGAATGAGATTAATAACAAAACTCATGCAAATGAGTTAATCATTCTTTTCATAATGCTAACGGCCAGACTTAGTGGTGCTTTGGAGAGGGCAAAATCTTATTGTAGATAATGAAGCACAATGCTCATAGAGTGCTCGTATTGTTTTCAGTATAGAAAGTTGCTGTAGTATCTCAGATGTTCAGGTTTTTCAGCCATAGACGGTTTTTCACTGATTCACTGAAGCGTAATAATTTCAACAAACACTTCACAAACAATAATTCAAAAGGCATCAAGAAGTAAGTTTCACATCACTTTAGAAATACTGTCCAAACCTACCTGAATGCTATAATACATAAAGTCTATCGCTTAAAGATACAGTTCATAAACAACTCTAACCTTATCTGTGATGCTTGAATCAAATATAGATTCCACACTGGGCAGGACAGAGTAGCTCTGTGTTTCATGGAAGGAAGACCAGAGTATATTAACAAGCATTAACCTTCCTGCATCTTCCAGCTAGAGGTGCTACGTTAATGGGAATACCACAGACTGCTGGCCATTAAAATCATTGGACTTGTGCTACTTTTCGCTTACAAAGAGTCTGGTTCACTGGCCTTCTTTTTCTTGTGGTTTGCAGTGTATGTTGTGCGATATATGACACAGTATTACAGGTTTAACCAGAAGACAAAACAAAATATGACCATGGAAATGAATTTGGTCACTGAGCTGAACTTGCCCCGTGTCTGCTGTGCTTGGCTGTCTAGCTAATGTGTTTCCAAGCCTCAGTCACGGGGAGCAAAGCTGTCACTCTCAAGCTCCGGCAGGTCGGAGCAGTGGCACCCATGCTTGACTTGAGCTCTGTGCTTCGATGCCGAGGGCTACCAAGTTAAGCATGGCCTTCAGCACTTTACTGGCTAGATAGGGGTTTTAAGAAAATTATTAGATGAGAACACACTGTGTAAATTTGAGATTCCATTTTGTGTTCATATGTGCCAAAATAAATCAGAATGTTTCTCTCTGACCAGAAGTGTATAAATATTCACTCCAATAAATGCAGCTATTCGAAAAATGGCCTAGAAAGCCATTTTTTAAAAAGTTCTTTTATGAATGACACTATATGATATACTCTAGTAAATCTATTTCTGCTCATGCCAACATTTGAACTCATAATGCCTTAAAAAATAAAAAACAAGTAATCTGAAAACTAAACTTTTGTTAATAACTTCTTCCCAAAGAAAGGCTACAGTACCCATCAACCTGTATATTTTTCTCAGAGAAAGTCAATTTTGGACACCTTTATATCCCCTAGATTAAACTAACCATATCGTAGCAGACCTTAAGCAAACAATCATTGACAAATTCAGGACTTTTTCTGAAC
Organism: Phaethon aethereus; assembly: GCF_964289735.1. Lineage (NCBI taxonomy): Eukaryota > Metazoa > Chordata > Aves > Phaethontiformes > Phaethontidae > Phaethon > Phaethon aethereus. The sequence goes on from NC_138575.1 coordinate 138,189,728, forward strand.
CGAGCTCTGAAGATCAGATGCTGTGGACAGTACAAAGTGGTAGCAGCTCCCGCAAAAGTAAGAGAAGGAAAGAGAAACCATTAGAAGACAGTGTAAATACGATGGACCTTTCAGAATGAAATCTTGCTTTCATTTTGGTTACAATAACTGTCAGGAACAGTCTGGGGAAAAAATCCTCTTCATTGTAGTATGGCACATTGCATTAATATCAAAGCACACAGTTTTAGATCCAACAGGAAAGGTTAAAAAAATATATGGTTAAAGAGAATCATCAAAGGAAGGAAGAACATAGAGGTCAGATATTTCCAGTTACTGACTGATTGGCTGGGTCAATGACAGTGATCATTAACTGCCAAGAAGTGCCCTTCCTGTTGGCCTCTGTTACATAAAAATGAAACACAAAGCAGCGTAGATCAGAAGCTGTAAGATGATCACATGTGGAAGCTGGTCTCCAAAATGCTGCAGCATTTACCATGCTAAATGTGATACTAATGTTCTCGCTCTTGCCTTCTCTCTATTTTACCCTCTTTTTCCCCCCATGCAGTCACACATATATATTGGCCACACAAAAATCTAAGAACGTGCCACCAACTGGCTGGCAGCTGTCACTGTGCAAGATGAGAAAAAAATCTGAGACGAATCAAGTGATTAATCTTGTGTTAATAGATAACTGAGAAGATGTGAAGATTTTAAAAGCAAGGACAAAAAGGTATAATTGGATATGGTAACTTTTGTACTGAACGGAAGAACTGCTGGGAAGCAGAAAAACAAGTAATTATAAAAACAAAAAAGGATTAAGGCGATTTTTTTTTTCCTGCTGGGTACAAGCACCTGGATGGCAGAGAGCCTAGAATTGGATTACCTTTGAATTTTCTAAATTGTTTTCATGAGAGGAACTTTTTTGAGCCATATGAATCAGATAGAAAGCTTCTTAGAGACAAGGAAAATTAATTTATAAGAAACCTTCCCTCCTATATAGATGCTCACGGATACACTGACTGCTCAGTACTGCTTGATTTTTTTAAAGTCTCTTCCTGACTAGGTCAATGAGTTGCAGAGCCAAAATGCATGACCTTCAGCAAGGAATAAAACCACAAATCTTGAAAAGAATGCATCCCTTCCTCATGTTTTAAGGTATCCTTTCAAAGCAAGCTTAACTGTTTAGAAATAAGTAAATAGTAACTTTCAAAATAAAAATGGTGCGAGACATTTTTCTCCCTGCTGCTGACGCTGGTTTTACACAGAAAGGGATACAATTTTCCTAGTCCCATTTGTATTTTTTCATTTCAATGTTATATTTGACTGTTGAAATTTATTTTCTATGTGAGTAAAATACTTGGTTATAAACACCAGTTAAACTGATATATAGTCACAGTAAACCACAGCAAGTTTTTCCGCTTGTAAGAGGCTGGAGGACTGACAGCTGGAAAGATGTTTTCCTGTGTCAGTATAGGGAAGGATGTTGAGCACTTTCTCTGGAGAGGGATGATGCTCCCTCTTCTTACCCCACAAGCCTACCTGCCCTGCGCTACCGGGTGCAGCTGGTCAAGGTTGGAACTTGATGGTCACCCGTACATCTTTTCCGTTTATACAAAGTTCATTAGCAACCATTAAGCTGCGCTGTTCCAGCTTCAACATATCAATGTTAACAAAATATTAATGCTGGATTTTTGCTGTGAAAGAAAACTAAATCTCATTTGAAATACAAACATGTAATGAAATGCAGCCCATCGCCCCCACTCCAGATCCCAGGGCTGATGGCAGGACCTTGGTAAGACCCCAGGCAGGCTGCGCAACTCGGACCTCTTTGCTAAGATCTATCTGTGGAAACACAGGTATTCAGAAGTGGCTGTCTCTCCTGCAAAAGGCTCTTGCTGTAGCACCATAGACCTGTCGAAGCTTTTAATCTGGCCGTTCCTGCCCTGGGAAGCCGAGCTTGCCGAGGCACAGCTGTTGTTCAGCCCCCTCCAGCAGTGCTGGAAGACCCGGAGTGGGGTAAGAACAGCCAAACCCACTCGCGCTCCGATGGTGCCTTTTGCGGCAGCCCCAAACCAGGAGCTCCTTAGCCCCGTTCTCCCCAGACTGAGCATGGTGGTACTTCAGCGGATAGGGCTCCGCGAGGTGGTTGCGTTTGAGGGGCTCTAGACCAGCCGAGGGGCTTTGACCTCCCCGTGGAAGGAAGGACTGGCCAGTAAGGCTTTAAGTTCCCTACCTGATGCTGCTGTGGACCGTCAGTCACAGTGGAGTGAATTTGTCAGTAAAGCCACAGCGGGACCAAGCAGAAGTGTTTGGAAGAACAAGATGGGTGAACAGCCTGTGCTGCCTTAGCCGGGCTGCAAATGGAGCCTGAAACCCTGCAGGGATAACTCGCCTTCACGTTGCTCTGACCCTGAAGCCCTGAGATAAACAGGATGTTATTTAAATGGAGGAGGAATATATAACATGCATTGATTTTGGAGGGAAGTTATTTATTCAGCATTTCAGCACACTAGGCATGTTGGTTCAGCAGGGAGAGGCTTGTGCTGCGCTTCCAAAATGCTCCCCAGAATTTATCTGGAGGATCGTCGCAAGAATAATTAGCTCCTGTGTCTGTTCATCTGGAAAGGCAAGGGGTCCATACGGACACTACAGGTGTAGAGGGCAACTGCTGTGGTAGAGAAAGCATAAGCAGAGTGACAGATGAGAAAGTCATGACTAGCCTTTGTGCTGATAAATGCAAAATTTCTTCCAATTATAAGAGTTTTGTGTCTTTTTTTTTTTTCCCCAGATAAAGCCTATACTGGAAAGGTTTAAATATTTACATGAAATTGCTTCTCCATACTTGCTCTCTGTGAACAGCAATTAAATTTCCTGGCAGGAATACAAATGATAAATATGAATTGTGTTTTACATGGTATTTATAGAAAAATAATTCTAAAGTTTGTATTCAGATGAAAAGTCCCCTTTAATAGTCACTCATATCCTCTCAGAAAGAAGAAACCACACCTTGTGATCCATATCACTTGATTTTTGTAAAGTGTTTGCAGAGATAGCAAGTGAACAGCAAATAAAAAATTACTGCTGAGATTCTACTAATGACTATATTAAATATTATGATCTGTGTTCATAAACAGAAGAAAAAAATAAATCAAGTACATTTGTTATGAAATATTTTAGAGAAATTCTTTGTTTTTGATGAAAAGCACATTCTAATGCCTTTGAGGATACGTGTACGTATGCATCAGTTAACAACATGTACCCCCTGTGGTACAATTCATACCACGCAACGTGAGTGTTCTTCATGCAAATAATTCACGATTTCAACCTGAAATTAACAGGGGTGTATTTGACATGCAGCATACCAACAGCAAAAAGTATTGCAGAAGATTTACTGCAAGGGGAAAAAAGGACTGTAACATGAACCAATAATTTCTTCACTTAATCTAAGAATAAAGATAAAAGGAGAAGAGAAAAATATAGTTAACAATCTTCCCCAGGGTGTTTGAGTGAAGAAAGTGCTGAACTGTGAATCAGAATTGAATAGACAGAAACATTAGCTCCTTTCAGAAGGATGTTTGCCTTACAGAGATCAGATATTGTAATAGCACAGAGCTGGCTCCTTGCCTATGCTTTGCAGCATGCAAATGAATATTTTCCTTTCTCAGCAGCTCTGCAGTAAAACCACCATGAAATCACAGAAATGTACGCAAGAACTCTGTAATATGACCACTGGTTCTGCTGTCAAACGCTAGAAACGTCTGATGCTTGATTTGCGGACCTGAAGATAAGAGCCCTCCATTCCAGGTTCACCGTCAGTGGAAGAACCAGCACTCAATACCTCCGAAAAATGGGCTCAGAGAGGCACGGTATCAAACTCATGATGCAGGTAGGTGACAGACAACCCTTTAAAAAAAAAAAACCTACATGCTGTTGACTTGAAGAGGAGCAAGAATATGTTTACACGGTGTGTTGAAGAGGAGAGCTACTCTCACTTGCTCTGAGCGAGCTCTAGTTTGTCGTGCTGAAGACCAGGATGTCTCAGCGTCTCACCACTAAGGTCCGCTCTGCCACATCCAGACCCTTGCAAGCCTGAAGTTTTTATTGAAAACTGAAACTGAACAATCTGAGGATATTCTTCTGCAGCTGTGCCAGATGAGCATGTTTAAACACTCAGGGCCACTAAAAATCTGTGTTTCGGTTGAGTCTCCTAATTTGAAAACACAACAAGTAGCTAGCCACTGTCAGTATGGAAGAAAAAATGCCTCTCTTGTTTACCAACTTTGTCAAGACTGAAGTCTCCACTACAGTCTCTGTCACTGTCAAGTGATGAGTATTAAGGTGGAAGGAAGAACATCACAGAGGAAGGAGCCAAACTGCGTTATTGGCAGTTTAACCATTGTTGTGGTTTAAGCCCAGCCAGCAACTAAGCCCCACGCAGCCGCTTGCTCACTCTCCTCATGGTGGGACGGGGGAGAGAACCCGGAGAGGAAAAGTGAGAAAACTTGTGCCTTGAGATAAAGACAGTTTAACAGGTAAAGCAAAAGCCACGCACACAAGCAAAGCAAAACAAGGAATTCATGCACCACTCCCCATGGGCAGGCAGGTGTTCAGCCATCTCCAGGACAGCAGGGCTCCGTCACGCGTAACGGTTACTTGAGAAGACAGGCGCCATAACTCCAAACATCCCCCCTTCCTTCTTCTTCCCCCAGGTTTATATGCTGAGCATGATGTCATATGGTATGGAATAGCCCTTTGGTCAGTTGGGGTCAGCTGTCTCAGCTGTGTCAGCTCTCAACTTCTTGTGCACCTCCAGCCTAATCGCTTTCACGAAGCAGAAAAGGCCTTGACTCTGTGCAAGCACTGCTCAGCAGTAACTAAAACATCCCTGTATTATCAACATTGTTTCCAGTACAAATCCGAAACATTGCCCCATACCAGCTACTATAGAAAATTAACTCTATCCCAGCCAAAACCAGCACAACCATGTATCTGATTCACTAATACAATCTTTCATGCTTGTACTGTAATTGCCTGCAGCTCTCTCATTTACATCAACATCATAAAACATTTGGCTTACATTTAAATGACACATCTAGGACTTCTGAGAGGCCCATAAACTTATTTTCCCTAAGCTACTTCTAGCATATTTCCTCTCCACTGTCCTTTCAACATCATCTTAGGGTCATTGAGAGTGGAAGGGATTTTGGAGGTCTCTCATCCAACCTTCTGCTCAAAGCAGGGCCAATACTGAAATTCTTCATGTATTATTGTCCCTGCTTGTTGCAGGCAGGTTGGACTAGATGACCTTTAAAGGTCCTTTCAACCCAAACCATTCTATGATTTTATGATTCTATGATTGGAGAACACCTTGCCAGGTGGCCTTCTTCAAAGGCGATCAGTCCTTGGCCTTTGTGGAGAGAAGTAGCACTTGTCATATTGATTTATTTGGCTTTCAGTTGTAGGTCACCAACTCAAAGACTACCATTGTGTTCCTATCCAACAAAAGCTCAGTGCCCTATGTCTGAGGTCACCCTATCCTTCCACAAAGACAGGGCAATGGTCTAATATGAGATTATAACCATGATCACTTACAATACTCTTAGCTAGAATGGAACTACTGACTGAAACAAAAGCGTCAATCATCTCAATATCCAACCATTCAAAATAGATATAAACTTTCCAACAGATACAAACATAGCATAACTCAGATTAACAGTGAGCTGCTTTTCATTCCCAACTGTACCTTCTCAGTAAAGTGTCTTTTACAGAGTTGGTCAAAGAACAATCATCTTATCCATTTGCCTTTTCAGAGGCTTTACCACAGTAAGCAAAGATTTCAGGGAGCACAATGCTTTCGACGTTTATTCAACATGAACATGCAGGAAAAGAGAGGATAGCAGACATGAGATATTTAGGGCAGCCACTGTGAATTCACTGTAGGTCTGGGAAGACTGTCAATACTGAGGGCTTGTGGCAAAATGTTGTGAAAGTACAGGAACAAAATCAATTGCGGCCAAAATTTTTCCCTCCCAGTACACATGACAAATTTATTTACAAGTGGCTTATTTAAATCTAGCCAGAAGTCAGCTATTTCAGGTCCCTATTGAGCAGAAAAGATTCCTAGTGCGTTAAGGAAAGTCACAGATCCAGTTACATCACCCAGATGATTTCTCTGACAGTGTAACTCTTGCTCTACCTTGCCTTTGTTTCAGTGTGGATGGCTTGTGACAGTGGGTTTTGCTGCCATTTTTTGCTAGAATTGTCTAGAACTTGCTCTATCCTGACACAACCTTCCACATAACGATGATGAGTGCAGTGTAAAAAAAAAAAAAAAAAAAAAAGGAGAGAAAAACACATCTTATCTAGCCTTATCTAGCAGCAAAAAACAGTCACTAAGACCACTCTTTTGGAAACCTTCATCTAACCTAAAGCTAAAAACTGCTTTAAACACCACCCACACTGCAGTCATAGATTCCCTGCTCAGCACCTCTCCGTAATCTCAATGCAAACTACCGCAAAGGCTGGCAAGCTAATAGCTGATCTGGCTTAATGCCAGCCTGATTTTGACTGTCCCCTTTAGAAGTCTAGGGCATCTCTACATTAGAAAGTAGCATAGCGTAATTGGAGTGGATCTATAGAGTGAAACAGCGGATGCAGAGGAGTCGAGGGCCACCCTGTACACATTTTAAGGATTTTACTTCAGACTAGCTCTCGTTTGGGCCCTACACAGAATGCCCCGGTGGCTGGTGTATAGCAGGTGCCTTGATGGTCCCCGTCTCCCCGTTTCATCAGAGGGGCATCCAGTTTGTGTGCTCCAAGACCACGTCACACTGAGAATGCAAGTACAGTGAATGGGACAGAAAATTTGTTTCCCAAGTACAATCCTGATCTGAACTAAACTGCTAATACAAACATGTCTTTGTATCTCTTAGGAGTGGTCTTGGTCCAGGGAAGTCCTTTGTGTAGGAGATTCTGACCGTAGAGTTAATAAAAGCATCATTCGCTGCTCATACTGTCTGTACAGGCTTAGCATAAGACTGTTAAGTTTGAAGAACCACTATGACTGCTAGTGGACATTTTTTCCCTTCTTTGTTGGAAAAGGTAGGACTGCAGCCTGCTTTTCTGTTACATAGGTCAGCCTCTCTAAGAGATTCAAATTAGGGAACACCTGCCTTTCTGTAATTTGAAAGTTTATAAATGAGACGTACAAATCACTGATTTTGAAGTCCTTTGACATTATGAGCCTTTTCTGTCACGCTTTGATACTGACTGACTCCTAAAGCATATTCAGCTCAGGCCATGACTGCCAGAGACTGTCATCTTCCAAGGATGTCCACAGAGGGATGCCTGTTCTTATGATGCTTCATGAATCAGGAGTGGTGCTCTGGGGACAGCACTGTGCGGCTGCGTAGGGGAGGTATTTATTGCTGCCAAATCACAGAAACAAGAAGCACTGTTTTCCAAAAAGCTGACTCCTCTGTTTAAACTCCTGCAAGCTCACTTCACAGTCAGCTTGATGGGGATTCAGAGAAGAGCGTGTCACAAACAGAATCAGAAAAAACATCCCAACATACAGGCATGACCCTCACTGCTCAACTGTTGCAAAGAAGATGATGAGATAAACTGCTTGCTTTTTTTTTTGTTTGCCTTTTTTGCTGGTCTTCATTTTGAACACAACAAAGCAAAGTTGTTTATAGAGATAAATGGCTTTCACAGAGATGAAGACTCAGCCATTTATATCAACGAGCATATGCCTAATCAAGCATATGCCAATCTAGGTTTTTCACAAGCAGTTAGGGAGCTGTATCACTGACTTACAAGGGGATAGCTGGGTTCTCTGGAAAAAGCTCAGCCTACCTCTCTAATGACTGAATTCTGGTTCTGCAACAGAAAACACAGGGTCTTGATGGGTGTACAAGAGCCCTCATTTAATTCACTGTTTATCCCTTTTTTGTTGCTGGCACTCCTCATCCAGATAATCAAAGAACTGAGAGTGTAATGACTGTGTCTGAATATATCCTTTCTTTTTAAGCTTCCAGATTCTTCATCAGTGTTACTTATGCTTGTGCAGGACTTGCCAGCTTTCTTCATGTTATAAGGGGAATATGCATAATAGAGAGCTCTCCCTCTTACTCATGGCTCTATTATAGAGCCTGCACAAGCACTGCGCACTCATTCCAAGCATCTTTTGTTTGACGTAATGTGCTCAAAGAATTACACTTGAAAAAAGAACATTTAATGAGCAGTTCTAAGCCTGCTGAGCATAACTCTGGTGCGTATGAAGTTTAATAACTGTCCTCATTGTACACAGTCTTTGGGGTTAGGGTGCCCTTAACCCTTACTGAAAAAATACGATTTTGCAAACACGCTTCAATGCCACTGAAATGTAAAGGAGCATGTAGTAAGATCATCCTATCTTTCCATCCATTTATTTGCAAAATCTTCCTGCGGGGGTTCAGTTGCTATGCCCCATCAAACTGGCAGTGGTTGCCTTGCTTTACATAGCAGCTCAACAGGCCTCAAAGGCAAAGTATCCGGAGCCTCTGGGAGACCGAGGATGACAGCATTACCCTGAGCAGGTCCCCCGTGAGTGTGGAGCTGAAGCTGCCGTCCCTCTGCTGCTCCTGGGAACCAGCCCATTTGGATTCCAGGCTCGGGTTTTGTTTTCCTGTCTTTGGAGAGGGGAAAGGGGGGAAAGGGAAATATTTCTGAACATGGTTCTGTGTTTGCTATCCTTCTTGTGTCTCTGTTTCTGTTCTCTTCTTCAGTCTGCCTAGTTTCTCTATTCACTTGCAGCATCCAGAATGAGGGGGCAAGCTGACCCCACAGCAGTGGCCCGTCTGCCTTTGAGTGCAAGGAGAGGAGGAAGGATGGACTTTAGGTTGATGAAACTGTCCAAGAATTCTGGCTTTTATTTTTATGTGCCCCAGAATACACTAACCTTTTAATTGGAGACCTTCAAAGACAAGGTCCCTATTCAAAAGGAATGGGCTCACCTTATTTTGCCTCATTTATGGAAGGTTAAATAGAGGCAAAAAAAAAAAATCACGCAAAAATCCCATTACTTAAAGACCCAAAGAAGTTGCATCTGCAGTCCAGTTTCACAGGAAAAGACAATTTTATTCAAGTAGAAATGAACCAGCTGAGTTCAAAGCTTTACAATACTTGAAGATTTGAATTATGCAGATTTTAAGTTTCCTCCCATGCTGCTATTCAGTAAGTTCTAGTTTTACAGCCATTTTAGAGTTGAAAAAACACAGGCTCAAAAAAAATTACCTAATGTGTATTGGCTGAACAGATGTCTTTGGTGGAACTGGAAGCAGAATCCAGGCACAGCAACTACCAGCCCTCCTAAGTTTTGGACAGCCTCTTTTGGCATATAAATGCAGTGAGACACACTTTAAACAAACATTTCCTATGCTGTAACCCAACTTACATAGAATACAGTGAAATCTTGAATAATTTGTCTAAAGTGCAAGCTCATTCTCTAAAGACAAACATGCCACACAGTGTAAAGGGAAATCAGCTTCATAACTTTCAGGATCTTTCAAGTGCATTTTCCACTTGTGAAATAAATACCTGCTTATTAAAACAGCTAAGGCTTCTTAAAACTTCTCAGAGGGTCAACATTCTTTGGAGAAAGAAAATACTGATCACTTTCTTCACTTTCTGAAGTTCACTGCAGTTCTATGGCATTTTCAATAAATTATCTAGGATGTCCATGTTAGCGTTTGTTGAAATGCTACTTAGATTAGTTTAATTCAAAGGCCAAACTATTTTCAATGTTTAACTAAGTCATTTCAAAACATGTCTTATCATTAAGGGCACAGAAGTGTGAGTATTTAAAACCATATTGCCCTTGCAAAGTATGCATATATTTAAATATTTATATTCCCATTAACTTAAAATATGAAGTACAGCTGTATTAGCTTACTCACTGAATCACGGTAAAGATTCCCAATGGATTTTCATAAACGTCCATTGTATTTAAAGTCGATGGAAGCAGTTGGCAAAGAGAATTGTTCCTGGGACTCAGCAGTCTTGGTCAGTGAATCTGTGTCTTTTCTCTTGCTCTGCCCTTTACATACATACATACATGCATACGGCCCTCCTCTGTATGTCTTGCTTGGCTTCACCCAGTTCAGCTCTCCACGTCAGATCAGCTATTAAACTGCTCACGTTGCTGTTGGTTGAGAGCTACCAGAGGCACTGGCCAGCGGCCGGGGACACGGGGGCATTCTGCTGCGGCGAGGCTCCCACACGCCAGTCCATGTCAATGCTGCTGACGGGGGAGGATCAATGTGAAAATTGCAGTCCCATGGTCTGGGCCGTAATGATTTAACAGCAGTTTTTAAAGCTGTTGTGTAGCTTCACCTTGAAACAAGCCTTGAGATTAACCTTAGTAAATATAAAAAAGTCTTTTTATGCAGCCTGTTGTAAAATACAGCAAATGTGATGTGTGATTTCAGCCTAACATTAATGATGTGTCAGTGTCTTCTGGTGTCAGGAGGGACAAGCAGAGTTGTGCTTCGTTTTCCCTGCCTTTGCTGGGACTAGTATTCATGTAACAGAATGTGACTTTTGGGTTTGTAATGAAATAAAGTTTTCTTCTACTTACACAAAAAAGAAGTGACAGTAAGAGAAAGACTCTTCGTCAACTAAATATCACAGGATGAACAGTGCAAACCAGTCCACTGAACCTGGCAAGATGTTCAAAAGCAACAGTATAATCCTTTTCGGTGCCTCAGTTTTCCTCTGCCCAACTGAAGACCTCTGATTTTCAGAGGAGGATGCCTCTAGTTTTTGAAAAGCAGATCTTTTAAAAGATCTTACACCTCCAGAACTTAAGCATCTTACAAACACCTGTGAGAAACACAGTTTCTATATGTAAAGAGACAACTTTTCCTTACCAGTCTGCACTGCACTTTAAACACAATTGTGGTAAGACAGTTGCTGAAGGAATAACAAATTACTCCCCGGCGATCCTGCGTGAAGAAAACCTTCAGCTGAGTAAGTCTGATGGCAGCTGAGCACGTCGAAGGGAATATTCCCGCTCCTTCATCCCTCCAGCCCCCTGATGCCCCACTGCAGGAGCGCAGCACCGCGCGCGGCTTCGCTCGGAAGGAGCAAGGAGGTGCGGTGGGGCTGCGGCAATGGGCTTGTGGGAAGCCATGGCAGAGCACACCAGCCCTTACCCCCGGACTGCGGTGGGCGACAGGAACCGCTGCGTTCAAGTGGATGAAGAGAAGCAAAAATGAGAGGGAAAAGTGCTGCATCTGGTCACTGAGCTGAGTACCAGTGATGTGGGTCTTGGGCATAAAAGGCAGCTGCCATGGAAATGGATGGGCCGAAAGCAGTTTGTTAAATGGCACCCCCATTCCTAACAAGCTAGACCCATCTGCGCTCCCGCAGCTCTCACCTTGGCCGGACCAAACTAACAAAGGAGTGCAGTCTCTCCCAGTGAGGGGAAGAACTCCTCCAGAAGAGAAGTGCAGGCACTGCTAGCACTGCTGAAGATAACGTTTAGCAAAGATCGTTTCAGCTAAACTCTAATGACCAAGGCCACGGACGTTTCATTGCGGGCCCCAAGAAGACCAAGACATCGGAAGAGAAAAGGGAGCGCAGTGGCTGCAGCGGATGGAGGGCACGCCTGGAAAATCCATGCCAGGGCTGCAGAGCCTCGTTGCAGATGCAAAGCTGACAACCTGCTGGGTGTTTTTATTGTATTGCCCAACTCATATGTTCACACAGTGGAGATAAGAAACCGAGACCATTCTGAATCTTTCCATTAAAAGTGCCAACAGAGAACCCAGAGTCTTAACTCCCAGGACAGAGGCTGAGCACAACCCAACACTGACCTTTTTGATATGCTGGTGTCTGTGGGGCCTGTTACACACCGACAGGACACTCCGGCCTATTTGCAAATTTATGTTTTGGTCTTTCTCTTGGGATCACAAGAGAGGTGAACATCTCCGCTTGTGCAAAGAGCAGACAGGATTTTTTCCTAAGGTAAGCTTTGACTCAGGCTAAGCAGACCTATCACAAATGGCACTGCTGTTTTTACAAGGTTGGTTTGAATACATGATCTAAGAGTAAAAAAACTCCTGGGTAGTGAAAAACTCCATTTGCAGTATCATATAAATATGGCGTTGGGCATAAATTCTGAATTCCGATTCTAGTGCTAAAATGAATTTGATTGCTGGCGACGGGCAAATTGCTAGTGGGCCTTGAAGAGACAACTCTTCAAACATAGCTACTGATTTTCAGTGTTTAGCCTGAGACATGCAGAGCTGTATTTTCAAAGGAAGCTCCATCCTGAAGGGTTAGCTACAGATGATCATTTTCTCTAAAGCTCAAGTACAAGCTATCACTAATTGAACTTCTGTAATCAGCAGCCACTTTTGAAAATACAAGTTCTCATCTCAAACTCAGTGAGTGCTTTTTGGAGAGTTCCCACTATTTTGACAGGCTTTAGAGCAGCTATTTAGACTGTGTTAGTTTTCACATCTCCAAAATAGGGCTAAAAGCTTACATATCTGAAAGATTAATTAGGCAATATTTGTGGAGTAGTTTGAGGGATGATGAAGATAGTTACCCCATATGGTTTCCTCACATGTGCAATTAAGCTAGATAATCTGATCACTTACTTACTTACACTCTCATGTTTTCTCCCCATTGCATGTGTTTTAACTGTATCTTTTCCTTAACTCGTTTCAGATTCTCTACTATTCTGCATAGCAGCTTTGCTATTCCTTCATGCTGCTGAAGCTACTCATGTACCATCAGACATTGAGTTCAAACTCACTACTCTGAAGGAATTCAGTAGATCCTTTTAGAAACAACATGATACAAAATGAGATAGGTCCCAGAAGCCAACCTTCAACAGGAGCAGATTCCCCATGCTGGACCAGCAAGAGGAACGCTGAAAGAACTAGTGAGTTTAAAAAAAGGGACATATGTTAATTTATTTGCTTTTCTCAGTGCATATCTTGTGAATGAACCAATACAGAAATAAACCAGCATTTAACATAATCCTTTCCTCTCACTGCACTCTTAATAGCATCTTGAGAAGCATGTACTGAACATTTGGGGCCAGATGCTCATCTGGCATCAATTGATGCACACATATCGAAACCAGTAGAGCAATGATGATTTATATACACTAGAAGTTGCAACAACTGGTCCTTAATAAAGGGTTTCATAGGTTATGTAACTGGTAAATCCAGTACAGGATTTGTTTTTAATACGATTGACTTTGTCGAGATGAACATGTCTATAACATTAACCTTGGAAAAGATGCCATGCTATTTAAAGAAAAAAAGGACAAAAATCAACTAACCCCACAATAACAGTGTTCCTAGAACTCACAAATAAAATTAATTCCTCCCTGACTGTCATGTGCAACATTTTTCCATTTAAACTGGAAGAATGGGACCCATCTTACCAAGTGCAGACTCTTAACCCCCTCACCCAAGGCTCCGAAATCGTCAAAGAACAGAATAAGGCACCTATAGGATGCAATGCATCTGAGCTTCATAGAGATATGTTTGGGTCCAGTGAATCCCATCACAAGAGTAGAGATAGCCATCTAAACTGAAGCAAGGTGAAGCCTTATCCCAATTCCTAAGGCTGGTTACGTTACAGTGGAGTCAAGCACTTATTTTCACTCTACATCTGCTTCACTCCACTGGTTGCAACATGGTTTCTAAGGACGAGGTGTCAATACCATTTTGTAAAGCCAAAGGCACGCTTACTAAATAAATGAATACATAGAATATTGCTGATAAGTTGCCAATTTGACGGTGCTGCTAGAAAGAAGATTAAATACTGCTTTATAGGAATTATTAAAAATGAGAACTTTGCGTGTTGTGTCATATCAGTGACTCAGGTCTGATGGCAAGTTTCTATTTCAGTAATCAGTAGGTCATGTATGGTGACAATACCGTAGCACAATTACTAAGTAGCATGATAGGCAAATTCAGTTTGGGAAAAAAATAGAAGTACTGAGAACCCTATTTAAGGGGAAAAAAGGGGTGAATTCTTCTACACAATAGCTAACCTAGACATGCTCTTGATCTATAGCTTCATCTGATCTTGGCGACAACCCTCATAAACTGGACTCAGCTCAGCTAACATCAGACGTCTATGATGCGGCTGGCTGTGCTAGTCACCCACCACTTGCTTCCACAGCGGCTTCTAGAATGTGATTCATCTGATCTAATTCAGTGGCTGCTTTACAGATAAGATGAATAATGCCTAGAGGTGTCCATTTCTCTCCATGACTACAAAAGGAACTCACAGTGACAAGCTGGGAGTCAGGTGTCTGCACTGAAACAGGTGGACCCCGAAGTGGTGTCTACCATTTTCTGTCTGTCTGAACTATTCAATGTGTGGTCCTGCAGATGGCAATACTTTATGTACAATCTTTATTGTATTTTCTATTTTATATAAATTTATATTTTTATATTGTATTTTATATTTTATATAAATTTATATTTTATATAAATTTATATTTTATATAAATTTATTTTATATTGTAAGAGGCAGCGCTGGAGGAGGAACTCTGAACTTTATACTGCAAGTGAAGGTCTGTGTCTCAGAGCCTCTCCTGAGGCTCTATATTAAAATTACCTGAAAGCAAGATGTAAACTGGTCGTTGGTGTTACACTGGTCTACCAAGCTGCCAGTACCAAAACTTGCTCTCCTGATGCAGCACTGCATAAAGTTACACTTGCCAATTGGACTTAATCTGGTCTTTCAGAGGTTTGGAAAGAAGTTTTTTTGAAGAAAACCTTTCACATGTTAGAAAGTATAGTCTTACCAGCAATTGTGTGAAAAATATGCTCTGGCAAGAGGATAATAGAATATATATTTTTTTAAAAAAGCCCAACACCCCTCCTCCCCCCAGGCCCCAAGGCATTAAGACCCACACACTGAGTTTGGGCATAATCTGATATTTCAGGTGGACCATGATGTTGACTCTGTTCGGCAAGAGCGCTCTTCCCATTGCTTATCGTATTTACAACCCCTGTCAAAACTTTTCATACAGTGTTCCTCATTTGCAAAATAGACTCCTCCTCTCCTTCCAAGCTCATCTCCAGCCCTGGCCATTAGTGAAAGGAACTGGGATGTGAAAAAGAAAGGGATGAGTAGCTGTGGGCGGACTGGCAGTGCTGGAGTTGCGGGCACATCCCAGGCTTACTGTAAGGAGTGGGCAGAGCTGGAGGAGAGCAGTGATGGACCTAATCTCGTATCTATGATTTGTTTGGAACTGCAATGCATTTGTTTAATGTTCAGCTTATGTTTGACTTGTATTTATTGATGTTTGCATTAAATCAAGTTTTTTTTCTGCACTCACGTTATATCAACAAAGGTATATATAGCATTTGACATGCTTATGAAAATTCTTCATACGCTACTATTTATCATCTTAAAACCAATAAACAGATCAGAAAAACAAACAAGCAAGCTGATTTTCAGGTGCACTCTGGAGTTGCAACAAGTGTTATTACTATACACATTTCTTAGTTACTGGGAAATGTAAAATCAGGAGAAAAATTTTAATTGTATTTTTCCAACCTTGCACCTGCCAGATAAGGTCCTATGGCATAGTCCCACATGCAGAATTAGATACAACTCCCTGTGAATATACATTGCAGAATCAATCTGGGATATGTACAGGAAGATAAGAAAAGCGTCGGTGCTGCCTGAACTGTTTAACAATGTTTTTCTGTTTGAGAGACTTAGATGCACAAAAATCCCAAGTAATAATTAACTTAGACACATTCCTTACTGCCTTGAACAAACAGAAACTGACACCCTACTGTAAGCGCGCCGGTACTGTGACCCAAGAAGACAAGAGATTTATACCCACCCCAAAATATTTTGGCACAAAGTTGCCTCAGCAACCAGGAGAAACAGATTATGATCAAGGTTAATCAGCTCACAGATGGTTTCCCAATGACTGACAAGGCAGGTTTGTCCAAAATAAAGCTGGGGCCAGACACTCCGTCTTTTTCAGTGACTACTGGCTCCTTCCAGCGAGTCACCTGCTGTGGTACCTGAGATGTGTATCCAGACCCCTGTCACCAGGGAGGCCAATGTCCAGTTCTCACGCGCTGCAGGACCGCCGCATAGGCTCACGCTTTGCTGACTGCTGCGCAGGGAGCCCGAGCCCGGACTTGTTACATCAGCAGTGACAAGCAACATTCCTCTTTTGAAAACGGCTAATGAACAACCCGGTTAAATTGCGAACACTTCTTATAAATGGTAACGGGGCTAAAGGTGATACACAGAGAAATTATACTTCAGAGTTCCAGTAACTCAACAAGCCATAATTAAAGATCACCTGATCCAGACATAGCAATACCCTGAGCTTATTTATTTATGATTATACCTGATTTCTGTCAAGGACTTCCAATGAGCCATATTCATCATTCTCGTTCAGACGTCAGAATAATGACTACTATGGAAGTTATAAGGCATTAAAAAATTACGTTCTTAAACTCATGCATATGCCGAGTGATGTAACTCAGCACTGTCCATCTGCCTGGCAGGAAAAGGCATATTTCTCTTTTGTAACTATGATGGGGTTGGTAGCTACTAAGATACCCAGACAAGTGATGTCCTTCCAGCTGGATGGGAGATTCCAAAAGCATCATTAAATAACAAAAGGGAAACCAGATAAGGTAAAGATGAACATGAGGAAAAGCAGTGATGGCTTGAACAATTGCACTGATTAAATTATTTGTAAGGGTTTGTGAAAAGTCCCATAGGCCAATTTGCCTGCAAACAAAAACTGAGTAATGTGAAGGAGGAACTTCTCTCCCAAGTCGGTCTCAACTCCAGGGGAGGCAAATTTCAGGGTAGATTCATTAATGGAGATGCTTTCTGTGCTGGAAGCCTGTGTAAGGTATTTTTGACAGTCAGTTTAACAGGTCAATCTACTAACCAGAAAATACTTCAAAGTCTGACAGAAATCATCAGCAGCAAAATACATCTTAGACAAGTATTTAACTTCTCTGTATCTGCCTTTTAATGGAGCTAATTTCTCATGTCTTTCATTTTAATATCATTTTGTTTCTTATGATTTTTTTTTTAGTATAAAGGCAATGTCAGAAAATGCCACTCCATTTTCATGAGGGGGTTGGTCCTCAAGAAGGGTGGTGGGATCACTGATCATTCCCAGAGCCATCTACAAGGTGACCGAGAGACCAAGCACTCTTTCACAAGGCCATGCGGCTGCCCAGTGGCCTGCTGCCACAGGAGATACGTACTGGCCACAAGCTGGTCTTCACTGGACAGTGCTGCTCCTTCCAAAGGGGTTTTTGATCAGTGCCTCAGTCACAAAGGGTCCTCCAAATGTGAAGATCACAGATTCATAGAATCATTAAGGTTGGAAGAGAACTTTAAGATCATCAAGTCCAACCATCAACCCAACACTACCATGTCCACTAAACTATGTCCTGAAGTGCCATGTCTACACTTTTTTTGAACACTTCCAGTGATGGTGACTCCACCACCTCCCTGGGCAGCCTGTTCCAATGTTTGACCACTCTCTCAGTAAAGAATTTTTTCCTAATATCCAATCTAAACCTCCCCTGGCGCAACTTGAGGCCATTTCCTCTTGTTCTATTGCTAGTTACTTGGGAGAAAAGACCAACACCCACCTTACCACAACTCCCTTTCAGGTACTTGTAGAGAGCGATGAGGTCTCCCCTCAGCCTCCTCTTCTCCAGACTAAACAACCCCAGTTCCCTCAGCTGCCTCTCATAAGACTTGTGCTCCAGACCCCTCACCAGCTTCGTTGCCCTTCTCTGGACACGCTCCAGCACCTCAATGTCCTTCCTGTAGTGAGTGGCCAAAAACTGAACACAGGATTCAAGCTGCGGCCTCACCAGTGCCGAGTACAGGGGCACAATCACTTCCCTACTCCTGCTGGCCACACTATTTCTGATACAGGCCAGGATGCTGTTGGCCAACTTGGCCACCTGGGAACACTGCTGGCTCATGTTCAGCCGGCTGTCAACCAGCACCCCCAGGTCCCTTTCTGCCGGGCAGCTCTCCAGCCACTCCTCCCCAAGCCTGTAGCGTTGCATGGGGTTGTTGTGACTGAAGTGCAGGACCCTGCACTTGGCCTTATTAAACCTCATACAGTTGATCTTGGCCCATCAATCCAGCCTGTCCAGATCCCTCTGCAGAGCCTTCCTGCCCTCGAGTAGATCAACACTCCCACCCAACCTGGTGTCATCTGCAAACTTACTAAGGGAGCACTCGATCCCCTCATCCAGATCATTGATAAAGGTATTAAACAAGACTGGCCCCAGAACCGAGCCCCGGGGGAACACCACTTGTGACCAGCCACCAACTGGATTTCACTCCGTTCAACACAATCCTCTGGGCTCGGCCTTCCAGCCAGATCTTTACCCAGCGAAGAGTACACCTGTCTAAGCCACAAGCCACCAATTTCTCCAGGAGAATGCTGTGGGAGACGCTGTCAAAGGCTTTACTAAAGTCCAGGCAGACAACATCCACAGCCTTTCCCTCATCCAGTAGGTGGGTCACCTGGTCATAGAAGGAGATCATGTTGGTCAAGCAGGACCTGCCTTTTATGAACCAATGCTGGCTGGGCCTGATCCCTTGGTTTTCCTGCACAAAGATGCTCCATTATAACAAAACATGGCAGAGGATAAGAGATTAATTTTTCACTTTACATCCTTCATCTCTTTCCCATCTCCCTGTGACCAAGAGATGGTGTCAGCGTTTTCTCCCAGGTATCTGCATGTGGCAGCACCTTCTGTGGAGGAAGGAGGGGATCTTTTTTGAATGTTTCTCCTCTCTAATGCCCTAACCCGTCAGTAGAGCATTTTTGTATTAGCTCAGTTGGGTTGGTTACTATTTTAGGTAACCTCACAAGTGCACACACTTCAGCTAGGCCATCTCCCACCAGCACTAAAAGCCCTCTGCTGAACAGCACCTTCTCCCACTCATTCCTGTGCTTGCCTGGGAAGCTATTCAGGCAAAGCAGCAGCTGAAACATAATCTTTTTTTAATAACTAACAATTGCATATTCCAGTAGAGATGTACTATTGTAAATCTACGTGAACACTGACCTAAATGCTCTTTAGCATAAGTAGATCTCATCTGATAGACCTCATCTATATAAATACTGCTTTTTCCTTCTACTAAACTTGAAAATGTTCTAGCTTTTTTTACCTGGGATTCATGACTATACAAGGACTTACTTATCTTTGAATCACCGCCTATCACTCTGTTAAACCACAAAGTATCTCCCTCTGCTTTCTGATGATAGGGCTGATTTCCAAAAGCAGCAATTTGAGGAGCTTTAATATGGGATGCAGGAGATAAGTCTTTACAAAACTTTTGCAGTGGTTCCCTCCAAAAATCTTTCTCACTGAAACAGCTGGCTGTGGGCACCTGAGATGTGAGAAGTTTGGAATTACAGACTTTGCTGAGATTGTGAACTTTCTCTCTTTATTATTGTGAGAAATTATTGTGAATTATTGTGGGGAAAAACTACTCTGGGGCTGTAGGTCTCCACTCAAAATTGTACCCATGCCTGATCTCAGGATTTTCTTTTTTTTCTTATATATTCAGTTTCTGTGCAACCTAGTTTTCTCCACTGAAGGTTGTGAATAACAGATGTAACCTCATTGTCCTTACTGACTTCACCGAGCTATAATTGAACACCACTTTTGGTATGCTCTCAGCAGTGTTGCTTGTATACTGCAAGTCATCTAAGTACTAATATTGAATTTCTTCCATCAAAAACTAGCCCCCAGGGGCAAAAACAAACCAGAAATAATTAAATTCATCTAGTAAACCGCAGGCTCATTTGAATAACATTGCCTTCTCTTAATGCTGTGTGTATATACAGTAAGCATAAATCATTACAGGCTGGCATCAGCTCGAATGTCTGTGAAGCCAAGATTCTCCGTTTTGGCTTCACAAATGACTAGTGCTTTGAATGGGAGAGAGAAGATGTCTGAGTTTCTTTATTTTTTCCCCCAGCAGAAATGATACGTACTCTATTGCCAGGTTTTTCACACAGCGCTTTGCTTTCTATTTGAACTCCTTTTATGTTGCACTAATCATTTTTTATTGCTTCCAATCTGTCAGAGTGAAATGACAGTAGTCTTATGTCAAATCAGTTATACATCTGATTGAAATCCCTTCACATTTCACCTGAAGCTCATTAGTTTTACTGTTTCTATGCTGTTCACAGGATGAATCAGTTCACAGTTCATGCCTTCCCTGGGATCACTCATATCTATTGCGTGCCTCAGAGGTACAAGCGCTGACCAACAATCTATGGGATTCCACTTAAGATTTCTATTGAGTATGACACAGCTTCTCATATGGATGCTTCCCATTCACTAAGTTGCTCAACTTCCTGTTTAGTTGGTTGTACTGCATTTCTCCTAGCACATAGGGTAAGGTAGGCAGAGACCTGCAATCAAGTGGCATTTATAAAGGACCTTGCTGAAATTTAGGTCTGTATATGAATGCCTCCTCTTCTATCTTCCTTCGGCTGTTGACATAGAAAAGTTTTTGCACTCAAAGATTTGAGGAAAAAAATCAGTATGTGCTTGAACATTGCGAAGAAGAGGGATGTTTGTAGTTTTAAAATTTCTATTTTTCAGCTGTGTTACTTTGTATTTTGCATATGAATAAAAATTATGAAGAGTTACATATCACACCTTTAATATTAAAGATGACTGTCAAATAATTAAAACAAAAGGCTCTGTAATCCACTTTACTGAAGAACTTCTTACTGGAAACTGGGTGAGAAGAAGGAGAATAGTGCAAAGGGAGTCTTGCCTTCCAGTCACACCTCTGTGCACCTCTGTGCAAGAGCTTCAGTACATAGCTGGATAACTCCCAACTTTGGTGTGTTTCAGTTTGTTTCTCCACAACACACATACTTACCTGCCATATCTCACAAAGGTAAAATATATAAAGATTTCTTTCAAGGAATTTCATCAGAAGACACTGAGTAAGTGGTCAGCACCACTATTTTTATCTTACTTTAAATTCTCCGTAAAAGACAAGACAATGCAGCTTTTCACTTACATGTCATTCATCTTATTTTGCATTTTCCATTACGTTATGTGTGCTTTGGACAGAATGTGAATGCTGCCTCGGTGATAAACTTCTTTGTTTCCCTGGGAGGTGTTTGGAGTACTGCATACAAGTACATGCCTCTTGTTCTAGTTGGGAGATGTATTACAGGAAAAAGAATGACAGTTACCCTTTAGTGAAGACCTGAAAGCATTTTGGGTGGCACTAGCATTGCATAAAAGCATGATTAACAAATGTCACCAAAAATGATAAAGTCTTCCTAAGAACATGTACATTCACCACCTTATCACAAAACAAAGAGCAATCGTCAAGGAAAAAGACACATTCTTATGCATAACAGTAGTCTTGGTTTATGGCACATCATTTGTATAGCTATTTATTTTTAACAGCTGGTGAGCAAATGACTTACTATAATGTTGAATTTCTTTCACTTGCTGAATGTATTTTTCCACAGAGGTCTGATCCAAAGTCAAACCAAAGTCAGTCCATATCAGTTTACAAATGAGCATTCTGTCATACGTTAATCCAAGGTCTGACTGACCATGATCCTGCTGATGCCAATGATGAATCTATGCTCCCATTTGGTTGTAAAGACAACCAACCAAAACTGCTAGATGGCTAGAAATCTGGCAGAAGCTTGAATCCCAGAGCTGAGAATACTTCAGAAGTTAGGGCTACATTCATATTTTTAAGATAGTATCCACGTGCAATATGATGTCTCTAGTATGCAAAACACATCACAGGAACATAAACTACTTTTACAGTGTGAAATAGATGTTAGATGGAAGAATGAAAATGTTCTGAACTTTCATAATGGCGATTTTACAAATCATTCTGTGGAATCCTTTCTTGAGCCTTATTTGCTAGAGCAAATTATATAAACTACTGGTGTGCTATTTCAATGAAACAGAATTGCTTAAAAAACTGTCAGAGAATTGCTTATAAGACTTTATGGCCACAACATCAGCGATTTTAAAACTTCTAATTGTTAAACTGTATTAGAAACATTTTTTCAGATATTCCAATCTGCATCTCCTTATCTTTCCAAAGACGATTCAGAAAGGAAGCATACCCGAAAGGGAGCTCTGTATCTCCCCTGCACTGTCATGATGCAGGTTTCTTCCTGGGGCAGGGTGCTAATGCCACGAGCCCTCATCATGGCAGCAGCTGAAAAAGAGTGTGTCTGAAATTTCCTCATCCTCGAGCTGCTACTTGTTGCAGAACTGCTGTGGCGGGAAAGTAGGGTCCAGTATAGTAAATCTCTAAATTAATTTGTACATACCCTACCTAACTTTTTTGTCTAGCCACAGTTCCCCCACCTTTCCAAGCCAGCACTTTGCTTTTCTGTATTCCTTATTGCTTACTATTAAAATTCTCTTGCTGGTATCCTCTCTGAATTTTTGGTGTCATTGTATCTGAGTTTTACTTCTCTGCCTTCCATAAGTAGCAGATATACCTGTTAGTCCTCCCCAGGTTCAGTGCGAGAATGCAGGGTCTCCTAATTTGCGATAACGGGTGCATCCATACTGTGCATATATGGCAGCCACAGGGCTGTTCAGCTTACCTGCTGTTCAGCCAGCAAGACTCTAAGCCTGACCTCCAGCGTGGTCAGAGCCACATACTTTGGGATGCTGCACGCTTGAACGCAATAAGACAATTACCATGTTCCTTGGTGTGTCCAGGCAGGATGTCTGCGGGCAATCTGCAATCAGCCACGCTGATAAGATATGGACTGGAAGCAGAACGTGCTATGTTGGCTGTTGTTCATGAGATCATTTTTCCCCAGAGAAGCACGATATTTCTTTCTCTACAAAAGATGCTATCATCTCCTCTGTTCCTCTTCTTCAAATCTGCAGGCTGTTTAGAGGTCTTGTGAAGAGATACAAGAGATACAAGAGATCAGTGCCAAGATCTGTTGTTGCTTCAAGTAGTGTGGCGATACGGAGGAGATGTGTCTGTGACCAAGGGAAATGTTAACACACCAACTTATGCTCAAGAGAGTTGATGACAAAAACCTTCTTAGGCATATTGAACTGCCAAGGTAGAAACTGTGAATTTTATGGGAAACATTTGAGGCTCCTTATCATTTCTACAGGAAAACCTTGCTACCTACTGTGCAGACACAACTGATGACTGGCAGTAACACCCTAAAAGACAGGCAGCCGGACAGGTAGGCAATCAACAGGCACTAGCTGTTGTACATCACTTTTCCCATTCCTTCTAGGCCTTAATTTCTGCTAAGTAAGCAGCAAGCCATGCAACAGCTTCTGCGATACAAATGCTGCCTCCTCACAGGATCATCCTGGTGCCCAAGATGGAAATCCCTTACAAGAGCTCTTCCTTGTGACATGTGCCAACTCTCCCTTTCAGTCTCTAACACCTCTTCCCATCCCTCATGCTATTCAGCTAAAGACTACTTACATGCAGTAGTAACTAACGCCAACATTCACAACAGCCAAAAAAAATTTCCTTTTAATAGCTTTAATAGCTTGCACTGCTTCGCTGGCTGTTAAGTGGAGATGATACATGGTAAGTTCAGTAAAATTTTCTGCAGAAAACACCTTCTGACAGAAAAATCTTATTTGTTACTGAACAAAAATGGAGGGCCACAAGTGTTTCCTTTCTTTAAAAAAAAAAAAAAAAAGATGGGTGGTCTTCTTTTTATTTAAAAACTACATACTAGAACTGAACATTATTGTTTTTAGGCTGAAAACCAAAATACTTCGGATGAAGGCCAGAACATTTCAGCTGAGAACTAGCTAATGCTTCATCACTGTGGTTAGCAGATGTGACCGGATCCACACAGAGAGTGAATTCATTCAGCAAAAATCAACATTTTTTCACAGTCACATTTCAAGTAGAAAAGAAACCCTTTGAAAATGTGGTGATAGATTAAAAGGAAATCATCCCTTGCTTGCAGAGGAAAGCCAGGTATGTACACGTAGAATGGAACTGGTAATAAAGCTCTCGCGGGCTTTCCCTGCTCCGTCTCCTCCCTGCCGCACGCAGTCTGTCAGTCTCGCCGCAGGAGAGAGCTGTCAGTTCTGTCGGATAATAGGCATGCAAAAAGCTGTCGCTTCAAATCTTTTTTAAAAGTGTATTAGCTTTTATAAACTGTCCCCCACACACATACCTAATGGAGGAATTAATTTGGTAAAGGCCCAAGCTTCTGCAAAATATAGTGATTCCATGTGCTTGAGACACTTGGTTATTTAAAGGTTTACTGTGTGTGGCAATTTATAAAGATCTCAGAAAAGCTCTCCACTTAGCACGTCCTTCAAAATAGGAGCCAGAGGAGTTTTAAAAAATTCAGGAGGTGCTTAAAATTACAATCGTTCAGTATAGCTTATATTGCTCTCCTTATCGCGCAGGTTGAAATAAAGACTGGTGCGTCTTTATCTCAGTCCCAGATATTTTTAAGCTGTGTGCATGCAATTCATTGGGGTTAATTTCCTATATTTGTGCTGCCAGCCGGGGAGACTTCCATGCTTTGCGTACAAAATCCTCCAGCCATCTCCTAACACCACCTCTTGGAAAGTCCCAAGCATTCCCAAGCCCTGTCCCCTCCCGGTACAAGGGAAATCTGGCCACGCGGCCCAGAAACATGTGCTGCATCCTGCTCGCCCTTTGGCTGATGGAGCAATGGCACGGCACGGCACGGCACGCCGCTGCAGAGAAGTCTAGCTGCAGTCATTTCTGGGTGGTGTTACTCTAGGGAGATGCATCTGCTGTCATTTATTTTACCTTACTGCTCGAGAAGAAAGTAATGCTTTTTTTCCCCCTCTCTTCAACCTTTATTCTTCACCTCCTTCCACACGGTGAGCCGTAGATTCATTTTGTGACGGCAGGGAATGCCTGTTCCCATGGGCTGGAGTTGCGGATGCGGCTGGAGCCCTGCCTGTCGCTGGGCTGGGGGAGCTCAGCCGCTGAGAGGGCAAAGCTCCTGCGGTAGCTGGGTTCCCATGCGGCGTTGCCAGTGAACAAAATGCAGTTTGGAATCGCAGGGTAGATGTGAAACCACTTTGCTTGTTAGAGATTGATGTCCTTGCATAGCCTGGGACCCTGCAGCTGCCTGGCAACTCCGTGTAGCTGCTGCAAGTGCTCCAGGTTAAGAGTATTAATCTGTCCCGTTTACGTGTGCTTATTTAGCTATCAGTAACGCTGTTGTTACCGACAAGACTACGTAAGGGTAAAAGGTTGGTAAAGGAAGAGGAATGTTACCCTTCCGCTAAAAAAAGTGATTTCCCCCCGGGCAGAGGGAGCAACCGGAGTGTATGGGTTCGTTACAGTCGCCTCCTAAACTTCTCCCCTGCCACAGCCGCTGCACTGGTGGGGTGTCAGGGGTGCTCCTGGGCTCGCTGAGGGGTGTATGGTCCCTCGGGGACCACTGCCAGCTGCTGTGCACTGGAACACTGAGCCTGTCCCTTCCTGGCCCTTTTCAGAGCTCATTCGGGGTTTGACATGTTCTTCCCTCTTCAAGAGCCATACGAGATGCTGCCCAACAGACATCTCTTCTCTTTCTGTTTCAGAAGCAGCCAAAGCCTATTCTCACAGCTATAATGTACTCACGAATGAGTCCCACAGGTGTCTCAACCTCAAAAGCTCCTACACGGGATTAGCTGCTGCCATGCCACGAAGCAGTGGCAGAGGTGGGTACAGCTCAGTCGAGGCAGAGGAGCCAGCCTTGAAATTTTGGGAGATTGTACTCCCAGTCCCAACACTTTAGAAAGGCTGTTGAAAGATCCACTTTATCTTGGCAAAACATCCAGGTTTTGCCAAGCAACAAAATTCACCCAGCCCAGACCAATACTCACCAAGGCTTGACAGCCTTAAAGCACAACCACCTTTGACACAGACTGCAAAACCTTCTCGTTTCCTTTTATTTTACTCTGGGAAATGGATTTAGAAGAAACCAGATCCCTCACCAATACTCCATGTGCCGTGTGACCGCGGAGCACAGGCAGCTGCTCCATGGGCAGCGCAGCGGCGGGCGAGGGAGCCGCCCCGTCCCCGCCGCCCGCTGGCCCCGGCTGCGCTGCCGGGCAGCTGTGTTCCCGCTTACCCCGCGGCTCCCACCATCCGCGTTTTACGGCTTGCTTTTGCCCCCAGGGTCAGACGGCTGCTCTCTTTGCCCTCCCTCTGAGCTTAAGACACGCGTTTTTCTAACTTCCCACCACTGGTTTAAAACTGCCCGCTCTCGTCCAGCATTTAAAACCACATCAAAGAAATCTGTTTGCTGCCTCTTTTAACAGTCCTTAAATAGTGCTAATTTTTAATGAGATTCATTGTAAGGCACCCTTGTGACTCGTACCAAGGACAATATATAAATGCACGGCTGTGATGATGTTGACCCAGCAAAAATGTTTTCAGCACTTTAAAACCTGTAGCTCTGGCATGCTTTAGAAAAATAGGCAGGGTTCTGTTACAAACGCTCTCTCATACAACATGCCGCAGTAGTAGTAGTCTTAACCTGTTTTATTTTTCTTAATTAAAGCCACATGCAGGACCTGGAAGAAAAGGGCTTGGGGTGGTTGAATTTTTTCATATCGACGAGCTGTTTTTTTGTGTAGGACTATAATCTTTTCGGTAATGGGACAAAATGTGCAGTAATGTTCCTGGCATGTTTCAGTGATGGTGGCAGAATTTATTTCACCTCTCAGCATGAAGGAATATATTCTAGTGGGTAAGGAGTGTTCATTATTTTCGGCTCAACTCAGTACAAATATATATTAAAAAAAGGAATATAACTAGCTTCAGCCCACACAAAGCCATGAAGCCAGATGTCCTTTTTTGCCTCCAATTCAAGTAGATCCTTTATAAACTGATGCGGGGAAAAAAGCAGAAAGAGACGTTTTAATTATATGCTACAATCAAGAAGGCATTTTACATCCCAATTGGCAGAACCCTTACTGTGTATTTTAAGCAAGATGAAGATGAAGATGACAGAAGAAAGCAGAGAAAAAAACAGTTTCTATACTAGTTCTCTGGTGCAAGGAACAGCTTGATCTTATTTATTGTATATTTTTTGCAAGTTCTGATATTTAGAGCCTGTCCTGTAACATCCAGGAAGAAACACTAAGAAGTCTTAACCATATTAGAAAGAATTATAAATTAATTTCCTGGAGTCATAGCCACAGCTCCTAGAGGGATGCTAACATATATGCCATTTCTTTCAGCACCTAATGAGGCTCTGTTAGATCTTTCATCATTAATCTTCACAAAAATGAATGAGGATTAGTGGGGAGGGGAAATTCATTCAGGGTTCCCTTTATAACTTCATGCCATTTTACTAGAAACAAGTAAAATATTAGAGTTTTCTTTCCTAATTAATTTGCTTTGGCAACTGCCAGACTTATCTAACAGCTTTTGTAATATATCAAAACTGCAAAGTGGCAGGATCCAGGATTAATGCTCAACCCTCATAAAAATTGCATTTTGTAGATACATGCCATTTGACTTCCCTCCCCTTCTAAACAGAAGACTGATCTAAATAATCAGTTCTTTATGCTTCAGTACATTTACTGTGCAAATTTAATGTCCTGTTCTTGATTAGAAAATAGGATTCAGTAACAAGCTTTTTAAATAGAGCTGCCTGTCGCTTTTGGCCAGTAGGTTTCACACAAAGTTATTCTCTCCTCATTTCTGTAAGTTTTGCTGAATGTAGAATGAGCAATAAACATAATCATAACTATTAGCTTTATGTATAAACAGTTTGCAATATTGGGTACTAAAAAATACAGGAGAGTTTGCTTGACACATCTAGTAATTGTTAATGTAACTACGAGACATTACACCTGAAGTTTCCTGCTTTGGTAAGAGCCTGGAGTAAAAAGGGTAATAGTGCTTTTGGGGATACGAATGATCTCCGAAGAGTGGAGCTGTTAAGGTTTCTCAGCCTGTACTGGTAAACAGCACTACCTCTTTATTGAATGAGATTAATGAAGTGTAATTATTGCATAGTTACACACCGGAAGAGCAATCATAATTACCATTGTTAACTATAACAAAGTTTCACTCCCGTAGTATAGAGTACCAGGTATTTGTTAACTGCTGATCGGCGTTGTAACTGATTTAAAATGGCTGAGACAAACTGAACCATGTGAATTCAGGTTTCAAATTTTCAGACAGCGTTCTTCAGAACTGCTGAATACCTAAGACTTCGCTTAATTTGATTTAGTGCTACAATCATTAATATCTCTTCAAACATAATTGTTACGATGCTGGGTGAGATCTTACTTGTCCTCCTGTTGAAGCTAAGGCAGGTGGAGCTTCAGGCACAGGGACTTGTTCTTCCTTTGCCTTCCCTCTCACTGACCTGGCCCCAGCCCGCCATTCGGGGATGCCAGACCTTGTAGTACAGCTGCCTGAAGTCCCACTGCCAACACTAACTGCTAAATATGGCTAAGAGCTTCTGTCCTGCTCAGAAATCTAGCATCATGGATACTGTCATCTATTACTTTACAGTTTAAGAAACACTTTGACAAGTAAGGAAAACAGATTTTTTTTTTTTTTCCCCCAAAAGAGAAACGTCTAAACAAGGGACATTTCTGCCACACACAAAACCAAAATTTAGAAAATTAGGCAAAAATGTGCATGGAAAAATCCTTTCATTAATACTTGTTAAAATCTGAAATGCTCTTGGACTAAAAACTCCTAAAGGTATCACAGCCCTGTCACTATTCCTGTTGGAATACACTGGTGGCCAGAGATGGCATCTTCTTTTCACATGAAGTGGCATGCTTTCTGTCACAAACATAAATTACTTCCTAATAAAACTGGGCTTTGTCCCAGAGACCAGTATTATTTTGTTGCTATGTATTTTTGTGAATGAGTTACTAAATCTGAAGAATTCCATAACGTTCAACTGGCAAAAAAATGAGGGCTAACCATATGTCTAGAAAACATTACCCAAATAGTTGAGGGATCCTCCATGCACTGGAAAATATTTTCTCGATTCTCCATTAAAGAGTATTTTTCATGCAACTGTCATGTGTAGGTAGATCTTTATACCTGCATAAAACAGAGCTGACCTAATTTCACCTGTCTGCAATATAGATGTCCCCAGGTACATGTTGCTTGTTTAAGGTCCAAATATATGCAATGGAGATGTAGTTCCCATGGTCAGTGGTATCTGAATAACTGTTTGTCTTACCCAAAAGTTGCTGAATCACTCTCTAGAACTCCACTAGTGCTAACAGCAGCTGAGACATCTGTATAAGTCATAGCACATCTAGATGCTGGAAGTATAAAATGTAGTGGGAGATAGTGACAAACTTAAGACTCAAAGAACAAACCCCAGCCCAAATATTCTTCAGCTTTGATGGTTTGCACCCCTCCCTCACCAAATATCAGCGTGCAGTTCCCTTCAAAGCAATAAGGCTTGGAACACTTTCTAAGGAGCTGCAACATCGTGCTTCAAAGGCTAAATATCTAGTTAGCCATGAGTCACATCCCATCTATTGATCCCATGCCATCTGGAAGCGCAAGCTCAAATAGCTACCATCACCCATTGTGTAACTTTGATAAAAATCAAACTGTCAAGATATTTCAAGTCTCTGAAAGTGTTGCTGGGAAGAATACTGGCTGGCCACAGAAATGTGCGTACAGAAAAAATAAGAATTTGTTATGCCAGTGGACAAAAATGGACCAGGGCAGAATAAGCCCCCTTAAGATAATAGATGATAAAAGTAAAAGAAAAAGGGGTCAAGAACAGTCAATAGCTGAAACAGAGGATTAGGCATAGAGCCATTCTGGTAGATTTGGGCCAGATATAGCCTGAGGCTGTACTTAAGCCGCTCTGAGTTGGAATGTTTAGATGTTAGTTTGAATGGCTATAAAAGTTTAATTAATGTCTGAGGGGCTTGGGGAGACAGATGAGCACAGAATTAACATCCAAAAACTGCTTCCCATAATGAAACCCTATCAGTTTCTCATAAAACTTACAAAAGCAGAGAGAAATTTATGGAAGGATTTTTTTTTTTCTTTTGTTAATATAGAGCCTTTGAAGAACTCCTTCATAAAGCTCTGAATTCTCACTATAGCTGTAAGAAGTATTTCATAGCTGCATCTATTTCCTTTCCAAACTAAGAGATTTATTTAGAAATATCTTCAGCTTCAAAATACTGTGACCAGAAAGAAAAAGCAAATCTTTACACTTGTGTTTTGTTGCACAGAAGACTCAGGGTGCCTTTCCCTGACACTACCTACTTCACCGTGCCAAACTTGTAGCAAAACAACTGAAGAATGTGAGGACATATCTTCTAGCCGCACAAAATGCTATCAATCAGTCTCGATGCTTCGGACATTTATTGATCACCGTCGGGTAGTTTTCCCAACACTAGTGTAGTGTTGTGTAGCTGACTTTGCATGGCATTTGTATCTTCCTGCTGCAGCATTCAGCACTAATTAGTTCTAGATACGTGATGTTGTACCCTTGGGTCATTAGCATGTTTTGGTAAGGTAAATATTTCTTTTGCATTGTTATGTATGGTATTATGAATACATTCAGTACACGATATAATACCTGAAAATCCACCCACATATGCAAAAAGTGCATAACAAATGCAACCCATTACTTGTGCACATCCTCATCTTGAGTCTTGAAGCAGACCTCTACTAAACCTCTTTGCTTCTGCGTGCTGGCTTACTTCCACAGCAACCTGCTAAGTTAGTCTGCACAACCCTCACTGTCGGTGGGACACTGATAGCATGGACAGCCAGGCCCTCTTTTTCCTTCCGAAGCAGAAAGTTCTCTTTGCCACCCAAAATAACACCGTCCACTTAACAACATAACAAAATAACACTTAACAACATAATCAAGGCAGGGAATATTCTATCTGGCATCATAGTGAGGTTGTAAGATTGGCTGAGCATTTTGCCCTTCATGTTGGCTATGAGCGGGAGTGCTATGCTACTGGCAAGTGGAGATTTACTGTTTTCCACAGTATTCACAGGTACTTATTTTACTTCTCCATATGTCCCCCAGGACTCCCTGTAGGTAGCTGCCTGGCTGGCTTCGTTCCTTTTGTAGTGGTTATTTAATGTTGTGAGAATGTATTTATTGTGTGGTTAATGACAGTAGAAACGTAGAGCCTTGGATGGATGTTTCTTTTTTCTTCCCTAAATCTAAATAAATGCATGAAAATCAACCTATTTTTCTTCCTTATTCTTCTCAGTTGCTAATAGTGACTGGAACCCAGGGAATTTCATTGGATTTCCATATTTGAAGGCATGTTTTTTCACCTGTGCTAAATCTGTGTGTGTTTTCTTTCTGGGGCAGAACTGCAGGCTCAGCTTAGATGGGTTCAGTTGGAAGCCATGTTTGAAAAATAAAACCCACATATTTTTCTCTAAAATGCCTACAAAGAGACATATTTTAATGACCAGAAGTTGGAACAAGCATGCTTAGATATTAGATACTTAGGTTATTTTTCAAACATCTGAATGATTTTCATGAATGTAAGTAATTTACTGTATCCACTGGGAATTCACTAGAATTGTGGATTTTTCTGCAGTTGAGAGAATTGGTCCTTTCCACATAAGA
The DNA here is from genome assembly GCF_964289735.1 of Phaethon aethereus. NCBI lineage: Eukaryota > Metazoa > Chordata > Aves > Phaethontiformes > Phaethontidae > Phaethon > Phaethon aethereus. The sequence continues at coordinate 138,221,352 of NC_138575.1, forward strand.
AACAAGTATTTGGGCTTGAAAATGTGGATTTTGTTAGCAGGAATATGCAAGTCTAAGGACATTTGTTTTGAGACTTCTAATGAAGGAGGAGGTCAACAGACCATTACTGGACGGCTGTGGCAATGGGTGTATTACGGTGTGATAGCGAAGCACTAGCTGCGATTCCTGTAAAAATAAGTTTATACACAAAACACTTGTGTGTCAGTACATATGTAAAGTAACTTTGGTTTGCAGCTGATCTGGAAAACAAAGTTGATGATATGAGCAACTTGCATGAATCCTTCCTTATCGGTAACTGGAGTATTGCTTGAGCTATGCAAAAGTAAAACAAAGTTTCTGTCATCTCCGTGTTAGGAACGGGAAGCACTAGTCTTCCAAATTTCCTGAGGTTTGAGCTTTTCAAACATAGCTCATTTGGAAGAGAATCCATGATGAATAGTGTTTGACTGCTGCTCACAGAATATTTATGAGAATCAAAATGATAATTTTGATTCTTCCCATCCAATTGTTTTGGGGTCTCTTCTGTTCTTAATTAGAAGTCTGGGCACAAATGGGGACAGCTCCTACAGATTTCTGAATGTGATTAGAAAGAACCTAGTTTATAAAATAAGAAAAATAAGGGATGAAAAATCACAACCTCGAAAGAATGGGCACTGCATTATGGATGTTCAATTCCCAAAAGGGAACACCACCAGTGGCAGTGTAGCATTTTAGAACTACCTTTCCCAGTGGGGAGCAGTGCAGTCTACAGGGCAATGGGAGCGTTGAAATTATCTGCTTGGGGCCAGCTCCAGCCTCCTCATCAAATAATTACTTTTGGATGTTGGGCTTTTTTAATATTGCTGCTGCTTTTGATGACCTTTTAATCATTTACCTACCCCTCATCTGTGCAGGGATAATATGCAGCAAGATTAAAGAGGTGGTGCCTGCAAGAATATTCTAGGACCCTTCAGCTGCTTGCTCTGTAGGACAAGTGACCAGGCACTCCATTTGCAGGACCCTTGCTTTAACTGGACCTGGAGGCATCAGGGCTATAAATCACCCCTTATCTCTGCCCAACGCACTGCTACGTTGCTCATTACAAATTCTGCCAACGTTGTCAAAGAACTTATCGGGGAAACAGCCCTTCATACTTGCCTCTGAGGCAAAAAAAAAGTAACATCTGCTCGTTTCTAGTGTCTGCTGGTATCCTTACAATGAAGCAATTCATTATTCATTATATTATATTTATAGTCAATTCAATGGAAATCAATTCATTAGGCTGAGAAGTTTTGCTGCATGACTATCCCTAAAGCCTTATCCTACTCATTAATTAAAGTCAGGTTTTGTCACTAATTACACTAGGAGCATGCCCTAAAGAGAATTATGTATAAACCCTGGCCATTACAGCCTACAAATTAAACTGAAGAAGAATGGAAACTCTCCAGAACTACTGAAGTTCTATTTCAAGTCAAGTTTCGTCTGTACCAGCTTGAGGGAACTTTTTGTCAGTTCCCTTTACACCAGTATCTGCAGAAACGGTAAAAATGCCTTTTAGTCTGAAGGACCCCAAAATGCTTTACAATCAGAAATCACTTCAACACGTCCTGAAGTGCAGCCTCCTTTGTCTGGAGAGGGAGCAGCTGCTCAGCTGTGCACATCAGCAGCAGCACAGAGCAATTTCAAAGTGAACAATATCAATTCTGACTGAAACCACGGGGACAAATTCAGGCCAAAATAATGTGGTTGCCCTAATGAACTTGTGCCCAGAATACTGTCCTCTGATGAACCCTCACAAGGACCTGCCAACAGATAATTGATCACTACCTTTCTTTTCTCGAGCTTTCTTCCAAAATAGAAGGGGCTACGGTCGCAGCGTGCTGCAGCACAGATCCTCCCACTGCTTTACCTCTTGCTTAAGGGGGAGCTCTACAAAGGTCCCATCAAGACCCCTGTTGATAAAAAACATGTGGGTGTGCACTTCACATCACATGTAGGGTGCAGGTGCACTCGACAGGACCTCTGAAAGGTCGGATGGGGCAGGTGGAGCACACCAGCCTTGCAGGCTTCTGCTGAAAGGCCCCAAAGCAGATGGCACTGCCCTAATCCTCCCCCAAAGCACAGGTGAGTGCAGTCATCTCTGGTCAGCTGTGCCACCCCGGGGCTCACAAATCCGTAAGGCACCCGTAAGGCTTCGGCACAGCAGGCAATACTGTGCAATACAATTCCCACCACAATGCAGGTGGGAACTTCCAGCCCTCCGAGTTTGTCGCTCACAAGCGCACTGCTGCGGGAGCCTCTGCGGCGTCCCTCTTGGGGCTGTCTTCCTTTCTGCCTGGCACTGGGAAACAGCTGGCTGTACCTTTGCACATGTAGCCTAGTGGCTCCACAAGTTCAACAACAACCAAAAAACCCCAACCTTCAACTGCAAACATCTTTAGAAAGTCTTTTGTTCAGTGCTATTTGCGCTATCTAAAAGAAAGAAGGTGAAGCCTTTTCACACAAGTTCATCCCGAACACTAAACACTTTACATACGGAAGTAGCCGCTGTTGAAATTTGTTAACGGACCTCTACAAAGAACCCAAATATTAGTAACCTATGTATTTATTCTGTGCTTGTGTTTTTATGCTTTTTCCCAAACGAAGCACGTTTTTCATTAAGCCATTCTCTCCTCAGGTAGAGCAAGTAATAGCAGCTTGCAACTTGTCTCTGTTCATTTTACAGCGAGATTGTAGACCACCATAATCCACTCCACTTGTCTTAGATCAAACTATCCTAAATATCCTCAAGGATGGAAAAGATCTTTGTGATGCAAAGAATCATACATACTTAATTAAAACCCAAGAAGTATCTGTTGTAAAGATGCATTGAGCTGAAGGGAAAATCAATCCAAAATATTGCATAGATTTGTAGGGCTCATCACAATGCAACTGCAAACTGTGAATGGTAACAGTTGCTGATTGATTATGGTTTTAATTGTCATACTCAATATGTTAGCTGACCTCCATTGGCTTTATGTTGTAGCTATTATTTCCATTAGAAACCACTAATAGAATATCATACGATCATTTTATAATTTGCAATTTGATAATTGCCTGTTTAATAATAGATTTGTCATGCATATTAAGAAGCTGATTATAAAATTTCCTGCAAGAGAGATAGGTCAAAAGGTCTAAAGAAGAGATGAAAAAAAATAGTGCACTACATAGGAACAGTCATGTCTGACAGACTTGTAAGTATTTTTAGAATTGATTTTTCTAAAATGTGATTGTTAGAACTGATTGAATAGGTTTAAGAATCACCATGAGATTGTCTCTTTCTTGCAGGGCTCTCGTATTGGTATCACTGGGAGGAAGAAGTGCCAGTAGATGTCACTCCCCAGCGTGCAGCACTATGCATGGCTTTCCAAGAACAGCAGCGATTTTGCCGGGCATTGCCAGCAGCTGCCAGAACATGGGTCTCCGGAAGTCTTTACTGTTTTATTCCCTAAAAATCACAAGAAAGCAGTACTGGCTCTAAGCAAGCAAAGAGAATAAGGCCAATCTCACATGTTGCGTGAAGTTCAATCTTTGGCAAAAAGAAGCGGCAGCACCTGCTGAACACCAGTATGGCGTGCTCTGCCTTCAAGACTACTTTGAGGTTATTCTGACTCGACTGCAACAAGTGGCTGGCTTGTGTAAAAAATGAAGCAAAGTGCAATTAATCTAGGGCTTTGCAAATTCTAAAACAGAGGTAGAGAAAAAACAAATATATGCTGGAGGTGATTCCACTGCATTTTTAAACTGTTCAAATCTTACTTCAGGGACAGAATCTCTTCCTGCTAGATTCATCATTTCATCGTTCACATTTTTTTGTGTACATGTCGATGGAAAGTCCCCATCTTAGTCTGTTCTTGTCAAAAATTATCATGGCAGCTTGAATTTTCACCTGGGCTCCATAAATACTGACTGTAATTTTTATCCTTAGCCAAGCATAAATGCTGTGTATGAAAGGACTTGCTACAAGAGAGCTTGTTGCAACTGTCGTGTCTTAAATCTAAATTGATGCTGAACTTAAGTGTGTGCACCTTAGAATCTGGCCTTCCCCCACCGTTCAATAATGGCTTGTGACAGGTGGCCGCACAGTCAATAGTCATCACAGCCTCAGATTTTACGACGGTTACCTCTACTGCACATAACCACCTTTGGGACAACCACTGATCCAGCAGTGAGAAGCTGATATGATGAAGGCAGCCCATGGCTTGTTGCTGTTGGCAGCCACATCCTAGGTTTTCCCTGGACAACACAGAGATGCCTGTTAAGTTGTTGGCCAATAAGGGTGTTAAAAGGGCCCGCTCGGCATTCATAAAATGACAGATCAATGACTCTCTTCAGTGCAAAGGGGCCGTGTTGTACCCAGCTGAGATCTCCAATTTCCACCATCCACCAGAAAAGGAACAAATTAAGCTAAATAACAATACTTTACTTTAATTTTATTCTTGGGATAATTAGTTTGTATTTGCTCTGAATTTCCGGGGGAAAGGTAGGGTTATGCCTGATTTCTTTGAATAATTTCTATTAACTCCTTTCATGGGCTCTCTAGAAATACAGCAGCAATATTAAACAAGAAAAAAAGGAAGGATTGCTAGGGATGAGTGTAAAAAAAGCTGTTCTCTCTGAAGGTGTATCATGCATGTGTTTACTGCCATGCTGTGGCTTCCATTGTCGAGACTAGACTGATAATCCAGGGGAATGCCTTCTCCTTTGTTAATGTAATACACAAATATTTGCCTACTTAAATCTTAATGCATGCAAATGCCTAAATATTGCAATGGTCTGAGCTATGTCTCTTTTTCTCAATCATAAATATGTGTTGTGTATACTTAATTTCTTTCTAAAAAGAACGACCTTACTTTTCTTCAGGTTAAAGGAAAAATATGTTTCCATTTTCCTGCATTATGTCCAGTCAAGGATAGAAGTCTGCTACTAGAATTGATGTTGTAATTGAAGTCTCAAAACCTACCATGCTGTGCAAATTATAAGGAGAAGAACTAGAGAAGCCAAAGATACAAATTAGTAGACAAGTAAAACCCTGTATTATTTTCAGTCAGCACTTCTAAAACATCATTGTTCTCTATAAACCCTCCAAGGACTGCTAAAAGATACAATAAATAATCTCTGCCAATTGCAGCTCCTTGTAAAAGATGAAAAAAAAAAGCAAAAGCCTAAAGCAGACATTTCATTATTTCTGTTTACATCGTAGTCCAGCAGATTTTAAGAAGTGCTGCATAACACTTCTTCACTTTAACTTTGCATCATTTTCTAATCTGTAAGAATAAATAGGAGGTCTAACAGTGATCTTTCCTAGTGAAAAAAATAATATTAAATTTTAAAAAAACCCTGAAATAGTCATTTTAGAGTCCCTTAAAAAATCCAATATCGAAACCTTTGCTAAGTAAAGGCGCTCTTGTTAAGTGTTTGCCTTTAAACTACCTGGAATCGCACAAATGTGTGCACTGCATGTAAACTAGAAAAAAATAATGGGAAATTAATTGTTGCTATTTATGATAACTAGTTTGAACATCTTAGCTGCCATAATATGGCATCAGCATTTGAGTTAATTAGTCAGTTATTAATAAGAGTAAGGGAGAGTGTCATGTCACTTCACTGTACTTAACCTACTGTGATACTTTACCTTCATTATGAAGAATTCCTCCAGATCCAACCAACACACACCTGCCTCCCCTCTCACACCTAGCAAGGTATTGGGAAATAACAACTGTTCTAACAACGGTGCCCTAAGAGTTTACTTCTTGGCCATTTTGGTTGCTTACAGAGTAATGTGATCCACTGATTTGTCTGGACTGAAATTATTTCTACTAAAACACACACACAAAAAATCCATAGCCCACCTTTCCCCCTGCCCCTTTCCCTCAAACTTGAAATTGTTCCACAACTTTAAAAAAAAAAAAAAAAGACAAATTTCTTCATGATTTTAAATTTTTGAGTGAAATTATAAATATCTAGGGAAAAGCTGTTTTCATGTTTACCCAGCTACAAGAGATTTCCTGAGCCTGGTGTGATACAGATTCAGAGCGGAATGCAGACGAGAGACACTTCAGTGGATTTGATGGATTAATGATGGTCTTCTGAGGACAGCCATCCATTTTCCCTGGCATCTGCTACACCATTAACCATGACTGACAGGTTATGGGAGATAACTAACTACAGGAGTTAACAGGAATACAGGGATTGCACTGCAGTGACTTAAGACTCCAAGGGATACACAGCAGGTTTATGATGGAAGATTGCATCAAGCTCCAGACTCCTTACTTGTTAAGCAGGCATTAAGAGTTGGTCCTGGTGGGACACCACATCTCCATGAAGCCGTGAAGAAACAGCATGGATTTAAGAGCGTGCAGTGAACAACACACAGCTTCCTACATGGAAAGGGGGTAATGGCTTCATTGCCTGTAGTGGGCATCCTTATCTTGCTCTCATTTAGACAACAGCAAATTTAATCAGCATTTGAATAGACACAGTTATGCTGGAACGACAGAAGAAAACAAATTTTTTACCTGGATGCAAGTCCTGTTTGTCTTGAGATACGTGGGTAATCCTTACTGGTCAGACCAGTATGCAGTTTGTAAATGTTGACTTGCCAACAATGCAGGCAGCCGGTATGCTCTGTCCCCTAAAAGTAGGGGACACCATTCCCTACTGGTGGCTCTTTTGCCCTTGTCTCAGAAGTCCCTTTGATACAGTCTCTTGTGCTTACCTGAACATGATATCCTGAGCCTGTAACAAACTCTGTGTAATGTGGAGTGTTGCATCAAATGAATTCAAGAACTAACCTGGTCAGCACAAGGGCATTATGCCTGTCCTCCAATTTCTATGCTGACTTCCCAGAAAAAAAAGTCTCAGATGCAAAATATCTGCCTTCACCTACAAGGCTTGGATCTAAAATATCTCTAACGTTCCTAATATTGTATGATGAGGAATATACCTATAGGTCTACTCCTCAAATGCAGTGAAACTGTTCATTGCAAAGATAAAGACACAAGAATTTTCTTGGGAGACAAGTAACGGATGAATCCAGAGTGCGAAACATACTCCTACAGATAACCACAAACTGCTTTTATTTCTAAATCATGCTTGCTTGACCTTGCCTTCATTGACAGATATATAGCAGATACATGGTTATATACTAAGTCTCCACAAAATATGCAGCTGGGAACCAAGAGGGGAAAAAAACTCCACTCAAATTAGAAGTTATACTAAACCATGTTAAATATTGAATTAGTGAACCACACCATTCAGGTCACCGTTTACAAGAAGGGAGGTAATTACGTAATACTTCTTTAAACATTATCTAGCATTTTTATACATTAAATAAAAACATACTGTTAATATACCACAAACTGTGAAATAACCATTTAATATTATACCTTTTATTAAAACAAAACTCAGTTTTGTTTAAAGGCTAATCAAAGCTGTCCAGGAAGGATCATATATTTAAATACAAAGAGCTACCATAACATTTAAATAGGTTGTTACTACCTTTTGTAAGATACATTTTAATTCAGTTAACTGACATCACCTCCTTTCTGTTTTTTGCTTGTCACATTTAAAGAAAACCTCTCAAAAGTTGTTAGATATCTCTAATTAATGACTTTATATAATGATGCAATGCTGTACTGTAAATGTAGCTCCTTTTTCCTCATGCCTTTTCAAGTGCCTTCTTTGGTGGAGACCAAGTGAACTCAGTAATTTGTGTCTGATTGTACATTTCCACACAAACATATTCACACATTGCATTAAATCAGAATCTGAATTGCACAAAATCAGTCCTACTGAAACGACTGTTAGAAAGTCTCAGAGCCAGGGCAGATTTGCTTACCTAGTCACGTGAGCTGGCTTGCAGATAGGCAGTTAAAAGTAGTAGGAGACATTACAAGGAAGTGTAAAACACCTATAACAGACAGTTATGTATCTGTCAGGCCACTTGTACTCACTGCTTTTGCCCTCAGGTGCCTTTGTCTTCCTCAGTCACAACCCCCAAGGATCCCAAATACCTTACATTCCTCAGTACTTTCTAGATTTTACTTCATACCTCAAATCTCAGCCTTGGGTTTTCTCTATGATGTTGTGTAGTTGCCTTCACAGGCCTTACGGTTTAAGTCCTTACGTCCAAAACAGCTGATCCCCACCTCCACGTAAGGGTTCTCTGGATTTGGGAATTAACACACCTGGGTTCTCTGAATTTGGGAATTAAGACACCCATCATGAAATGCTGAAGCCACTCTCTTTAGACTGCAATTATTCACAAGTAGAGAAATTGTATCATTCATAGGTGAGCTGGCTACAACAAATAATCCTACATGAATATCTTGGCAAAGTGCTCTCCTTTTCTTTGTTGCAGCTTAAACTAAAATTATAGTCAGTGCTTGTTTGATTGAACTTTCCACCCAAGTTTCTTTAACAAAGATCAGGATGCACCCAGGAGGTCAACGAAGCTCAAGTTTTCCATTTGCTGAGGTTCAAGTGGCGTGCCCTCTGGAATTACTATTTTACTGCCCTGACCCAGCTGTGCTAGCACATTCAGAAGTAAATCATTTCCCTGGGAGAGGCTGTAGGAATGTGAGGCTGGCAGAGTCGCACGTGTGATGATTACATACCCCTTTCTCTCCTTTGTATTCCTGTCTTTGGATGCTCAGCACTGGCCAAGCCTAGAATGTGAGATGAAGGGTTTGTGATGCTCTTCCTTTTCCCTGCTCCTGCCAGCAAAGTGTAGTCAAATGGGTACTCATGAGCAATCTCATTTGAAGAGCACCCAACTGGCACACCGAGAAGCTGTCCTTAAGATACCTCTCATATCTGCCTCCACTCTCGGTGCACTGTGAACCAGTTTGAAACATGCCTGGGTTCAAAATGCAAATTGATGTAACAAATGCCTGACTGTAGGCTCAAAAGATAGGAACACCTGACTTTTAACTTTCATAGCTTTATAGCAATTTCAGGTGAAGCCGAGCTGAATGGCCTTAAAGGAGATGAAAAAGCTTTATATGATTAGCACTGTTGTGTCCATAATATGGATAAGTAAAGAACAAAAAGGAAATTTCTAAAAAGACCTTCTTACACTAAGAGCCTGGGCTAAGATGTGCTCAACTTGCTTCAAAGGAATCAGTTTGTATTTCCATCTAAAATAAACAGACAATGTTTTTAAATGTTCATCCTAAATAAAAAAAAAGTAAACAAATGAAAAATCAGCAGTGGAACTCTAAACTGGGAGACCTCAAATTCCAGGCCCTTTCTGAAAGTCGGGACTCATGACTACTATGAAATCGTCCAGAAAATCAGTGGCAAAGCTGTGACTGGATTACTCATTCTTGCTGTAACCCCACCCACCTGTTAAAACCAACTTTTTTAAATAAATCCAAGGAATTATACGTAAGCCACTTGCAATGACTTTAAAATCTCCATCTGAAGAGAACCATGCATGTCCTCGTTTTGCCCCAAGCAACACCGGCTTACTGGTCTCCTTGCTGTTTTCTGTGCCAAGCCTCCGTAGTTCGCTCCGAGTGGAAGTTGTGATTCAGAGTAAACAGGGCACTCGTGAAAGAGAGGACACCTCTGCTGAGAGTTTCACAGATCAACCTCAATTGCATTTTACAGAAGAGAATAGCTTCTGCAGAGTCACTGTAATAGTCTTTTCTGGAAGTGAGAGTGTTCCATGTATTTCAGATCAGATGAGAAAAGATAGCAGATAAATGTCTGTAGCAGAATGACAGCATGGAGGAAAGAAATCTAAGGATTTCAGACACGCTCGAGTGACAGCTCATGCTCAGGTTCCTAGAAGGCAGAATAGGACTCGCTAGTGTTTCCAGATAGCAGTGACATACAGAGACTCCATCTACTGGAGTTTTTTTTCCAATAAAATTTTATAACTTAATGATTTCCTATTATTTGCACCTGTCGCTAGTTATTCTTGAATTTTGAAGAAAAAGATAAGGACTGGTTGAGGTGCTGGAGAACAACCGAGAAAGAACCAGGTCTTCAACAAGACCTGTATCCAACACATCGGACAGTACAATAAACCTAATGTCAGTCTTACTCTCTCAACAGCTCTAATAGAATAATTCAGGCAACATAAATCAATACTTAAATAGTTTAAGCTGTGTAAACCTTAAGATGTACCATAACTAAAGAGACTATTCTGATTTATATTAGGAAAGATTAATCTTCTTTAAAATATAACAGTAAAAATACATTTTAGAGAGGCTAATGAAAGAAGATAATACAGCTGCATTTTAGAGGATTAGCTAAATATACCTGATTTGTGTTCTGAAACAAATGAAATCAACATACCCAAGAGGAACTTTGCAGCTAACCACTGCAACTGATTTAAAACGGAATAATATTCATGAAAACAACCTTAGCCTGTCTCTTGAAGATGTCTGAATCTGCAGAAGAGCATTTGCAGTTTCTGTTTGCCTAAATTTGTTGCTATCCAAAATAACAGCTTCTCTGTCTGCCTGAAATGAAACTGTAGTTCCACTGGTTGAAAATTACATTGAGATAAACACTGCCCTACATATCCTATCAGGCGGCATTCCGTTTGGTTTACAGAGTTTTCAATTACCTATGTTCAGAATGGATTGTAAGCGTATATTAAAAAAAAAAAAAAAAATCCTTGACACTCTCAGACTTAGGGGTCTTAAAAAAAGATTGAAGTACATACGGAAGAGCCAAAAAGTCAACAGTTATGGAGCTGCTGAGGAAATTAAAACTGCGTGCAAATAATAATATTGACTACCCTTATCAAAAGGGTGCTGATTTCGAATGGGGTAGGCAGCACCTTTCTCCAGCCCAGTTCCCCGCCCAGCTATTCTGCTGCGGGTCAGTGAGCTGCGTCCCGCTGCGCCAGAGGTGCTTTGGCTGCTGCTGCGCAGAGCGGCGTGCCGCTACGCACCCGCAGCGTGGCGCGGAGAAAAGGTCTGTTGGGGTGGTTGTAAGAGAGGGCAAGATCCAGGAGGGATTCCTGGGCAGTGCAAATGACAGATTTTTAAAGCTAAAGCCTTCTTTCTCCTATGTTGTGGAGAGCACGCTCTGAGGCCTAAAAGACAAAATGCTTTGATACTAGGAAAGAAACAAAACCACCGCAATTTGTTCTAGCTAGCTCTGAGCTGGGTTTTCATCAGTGACGGATCGGCGTACTCTGGATTCTTCTAATGAAGCCCATTATTCCTGTTACTTGAACTTTGCACAGCGCAGCATTCGGTGCCACATCGCTGAAAGCTTCACAGGATAATATTTCCCTTGACTTCACGCTATGTGTCAATCATGTGCTTTTATATCTCTGTGAAATACTTCGTTTGGTTAACAAGGCATGTCTACTACGCTTTCGGAAGCTATACTTTACGGGCAGATTTGCTGGTATTAAGTGGCTAATGCGTACCATTTACACCAGGAATGGTGAAGATTTTGTATTGGAAAGTTGGAACTGTATTATGAGAACATCTCATTTAATTAACCTTCAGGAAAAAAAAAACTGTGGAAAGAAAGCTCAGCCTGGGAAGCGGTGAACATTAACTACAGCTTATCTCAGCATGTGGAGCGCTGGCCTGAAAGGCACTCACACCATCACCACCCCCTCCTCCTCTGTACCGCTCACGGTTACAGCACTCAGCCACCAAAAGCAGTATCTGCTTTTTAGACCAGTTGATTAAGCGGAAACACTCCCACCCATCTTCATTTTATTTTTACGTATGCTGCATTTCAGATCTAACTCTATGGTATGGAGTCAGCTCAAAAAGATATGTGCAGTCATTCCTTCCAAATTAAGATTTGTCTGTTTTTTCATTAAGGAGCTTATCAGGAGAGCCCTTTTCATTTCAGTTAACATCAAAATATTACAGCTTAAATACAATTTACTTAGACACAGCTTCTCAAGTGGCCCCAGCTCCAGGAGTAAAAGGATGCTGAATGTCAGTAAGAGCATGATCCACGTCCCGGTACAAGCGCACCAGCCTTTCGCGGATGCTCTCAGCCCTTACATAACGTTAATGATTTCATGCTGCATGAAAGTGCCTCTGCTAGTGGTTTACATCATTCCCTAGATCAGATTATTTACTCAGAAATCATTCTGTTTCTCTTATCCTTTTACAAGCTGTTCCTGTTTGTTAGAAGGATCACACTGAGTGCCTCTATACTCCTAAATAAAACAAGGCCAGGGAGCAAGCTTGATTACTGATTGCCCACACAGCTTAATTGTTCTCTGAGCCCCTGGCTCCGGTCTGGATCTCTCCAAACAGCTGTCTGCAAGGCAGCCCTGGTCTGTGGGAGGCTGCTGCTTCACAGCATACACGTAAACCTTGTCCCTGTCACTCGGACTAGGTTTGAAACCAGGTTGTCTTTTCTTCGGCAGTGTAGACTGTAGCTCTGGAAAACAGCGCAAGGACTCTAAGCATGGCCTGCGTGTGTAAAAATCAAACCCAACGCAGCTCGTTCCGGAGGGCTGCTCTTTACGAATGCTGCTGTATCACAGTACCTTGGCACACACTGCTCAGTTCACTTTTCTGGGTGCTCATCTTTCTTTTTAAAAGTTGATCTACATATTTACCTTCTTCCTACAGCGGGCAGGACATGGCAGTCTGACACTTCTTCTCCTTTTCTAATACAGTGAAGACTACGGTCTGGGCAATGGCTATTGTATTATGCGACAGTCCGACATAGTTCCTTCACAACCCCCTGGGCTGGAGGGTGGCAAAGGTATCATCTATTTAAAAAAACAACCACAATTCTGTAGGAAGTCAGGGCACCCAGAGCAGAAAACTAAACTGCTTTTCTGGTGAAACTACCTACATACTATAGTAAAGAACAGAACAGGAGATGCGTGGATAACTTTGGGGCATCAGGGAAGAGTCAGCATGGACTTTGTGAAGGAAGTCCTGCCTCACAAACTCCTGAAAGAGTCGGAAAGCACCCCAGTAGAGATCGCTAGGCTTTCAACTGGCTTCTGGCCACCACAGCCATCAACAGTTCTTAGGGAAACTAAGCAGACATAGGATAAGGAAGGTCTCCACATGGATGAAAAAAAAAGACAATAAACCAGGTCAAAAGTGTAGGAGTAAAAGGACAGTTTTCATTGTGGAGCTTATTCTGACAGGGGATGGAAGTGATTCCTGGTACATATGGGTAAGTTACGGAAGAGACACCCACTGAGCATAACTGAATACAGGGCCACCACCTCTGAGCTGTAAATTGTCGGAGACTAAGAGACTGCCCTGGGGAAGTAACACAATATGCTTGAAATAATCTTATTTCTGCTCTTATATTCTACTCTTCTGGTCACTGTTGGAGAACATTTTGGCAACAGATAGTACCAGTATTCTTGCAGTCTTATGTTAAGCTGACAATGGCGAAAAGGAAATGTATGCCGGCAGAAATAGTAACTCTACCAAAACTACAACCAAACAAGAGAGAATGATGTGCTGATTTAAGTATCAGGGAATACTGGCATCACCTATATTACCAAATTACATGCTTAAGATAGGGAATGTGAAAATATTTACTCATGAGAGTCCATTGAGGCCATTGGGATCCTTCCTACTGGACCTCAGTTCTTTTTGCATCAAATGAGGTAGTCTGTGCAGGAACATTTTTTTTAATATGTCTACATCCCAATCTGTGGAAATCTGTCTCTGTTATACATACAGTCAGCAAAGAAAAAATGTTTGTTTTTCAATTACAGACATGTCATTTTAGTAAAGCTTCCTTCCCAGGCTCCAGTTTTTTATATTTAAATATTTCAGATGTGCTCTTTTGTAAGCTCACCTTCTTAGTTTCCTGTCTAGTTTAGTGAAACTCACAGGAAAAGTTCCATTTATGAACAATACTTTACATTTAAAGAAGGTGCTAGTAGAGCTGTGAACTACCTCTCAACCACAGTATTTTTTTTACCTTGCTGCATTATTCATGGTTGTCAGCTGTTTCAGAATTCATTGCTGTCAGTTACTGCATGTGCTTTTTTTGAATTAATCTGTACATCGAGGTAAATTGACAGGCAGAAGTATTTAACATCTCTTCCTACACTGAGTACCAATTAATGCAACCAGTTATCTGATCAAACCTACTGGGAAAAAGCTATACTGGATCAAAAGCTACTTATTGAAATGACTCTTTTTGACTTATTTGCATATTATGATTAAAAACCTCTTACCTGCTGAATTTTCCTAGAAGAAAAATATTCCATTACCCAGAAGAGACTGTACCTCAGCTTACAACAACAGCAAGTATTACAATAGTGTAATGTGCGTGTTGCTATAGAAAAATGGGATTATATTAAAGAAGCAAATACAAATGGTGGCCTTGGAAAGGCCATGAGCAGCCTCCTCTGAAATGAAGCAAGGTGACACTTCTACAAGGTTCAGTTTGCCGCTGGCACAGAGGGCCCTCCCCACCTCTCCTCTCACTAGTATATTGATTCGTGCAGTTATTTCTCTCCATATCGTCTCAATGGTATTCCTGACAGGAAAGAAACTGCCCACGAGTATGGGGATTTAAATCAGTATTATATTAATACAGTTTCCCTTATTAGAAAGAAGTAACTTCTTTATTTTCATTTAGACTGATCTCCTTCTGACAAATGATAAACCCAGATCCAAACAGCAGGTTAAACCAGAGTGACACTTTTGTGCCCTGCTGAACTCTTCGCAATGTTCACACAGGGTTAATTTATATATGTTAATGAGCATTCAAATTTGTTCCCATAATTTATCAGAAGGAAGTGGATACGCTTATTAGGCATGCTCATCGGTGCAGAACAACCACTTAATGTAACACAAAATACTCCCAGGAGATTTAGGTGACCATAAAAACATTGACTTGAGTCCCAGAAAATTTCAGGATCACTGCCTTGCCTTCCAGCTGTTCCCAACCCTCTACGAATTACAAATCGCCCTGAGAGAGGAAGAAGAGTAATATTTACTGCAGCATACATTAGTAATTAGCACACACATTAAGGAAGATGGGGGAAGGTTGCAAGAAGGGAACAAATTGCCCACTGTCATTCATAGACCCAAATGGCACTGTAACCCCTGCTTCCAGTACGAACACCGGAGTGGTAGCAATCCCAGATATCAGCCCCAGCAGAGCTGACAACCACTGAAGAAGACATCAATGTCACTGGATCTCCAAATATTCTAGACGACCCTTGTTTTATTTGCCCGTAAGCACACTTTTGAAAGAAAGAAGGTCAAACGCTCTAGAGAGCTCTCCATGGACACACACGCCGGGCTGGAGAGAGCCGCTCTCCTTTAGGAATGGATTCTGATCCAAGGGTGAGAAGGAGAGGCTGCTCTCCTGCTGCTTACCCAGCTTCCTCGACTCAGAGGCTGCTAAAGCCTCCCTGCGGCTGGCACACCAGAAATTAACAATTCAGAGCCTTTTCCTGAAACTGCGTATTTACTCATACGAGGGGGGAAAATCTGAACGCCTACATGAAATAGAACCACCTGGCTCACCTTCCAGATAATATTTTAAATGATAGCCTGTGATGAATAACGACCAGGGTAAGCAGTGTGTTATTTTGATGGTGAAAAACAAGTGCCATTTTCAAGAGTTTACTGCTGCTGGGATTGTTAAAAAAAAAAAGTAAAAATAACTTTTACAGTAACAGAGAGAGTTACAACTCCCTTTCAGTCTGTAAATATACACATCTACTGCTGATTCTCGATCAAAAAAGTCACCAAAAAGGCAAGTAACATGTCAATTAGCACACTTTCAGGATTAGGAACAAAATTATAAGGCAATATTAAGATACATATTCAAATGCAGAAAGCTAAAATTACACAAAGTTAAGTATCTCCTAGGGAATATAAAGTATTTATCACACAAATACAGAGCAAATTACCATGATTCTCACTACAGTGCCCTAATATATACAGAGCAGCCACTGAGTGACTGATTTAATCTGTCTGGCAACAGTTGTTACAGGCATGCTATTGAAGTTCTTGGATCTTATTGCTGTGGCCCGGAATAAGTAAGGCAAAAGGAACAAGCAGAAATCAATGTGCTATTTTCTATGTACTGCACTGGCTGAGCTTACCCTGCTCCTTCTCTGGGGCAAACTCCCGAAACAGAACATGATGGGAACAACTATTCAGGAACTACAGGAACCTTTTGTAATGAAGCCCTGCACTCTGCCAAAGCAGCTTTCTTAAGAAAGAAAACTAAACGTTGTGTGAATGAACTGCCTGGTTGTTATTAGGACCTGATCTATTATCAGGAGCTGTTCACAGGAATGGCTCTGCTTCCTGAGCCCAGGAGGACACAGGTGGGAGCATGGATCTCCAGACCCCAGCCTTGCACAGGTCGGCACTTGTGGTTGCAAGAACTTGGCCTCAAAGCTACCGAATCATTTGATCACTCTGGGGTTTACTCAGTTGCTGTTACGGGGTTGGGATGCAGAGGTATCAGTTCCACCTTTGTAAAGGGAACTTGACCAGAGATGTAGGGAGGAGGTGAACATGTTACTGAATGGGAACAAATATGCCCAAGAC
This sequence comes from Phaethon aethereus, assembly GCF_964289735.1. Taxonomy (NCBI): domain Eukaryota; kingdom Metazoa; phylum Chordata; class Aves; order Phaethontiformes; family Phaethontidae; genus Phaethon; species Phaethon aethereus. Next base: position 138,237,872 of record NC_138575.1, read on the forward strand.
ATTTTAGAGCTTCTCTTCTGGTTCTTGGCAGCAGCCTGAGAGAAGGCAGCAGCATCTGGTAGGGCTGGGGCAATAGGGGCAGTAGGAGGAAGGCAAGGATGCTGGTAGAGAGGGTGCCCCTGACATCAAATGCTTCACTTTACTTGAAAAAAAAACAACCACCAAGGGGCTGGGTGCAGAGAAAGTAAAGCTATTCTGACTCCCTTTCATAGCAATCTATCCAAAATGTTTTGGAGTGGAATCAGATAAAGCTGCTCATAGCCTCTTTTATTCAAACCATGAACTGAAAAAAAAACATTAAAAAAAAAATAAAGGTAAGTCCCATGAGCAGTGAGCAAATGCAGCCTTGGTTTCTTGTGGATCCATGATGTGTAGCTGATTGACTTCAGTGTCTGAACTTAAGCTTTGATTTTAATTTTCCCTGAGCGGATTGGCTAGTTCCTACTGAAATAGAGGAAAGAAAAAAACCCAAACCAAACCAAACCAAACCAAACCAAACCAAAACAAAACAAAACAAAAAAAACAGACACACTGTAGGGTTTTTTTTTTTTAAATGAGGATACTTGCACATTCTTTCTCCACAGTTTTTCACCAGCTGTGGGTCTCATCCCTTTAAGCAGCTACAGCCAAAGCTGCCCAGCAAGTTCAATAGGGGGAGGGGGAAGAAAAGCCAACAACCCCAGCACGCAAACATAGTCCATGGGATTGCCAAAGTTGCCAGTCCTCTTCCAAGCACTTCAGTCACCAGCTCATGGTACCAAATGAAAGCCACCACTGGCAGGCGTACCTGATCCTAAGGAGTGTGTGCGCAGGGGAAAGCAGGCACTGTTAGTCTCCATACTGACCAGGCAAAGGAGCATCTAGTCACTTAATAAGACATACTGAGCAGAGGTAGCCACTCCTAACTCAGCCAGCTAGGCTTACAGTTTTAACATGTGAAATCAGACAAAAAAATTAATTGCTTATAAAGGTATGTCTAGTCAGAGTAGACCTTTCCTACATTTTGGCAGCTGCAGTTCCTGAGCATGTTAGACACTTCAAGAGATTTGATTTATTTTCATAGTCATGTGTTATACATAAGTGGAGATCAACTGCTTGTGAGTGCCCGCTTTTAACATTTGCAGATTTACAATTGTGTTCAAAACCAGTATGACAAAAGAATGTGTGTCACAATAGAGATATTATTTTTCTATTTATCTATGGGGACAAAATCTGTCCTGGTATAGCATTAGCAGCAAATGTGATACTTAAATGACCTTCACAGATTTGTGCCTCAGCCTAACATTCTATACTTAATGTTACACTTCAGAGCATATGATTTTATTTGAGTATTAAAATTGAGCCTAAACAATAGACGTGCTAAACAAAGAATTACATTGAAAGAACTCATATAACTCCACACTTACTTCAGGAATCCAAAATGGGCAGGCACCTTATCTTTATTCAAATTAAATTATTTGCAGTTTTAAGGCAATGGAAACAGCACTTCGGATTCCTAGCTACCCTGAATTTAAGTCCATCGTTTCCAACTGTTACCTGTCATGTAAGACACTGTCCTTCATAGATCTCAGCTTCTACTGCAGGGCACTCAAAAACTTTAATTCTTATTAGGTCAGTAAGTTTTGAGGTTTACTGGAGTCTGAAGGATCACTCTTTGGGGCATAACATATCCTGTTGCTATCAAAGAACAATGGAAATACAGTCATCAGAGTTACTGCGATTGCCTTTAGTTATAGGAACATAAGAAATTGGGATCTGTAACACTGACTTGCCAGATCACACCATTATCCATCAAGCCCATGCTTACCAGATGTATTTTCAGGTGCCTCAAAACACTCAAGAAACACTGTAGAAAGCCCTGCTGCTACGGGAAATATTATCTTAAACCTCATTGTCTCTGTGTCTGCTCATTAATTTCTTTTTTACTTGATGTATAGTTCAATGGTTTTGTTATTGATACAGCTGTCTAGCTGCTTGGAGAATCTTGCTATACTCCTGGGCTCAGTGGTTATCGTATGGCAATAAGTTCCACAGGTTGGTAATTCAGTGCTAAATGGAAGAGTATCTGTGTATGTTTCAGTTTTTTTGTATTTCAACTGCATCAAATATTTCCTTAAACACATCACCTGACTGCCTTCCTCTGTAACATGATTTCACATATCTTTCATACTCTTCTTTATCTCCCCTATGAAACACATTGTCCCTATCTATTCAGTTTATATTTCTATGAAAACCACCTGGACACCCACAAGTCTATGGGGCCTGATGGGATCCACCCTAGAGTACTGAGAGAGCTGGCGAAGGAGCTTGCCAAGACACTCTCCATCATTTATCAGCAGTCGTGGTTAACAGGGGAGGTCCCAGAAGACTGGAGGCTTGCCAATGTGACGCCCATCTACAAGAAAGGCCAGAAGGAGGATCCTGGGAACTACAGGCCTGTCAGCCTGACCTCTGTACCGGGGAAGATTATGGAGAGGTTCATCTTGAGGGTGCTCACAGGGCATGTGCAGGACAACCAAGGGATCAGGCCCAGCCAGCATGGGTTCATGAAAGGCAGATCCTGCTTGACCAACCTGATCTCCTTCTATGACCAGGTGACCCACCTACTGGATGAGGGAAAGGCTGTGGATGTTGTCTACCTGGACTTTAGTAAAGCCTTTGACAGCGTCTCCCACAGCATTCTCCTGGAGAAACTGGCAGCTCGTGGCTTAGACAGGTTTACTCTTCACTGGGTGAGGAACTGGCTGGATGGCCGAGCCCAGAGAGTTGTGGTGAATGGCGTTAAATCCGGCTGGCGGCCGGTCACAAGCGGTGTTCCCCAGGGCTCGGTTCTGGGGCTGGTCTTGTTCAATATCTTTATAGATGAACAGGATGAGTGAATTGAGTGCTCCCTCAGTAAGTTTGCAGATGACACTAAGTTGGGTGGAAGTGTTGATCTGCTGGAGGGTAGGAGGGCTCTGCAGAGGGATCTGGACAGGCTGGATCGATGGGCAGAGGTCAACTATATGAGGTTTAACAAGGCCAAGTGCTGGGTCCTGCACTTAGGCCACAACAACCCCATGCAACGCTACAGGCTTGGGGAGGAGTGGCTGGAGAGCAGCCCGGCGGAAAGGGACCTGGGGGTGCTGGTTAACAGCCGGCTGAATATGAGCTGGCAGTGTGCCCAGGTGGCCAAGAAAGCCAACAGCATCCTGGCCTGTATCAGAAATCGTGTGGCCAGCAGGAGTAGGGAAGTGATTGTGCCCCTGTACTCGGCACTGGTGAGGCCGCACCTTGAATCCTGTGTTCAGTTTTGGGCCCCTCACTACAAGAAGGATGCTGAGGTGCTGGAGCGTGTCCAGAGAAGGGCAAGAAAGCTGGTGAGGGGTCTGGAGCACAAGTCTTATGAGGAGCAGCTGAGGGAACTGGGGTTGTTTAGTCTGGAGAAGAGGAGGCTGAGAGGAGACCTTATCACTCTCTACAACTACCTGAAAGGGGTTGTGGCGACGAGGGCGCTGGTCTCTTCTTCCAAGTAACCAGCGATAGGACGAGAGGAAATGGCCTCAAGTTGCACTAGGGGAGGTTTAAATTGGATATTTGGAAAAATTTCTTCACTGAGAGGGTGGTCAGGCATTGGAACGGGCTGCCCAGGGAGGTGGTGGAGTCGCCATCTCTGGAAGTGTTCAAAAATCATGTGGATGTGGCGCTTCAAGACATGGTTTAGGGAACATGGTGGCGCTGGATTAATGGTTGGACTTGATGATCTTGAAGGTCCTTTCCAACCTAGTGATTCTGTGATTCTGTGATTCTGTGAAATACTTTCATTGCTTCTGATAATTTCTGTAAGGAGTCCATAAACAGGTAAAATGTTATAAAAGGCAGTGAAACAGGAGAAAATATTTTATATGTATATCAGAAATATGCATGTTCATGTTTCTGTGTGCATAGGTGCATATGCAGAATATCTGAAGTATTGGCTCTTCGGAGGTATAACATCCCAACACTGCACAGAAAATCTGAAACATAGAGCTATCTTATTAAATATTAGTGCTTCCACAAATTCAACTCAGTAGACAGGTGAATATTTTATGTCAGTACATATGTCAGTGTATGCGCACAGATGTACTTACGCACTCGCACCCGTGCACCCACACATTATGTCTAAAGGTACCTTATACATATGTAATAAAGTATGTTACATATACAGTGTAGTATTATTTTAAATATTACTGACCTTCTCATTTAGACATCCAGTCACACTTTGACCATCACTGCAGATAAAGAACACTTTGGTGAATTTTTTTAAGGTACTTCCCAACCCCAAGTGTGGGGTTTTTTTTCATTTTAAAACAACAATTTTATCCATGATACTGTTTTGTTGACATATTCCATCTATCATTCCACTGCCAGTTTACCTAGCTTTGTTAAGTCCCTTTGTTAGGTGTTTTTCACACTCTAGTGCACTTCAGGTGAGCTCTTCTGTCATTTGAAATGTATTTGACAGAATTCATAGTGCAGCTCTGCAGTCATCTCTTGACTGGCCTTTTGCCAGCATGGCATCTAGGTATTTACTTATATTCCTTGCTTTTTTATAGATTGCCATTCTATCATCGTACTTCTCTCACCTTGTGATTACTGAATTTCTTTAACAGTCCCCACTTCAGGAATTTTGGCAAAAGCAGTTTTTAAAAGTCCAGATAAACTATTTCAGATTATTTTACTTTTGACATTACTATGCTAGCATGTACAATAAATTGTCAGTAGATTGAAAACACCACTTTCTTTTACAGCATCTATGTTGATTTGTATTACATATGTTCATCTTCCTATTGGTTTCTAATTACTTCCTGTAATTATTATTCCATCCTGTTACTTAATACTGATGCTGGAAAAACTTGTTTATAATTTCCACAGTTCCCATAGAGCCTTTGTCAGAGATAGGGCTGAAATTTGCTATCCTAAGGTCTGTTGTTAACACTTGTATTTTGTTAACACAACCATTTCATTCTTGTGTTTCCACAGAATACTCGGTGGAGTAGCAGACAAGTTTTCTTTTAGATACGTTACTGCTTAATATAGCAGCTTGTTCTAACATCTCTTCTTTTGACACCTCAGTCTCACAAGGTTTCTGCTTTATTAGCTGGAAAACAGCTATTTCCAATGTTTTCTGTAGTCAAAATGAATACAAGAAAATAATTCAATTTAAAGACTTCATCTATCTCCTTTACATTTTTTAAGGCACATGGATCACCGAGAGGCAGCATGAGAAAATATGATCCTAACCAAATATCCATAGGCATGTGTAGGGGGAGAGGGAAGGGAGAAGGCTAGTTCAAATCCCTGATCTGTGCCCTTGATCCAAGGACCAAATGGTCCTGAAGTACACAAATCAAGCAGTGTCTTTGGCTTTTGACAACACCACACAATAAAATTAACACATTAGTTATCCTCATTGAAGAACATTGTATGTAGACAAGCCCTTACTCATTGTCTCTATTTCTATATACTTAAATGCTAATTACTTTCCTTGACAACTAGGAATATCCCCATCTTAGAGTAACCTTTAGGCTCTCATCAAGATGCTTTCCTGAGAGATGTAGGCTTGAGGGTCCTCAGACTTAAAAAAGAAGCCTGGGGAATGGGCAGAGAGAGAGGCAAAAAAGGGACTGAACATAGGTTTTCCTGCTCCAAGTAAGCACTCCTGTTCCTTCAGGCATGTTTTTATGTAACCAAATGCATTAGACAAGAGCTGAAAATTGCTTCTGAATCCAGCAACAGAATCAGGCGCCCAGGATATTTCTGTTAAGACTGAGGCAGTCTTAGGCATGTAAATAAGCAAATCTGGAACAGTCCCTAAACAAATACATAGACTCAGATAAAGTTTTCTACTAATACTACGTAGCAGAAAAACCAGACGTTAACAATTGGACTCTATGATCTTAAAGGTCCTTTGCAACCTAAATGATTCTATACTAGTTGCTACCTTGACAGCTCTGGCCTTTATGGGTTCTGTTCTCTGGTGCTAATTTTCGTCACACATTGTAGGAAGAGCAGACATATCTCCTAAAGGAAACTCCTACTGGGTGGAAGAACACCTTGTAAATCCTCCTGGTGAGTGCGGACTGAACTATTTATTACTACTTAGGCATATAGGCTACATCCAACTATGTGTCTTTATCTCTCTCCTTTCACTTCTGCAAAGTCCTAGCAAGATCCCACACTAAACATGCCAATGATTTTCTTAAGGCACAAAGTAACACCTTTGCTAAGTTGGAAGCTGTTTTTCTGGGGTTTTTTTCCTCTTCCTTCACCTTATAGCATTAGCTCCATTGCTAACTTGGAAAAGTGTGTGCCTAATAAAGCAATTTTGTAAACTTCCAGTGCAATTGCTAAACTAGAGAGTTTCTTCATGTCCACAGGTGAGCACCTCAGTGCTGCAGCTGGTGAACGATATAAGCATGGGGGGGAAGAGTCAGCCTAAAGCACTGAGGAAGATTTTCCCAATCAGGGGAGGAGAGGAAGCTAATCCTCTGGATGGAGGAGGGCCAGCAAGAGCTTCTGTAAAGGTAGTGGAGCAAGAAAGGAAACCCCTTGGCCCAGGACTAGCCTAAAAGTGAGTAGGGGAAAGTTCATTCTAGCTGGACTGCACCACTTGTTAAAAGATTAAAATAGCAAGGATCCCTTAAACCCTGCAATCTTTTACTTAGTCAGCCCTTCTGTGGTTTTGAGGCAAAAAGACTAGCAAATGTAAGGCCTTTCTATTGAACTCTCAGCTGTCAACAGGAGTTGACAGCTATTTTGGTCTGTAGGGAATGAGGATTTGGTCAGTTGTTCTTCCATGCCCTCTTTCTTGGAAACTTTTAAACAAAAATGAGCAAAAACTCATTAAGAAAGTCAATTAATCAAAGCAAGACAAAGGAAAAGCTCCATCGAATTGTGCTAGACTGAGGACTGGCATGTTTGCATGAATATTCATAGCAAACTCTTCTGCTACCTCAGCCTGACAACCTCTGTTTATTCAAAAATGAGGTTACAAGCCACTGGATAAACTAATCAAAGGACTTGCTCTATAGCTTTGTCATATATTGTTCATGAAGTTGGACATTTACTCTATCCCCTGGAGTCGTTTCATACTGAAATGGAGTTCTAGCCTAGAATTTCATTAGATTCATAAGCAATATAGGCTGAAATAAATGAATAAAGGCAGAAAGGTATTGAATTTTTTTAAGGCAACTTTCCGATTGGCATGTTTTTCATTTCTGTTGAGAATTCAAATGTTGCTTGTGTTTTACCAATCCAAAATGTGAATCTACACACATTTTTGTCCATTTCATGGAACAATGACTCTAGAAAGTTGCCTATATACATAAGATGACATAAGGTAATAAAGGGAAAGTGTCATAGTCACTCTTAATTTCACAGAGCAACTATAGCAGCAGGAAATGCAGTTACCAGCAAATAACACAGTGGCCCGAAGGTGAACATATGGTATTTGTCATACTGCTCAGCTGTGAAATTTGCCAATATGGCCACAGGAGGGAAAAAAAACAAAAGAAACTATTTCATTTCAGTGGAGTGTATTACTGGTTCGATGTAAGTAAACCCTGTTATCAAAGGCTGGAAATTAAATTAAAAGACCAGAGTAGCAAATTCTGAAACATTTACAATGAAAAAATTATCTCCCTGAATTGCTGGAGACCATGTGATCTCTCACTGTAATCAATTGAAGTAATTGAAATTCAGAATGTTTAATTATACCCCAGTTCAGCAAATAATAATCTTTATCTTATTGTACTTGTAGGAAAGTTCATGTGGGCGAGCATATGGATCTTAAAGATGATTAAATTAGTGACTAATTTACTGCAAAAAGAGAAGAAAACAGACATATAAATAAAAGTTGGAACAGAAAAATGTCTTTTCTCTTACAGATAGCATATGACTAAAAATAGGGTATACACAAAATTTAGTATTTTTGATAAACATAGTAAGGCTCATATTTAAGATATAATATTCCCTTACACCTTAGCACAACTGGGACCTGATTAGATAAGGATGGTGGATCTTGGCTCTTCTGCTAATGAGGTGAGGTCTATGGCTATCAGACTGGTGGTTGTGCTTAGAAGAAAGTATTTCCACTTATTGTGAAACTTTGGATAGGCCAGCTGCTGTCTTTGATCTTTGGAGACAATACCACATGTATAATAATGCACCTTTCTTGTAAGGAAGGAATCTTCCTTTTCAGAACACATAGAAGCTGCTGTGGCCAAGACACTGAAGAAGATGTGCCAAAAATTAGGGTCCAAAAGCCTTATTTATGTGGGTAAACAAAGGATCAAGTTTTCCGAAGTGCTCAGCTGGCAATCATTTCCCTTCAAGACACAGATGACAAGAGCTCAGCACTTCCAGAAAGAGATTACTTAAGCATGCATGTTGGAAAGTTTGCCTCAAGTGCATGAGATTGCAAAGATGAACTGTCTTGTTTCCTTAAACCAAAGTCAGAGTGAAAATAAAGCTGACTGAAACGATGGTTAGCTGATTAATTTGTATAATTTGCTGCCACAAAGGCTGAGTACAATGTGCTGTATGTGCAAAGTTGTCTTGATTCAAAAACACTTAGTGATTATCATAGGATGATGGATAATTCTGACTGGGAGGGATCTCAGAAGGCTTCTAGTCCACCTCCCGCCTAAAGCATAGTCTGCCCTGGGGTCAGACCAGGCTGCTCAGGTCTTGGACCAGTTGGGGCTTGACACCCTCCAAGGATGGAGATGGCACAGCCTCTTGGGATGACCTGCTCCACTGTCTCCCTCATGGAGAGACAGTTTCTGCTTATACCCAGACTGAACCTCTCTCATTTCAACTTGCGCATGTTGTCTTCTGGCCGCCCAACCCTGCAATGCTGTGAGGAGCCCAGCTTCATCTCCTCCATAACCTCCTTGTAGGTACTGGGAGGCGGCTGTCAGGTGCCCCCAAAGCCATCCTCATTTCTCAAAGTAGGTCCCACAGTCATAAAAGCCAAATCTGTCACTGACAACAGCCATGCAGCCACCTCAAGCCCCTTCCCTTCGGTGTCAGGATCCAGGAGAAGAGCACCTGGCAGTGGCAGAGGTGCCTGTGTGGGGTGATGGTCCAAGGGCCTGCTCAAGCCCCCAGCAGTGGGCCAGGCTGGGAGACAGGGGCTTGCGCCCCTGTGGAAGGGGTGTCTCCCTCTGCCATCCCCCGCTGCTTCCTCCTGGTGCTGCCATGGGTCTGGCATGCCTCACGAGGCATGGCTTTCTGCCCCCACCTGCCAAGGGGCACCCACCCTCCTCGCAGGCCCATGGGCAGGGGAGCCAGCCCCCTGCCATTGCTGGGAGTCAGAAGCCTCCAGCCATTCCTGCCATGGGAGCCCCCATGTGCCCCAGAGCCTCCGCCTGGGCCTTCCTCTCTGTCAGGGGCTCGGGGAGGGTCCCCTCAACCTCTCCTTCACCTCCCCCTGGAGCCAGGCCGCCCGCTCTCCTCCTGCAGCCTCTACCCAGCGGCGGGCGCAGCCATCGCCCACGCCACCTCTGCCTCTGGGGACACCTCGGAGGCGACAGGCAGCTGGGCAGAGGCGGCTGGGCCGTGGTCGGAGGTGTCCCCTCGTCCCCGGCACGGCCCTCTTCCCCACTGGCCTCGCAGCACGACTGGCTCAGCCGGCACTGCCCTCGCAGCAAAGTTTTAAACCGGTTTGGCTAAACCTGCTAATTTTAGGTATGAACTCTAGTAAACTGGTTTAAATTCAGCTTGCGGTGACTCAGCTGGCATTCATAAACACTAGCGTATCAAAAAAATAATTTTAAATCTGTCATCTTGTGTACAGTTGCATCAGTTTAACCAGAGCGGCTTGCAGGCAGATTTAAGCTAAGCTGGTGCTGCTTGGTTGCAGGAGACCCTGGGTCTGGAAAAGCTGATGTGCTGATATGAGTAAGATTTATAAGTAATTATAAAATACTTCAGCTCAGGTATGTTTTTTGCTGCAGGGTATAAACTAATCACCTACTGCTGTACCAAAGAAGCCTTTCTTCCTTCAGGTGCTCTCGGCGGAGCAAGCAAATGCCTTCCTCCAAAACACCTGCTGTCATCCGGGGCCTCAGAAAGGCTTGTCAGCTGGGCAGACCGCTACCTGCTTCCATAAAATAATTAAAATTCTCAAGTAAACCATAGTGATGTTATCATCAAATTGGGACTGAATCCAAGCTAATAGAGAGCATGGAACAAGCGGTCCTCTTCCGCCGGATCAGATGCCTTTCTTGGCATTAATTGGGAGTGCGTCAGCAGGGGAGGTAACTCTGTTAGCTAAATGAATAACGTTACTGAAGTTTCTCAGGTTGTCTGTGCCAAATCTGTGTTTAATCGGCCTGACTTGGAAAAGCTATAAAGGATCATTTTATTAATCTCTAAGGTCAGGATTTTAGCAAGGATTGTGAATTATTGAAGAAACTGGCTGATAATTGGGGCAGGAGGTAGAGTCACGCTCAACTTTGAAATCACAGCATCAGCAAAACTTTTCTTGAGACCTGTTACTGGATTCAAAGGGGCTGAGACATGCATTTAGACTTGAGAACTGCATTTTCTGTTGAATGATTTAAAATATGGCCGTAAAATCCATCTGTATCCAGCATGGTTTAGGGTTTGCTGAACTAAATTGTCCATGTTACTTTTGTTGCTTAAGAGACACGGGTACACCACTGTAACCAGAGATTTAATGTTTCCTGACTTCCATTAAATGAAAATCATCAAACATGAAGCCGTACCAACTTGAACAGTTGTACTGAGCTATAAAACATGACTTGGAGAGTTTGGCCTGAGAACACCTCAGGGATGCCGGCAGAGAAGTGAGAGTGGATGAGGTTAACTCTCAGCAGCATGAGTGACCTCCTTTCTGCATTGCCACGAGCTTCCTTCTCCCCATGAGGATGAGCTGTCTATCCTGCACTTGGTTCTTCTGGGCAGGAGGCAAGCCACAAGACTCCTTGACCTTTTTCACTGCTAGCCTCGTCTCTTAGCATCTCTTTCCCAGGCTGCATGACTAACAAGGAAGTTACTCTAGGCAGTCTCCATCATGAACAACGCAAGCACATTCCCTTTCCACTTCTCTAAGGAGCAGAAGTTGACTCCTCCATCCAACTCTGAACAGATGGGAAGATGTGCATCATACACCACATATGCAACAGAGTGATGGAAGGAAGCAACATCCCCTGAAGAACCGATCTAGCACAAACTGGTTGGGGTGAAATTTCTATGGCTATGGCCTCAGTGCCAAGGTATTGTTGTGAACTCGCTTCTCCTTCATGGAGACATACACTGGGCTAGCTCAGCTTCCCAATGGGGAAAGATATTCACTGAAGCTCTACTCATTGCAGCAATATAGCTATGGCTGACTGGTCCTCTCTCAGCATAATAACCCAGGCATTTAACTAAAACATTGTAACATCAATCACCTGATGTCACTAAAATCCAGGATCATTTAAGAAGATGAAAGTGTTAACATCTGAAGTGTTACAAGATTTCTTTCCTCTCCCTGTCTCTGCACCCCCCATAGTTGAAATTGCACCCAATTGTATGTGAGGGGAAAAAAATTCTATTCCTATAGTGCTTGCTGACCTAAGGTCAGTGTTATCTTATTGGAAGTGAAAGCATGCATCCAGATTTCGTTTTCTTTTAATAAGAGTGGAACATTTGCTATGTACTTTCCTCTAGTCACGAATTATATTGCACAGAAGGGATATATATCCCCTAATAAACTCCTTTTCCATTTTTCCATTGCCTTTACTTTCTCAGTATCAGCCTTTGAAAACCACTTTAATAGTTCTCCAAATGAGAATGATCTTTTTTTTTCCCACCGCTTTGAGCTCTTTCCTGTATATAAACTGAGATGCTGGAAAGGCAATATGCTTTCAGACTATTAGAAAATAGTTATGTTATTGTTTTTGCAAAAACCAGCAGCCACATGATGTTATTAAATGTATTTCTGAATATATTTAATATTCAATTACAAGTCAGAAGAGATGGCTCAAAACAAATCTCAGGCTGGGTAGAATCCTTTGGGAAATGCCATCTCAGACTGAAGATTTTTAACTGTGAGGGCAATAAGCCATTGGAATATGATCCCAAAGGACATGAGCAGCATTCTACTGTCCAGAGACTCTAAATCTAAATTGGAAACAAAACCCTAGCCACTCACTTCGGTGGGCATAAGATTTCACTCTGAATATTTTCTTAACACAGTATCTAAGGTGCTTGAACTTGTCATGGTTTTCATGAAAAGACTGTAATGTTTTAGGGACAATTTTGTGCAGGTGGAGTAGATGTTTCTAATGGATGGAGTAGAGGATTTAAAACCTCTAAAGGATTCTATGAGTTTTTCCACTTAATCTTCTAAAATATCTGTGTTTTCTAGCTGGGGAGCACAGTATGCTGTACAGCTATTGACGAAGTAAGTTTTAGCAGTCCTGTGAGATTAGTAACCATGTACTTGCTACAAATGCAGAAACTGAGGCACACAATGTTGAAGTAACTTTCCAAGAGCCACAGAAAGGAATAAAAGTATCATCATCCTGTGATCCCTCTGCACCACTTGCAGCCTGACCTGACACCTGATTCTTCAGAAGTGATACCTACCTTCCAAGCCACTGGCGAGATACGCCCTGTGAGCTACACACGAGGAAAAGTAAGCTATGGCAGGATGTGGGGAAGGGGATACTATGTTTCGGCTGATGTGCAGTCATCTGCCCGCTGTTCTCAAGGCTACCAAGCCATTATTAGGCCAGATGGTGGAAAAAGGGATAAAAATCACATTAGAAGAAGCAGTTACTTTGAAAAGTAGAGGCTAAGTAAGAACAGGCTGGAAAGGACAATATTTGACAATAGTCTTTGAACAAGATTTCACAATTCTAGAAAGACAATAATACAGTAATGTAATTATGTGAGAAAGATTGACAGGGTGTCATTTTCTATCCCATGTAGTTGAGAGAGAAAGAAAGATAGCAAGCATTTTGACAAGAAACATGTGGAAACTTTTTGTTGATTTATCTCTGATGATTTCTGGTCACTAACATTTTAAAACAGCAACAACAAAAAGATATGTTTAGCTTTATAAATGTATAATTGGTCATAGTTGCTCTTGATTTTGTTCATCAGCACTTAAATTTCCAGTGAAAATTAATTTCCTAGCAATACACTTGTCCTGAAGTTCAATGGTCATAAACAGGGTTTACTCAGCAGCTGACCTGTACAATCTCCTTGCTAAGAAATTACAGGTTGGAATGATATCCTGTGCTGTTGCTTTTTATGATGCCCCTGACCATGGCTCTGAAAGGTTTTAAAAATTCATTTACAATTCAGGAATGAGTCACCGTAGTCCTTCATTATATATGGAGAAGTCTAATGACTTCCACTGGGATGATACCACGTTCCACTAGAAGGACTGTAAAATCTGTTTCTGCTTATGACACTTCTGGCTTTTAACTCCTTCCTCTGACTTTCTTGCCTTGAAGAAAACAAAAAATTCCTGAGAGACACTTAAGCATTTTTTGTATCCATAGCAGCCAAAGGAAATCCATTTGTCCAAAACACTTTCTGGGAAAAGACATTTTCAAGCTGTAGGGGAAAACAAAAAAAACACCTAAAATACCCTAAAAGAAAAAAAGCCAGTTTATCTATGAAAACAAAAGAACATCAAACAAACATTTCTGCTAAATTCATGTAATAAACACACATAAATCTTAAGCTAGTTGTCTGCAGCTGTTTGTGTGTATGATAATATTAAGCTGATCACTGCATATGTTTACACATGCAGCATTACTGTACAAGATTCACTGATGTCACCTACTACTTACATAGCAATAGTTACTTTAACCTGTTATTTTATAAGTGATGTTACTTATTGCTAGATATATAGTAGTTAAATAAAAATATCTCAAAAGCCAGCTGTGGTAACTGTTGGTAACTATTACCTCTATTACCTATATTTGATTCAACATCCTGATACTTCTACTTACATGGTTTCCTAAGTGCAAACATGTATTTTCAATGATTCCATTGTTTTCTTAGTTATTTTACCTATATACTTGTGTCCTTCTAACACAAACAAATGGCTACTTTGAAAAAAGGAGACAAAAAGTGAAGAAATAAGGCACATATTTTTGTTCAGGTTAACTGCTTTCATTTCAGCAAGTATTCAGTTATTATTTAGTATGTATTTAGTCATGCAACAAATCTGGCTTCACCTCTCAGACTTCCTCCATTACTGTGTCTGTGCCACTGTTCTCTGCCCTGGTCTCAGGTGTGTAAATGGTGAGCACTTCAAGGAGGGAAATCTTTTATGACTAATGAAGTGATTGCTGGTGTTTTGATGGCCTGTAAGGTATAAGGACTCATTTGGCAAAGAAATTGAAAAACAGGCATAACGCTTTCATAGCTTTGCCGATCCCCGCAGTAAAGGAGGTTGGTCATTCACAATAACTTTGACATGAAAAGCATTATTAAAACTTGTCCATCTACGTATTTCAGTGCTAAAACTTATGCGTGTATTTCCAGTTATTCTCCATGTGACAGGAATAAAGGAAATTCCAATCCATTTTTAGGTGAGGAGGAACAGTGCATTATCTGGAAAAGCTTTTATTAATGGAATAATTGCATAGGTGGCTACGTGCAGGAAAGACTAAGAAAAGAGGCAGAGGAGACAATTCTGTTATGTCAAATTTTGGCGTTTGAAAGAATGGATGAGCAGATTGCTCACAAATTGGGAGCATGCTTCCAGGGACTGGATTCACACATGTGCTTAAAACAACGGAGAATAAGGCCATTATCTCTACATGTAGCCATTTGTCCTGTGTGTAAGGCAGAGCAATGAAGACTCAGGCCAAGTGCATGTAACCTACTACTAATTCCCAAGGAAAAAAGTCTGATATTCAAGCAATCACAGTCAGAGGGAATAGTTTGAGCTATTTAATAATAGTGATTGTAGAATACATGTATTTTTTCTACATTTAGCAAGGGGAGGAATAAATTAAATCAATTGAAGAAAGAATTAGATAGTATTCTGTACGAATAATTCAAGAAAACTCCGCCTAAGCCTTGCTAGGTGTTAATGTAGCTTTAAGTGTCTGGACATCTAAAATTAGGCAGGTAAAGCAGAAAAGCTAGCCAGAGGGATGAAACCTTGTTTGAGCTACATACTTCTATGACACAAAGCACTTCTAGAAACAAGGGAGGATGATGAAGTATGATGGTGCTGGCACAGGTGGAAATGGAATAATAAATGTGCCTATTCCCCTAGAGAGCAGTGATGGGAGAATGGGACTACTGTTATCACCCATGTCCTCGATGCTGCTGTTGTGCATTCTATGGGGAATCTATGAAAGGGGAAATCTATGAAACAATCTATGTTCATTTCACTGAAGGGATATGTCTAATTCTGAACCTCTGACAGCTATCTCAGAAGGCCCTTAGATTTATTCTGAGACAAACTAGGGAACCTCACGTGGCAAATACTTCTGGTTTCTATCCAGCTTAGCTTCTGCTTATCCTTCATATTTATTACTAGTAAGTGGCTCAAGCTCCAACTGTGTCAAATAAAAAACTTCATCTCATCTACCCACTACAACAGCTATATTTACCTTGTACAGTGGTACAGACAAGGGTGGTGACATAGCAATTTCAGCTGCAAGGATTTGGTTATTTAACAACCTCATGGAGCAGGAAAATTTCTGAAATGCTGTAACAGCTTGCCCTTTCAGGAAGCTGTTCTGTCAGTCACAGGTAACACTCACAACTGCACATTTCTTTCACTTCCAAATCATCTTGCTAACATTTGGTTCCTCTCCTTCTCCCCCTTCTCTCTAAAAACAAAGCAAAACAAACAAACTCGGAAAAAAACATTCAGCTTTGAAAACCCTTTAAGCCTTGAGGACCCTGGGAACTACCAACCTGTCAGCCTCACCTCTGCCTGGGAAGATCATGGAGCAGATCCTCCTAGAAGCTGTGCTAAGGCACATGGAGGACAGGGAGGTGATTTGGGACAGCCAGCATGGCTTCCCCAAGGGCAAGTCCTGCCTGACCAACCTCGTGGCCTTCTAGGATGGAGTGACTACATCAGTGGACAAGGGAAGAGCCACCAATGTCATCTATCTGGACTTCTGTAAGGCCTTTGACATGGTCCTCCACAACATCCTTCTCTCTAAATTAGAGAGAGATTAATTTAATGGATGGACTGTTGGGTGGATGAGGAATTGGTTGGATGGTCACATGCAGAATATAGTGGTCAATGGCTCAATGTGCAGATGGAAATCGGTGATGAGCGGTGTCCCTCAGGGGTCTGTACTGGGACCAGTACTCTTTCATATCTTCATCAGTGACATAGTGTGATCGAGTGCACCCTCAGCAAATTTGCAGATGACACCAAGCTGAGTGGTGTGGTTGACACACCTGAGGGATGGGATGCCATCCAGAGGGACCTGGACAAGATTGAGCAATGGGCCTGTGTGAACATCATGAGGTTCAACAAGGCCAAGTGCAGGGTCCTGCAGCTGGGTCAGAGCAATCCCCGGTATCAGCACAAGCTGGGGGCTGAAGAGATTGAGAGCAGCCCTGCCGAGAAGGGCTTGTGGGTACTGGTGGACAAAAAGCTGGACATGAGCCTCAATGTGTGCTCGCAGCCCAGAAGGCCAACCGTATCCTGGGCTGCATCCAAAGCAGCGTGGCCAGCAGGTTGAGGGAGGGGATTCTGCCCCTCTGCTCTGCTCTGATGAGACCCCACCTGGAGTCCTGTGTACAGTTCCGGAGCCCTCAGCACAAGAATGTCATGGACCTGTTGGAGCAGGCCCAGAGGAGGGCCACCAGAATGAGCAGAGGGCTGGAACACCTCTCCTGTGAGGACAGGCTGAGAGAGTTGGGGGTTGTTCAGCCTGGAGAAGAGAAGGCTCCAGGGAGACCTTACTGCAGCCTGCCAGTGCTTAAAGGGGGCTCATAAGAAAGATGGGCCAGACTTTACAGCAGGGCCTGTTGCAATAGAACAAGGGGTAACGGTTTTAATCTAGAAGAGGGTAGATTTCAACTAGATCTAAGGAAGAAATGTTTCACAATGAGGGTGGTGAAACCCTGGCACCGGTTGCCCAGAGAGGTGGTAGATGCCCCATCCCTGGAAACATTCAAGGCCAGGTTGGACAGGGCTCTGAGCAGCCTGATCTAGTTGAAGATGTCCCTTCTCACTACAGAGGAGTTGGACTAGATGGCCTTTAAATGTCCCTTCCAACCCAAACTATTCTATGATTCTATGAAAAGGTTGCAAAACTAAGGTTGCTTAGTATATTGCTACTCATGGCATATGGAAGGTTCAAAAATACTACAGAGAGAATTGCTGGCCCTAAAATAGACTACTTTAAAATATATCCTACCTTGATTGTTACCTGTGGTGCAGCAAAAACCTGCAATCCACCTAATTCAGGTAGGTCTCCTCATTTTCCTGTGTATCAGTCCAGCAAATCAAGCATCTACGCTCTCACTTCCTAGTCCAGGAGTCCAACCTCAATACTCTGAGCTGGCAGTCTGGTGGTGCCCAAAGCTACTCATTGCTTCAACATGTAGTGAGGTGTTAATATTTAATAATATGGACCAATCCAATAGGGCTTCAAATGCTCCCTCTGGGACTTATTTCTTACCACGGCTTTCTGTGCACTCTCACTATAGCTAGCTAATATTTACTTTTTCTTTAAAACAAAACAATCAAAGTCCAGTTGGTCAGGGTTTCCCTGCCAGCCCCTTGCCTTCCCCTACTCCATCCCAGGTGTGCCTCATGTGGCAAAACTGGGAAGGTGAAGGACTGAGTGGTTCTTGTTGTACTTCTTGTAAAGACAGGCAGTTTGCCACTAGTGAGACAACTGAATAAGCTAGACCGAGGAAGACTGTGCTAGGGTGATTTAGTGAGAAAAAAATAAAAGTGACCTGGGCAACCCCCTGCAAGATCCCAGCTACCCTTCCCGAGCCCTGGCCAGTGATCCCTCCTCATGTTAGTCCTCTCTCCTTTTTCTCTCTCAACACAAATGGCTTTGCCACTGTGCAAAACTGCCTCTCTGCACCATGGACAAGGACAGGGAAGGGATTTTTCTTCTGTTCTTCGGGTATCAAAATCATTGTGGCTCTGCTGTGGCTGTGGTTGGAGCTGGCTCAGAGTTAAGTCACGGCTTGATAGCATGCATTGCATTAATGTTGGGGGTGGAGGAGCAATCAGCAAAGGGAGAAAGAGCTCATCACTCTTTCTTAATGACATTTTACACAATCAACGAAGATTATGTCAGCCTAGTGATCAGAGAAAGGAAAATTAGAGCTGGGTTCTCACCTTGCTTTTTCACTAGTTTCTTGTTTGGGCTTCCTTCCTACAGGCAGGTCTGATAATAGTCCTCCAAATAAGCAGCCTTATGTCATCTTTTACAAGAATGTGCTTTCACTTGTTAGAGCCTAGTTTCCATTTGCATTGGCTCACTGCTGTCTTTCCAGGCAGATAAACCCCATCATATGTGTGAAGGACACCTTCAAGGGGCTCCACGGCACAGTGTCGCCCTGTGTCATGGATACAGGCACTGCGATGGGAAGCAGGGTGCTTTGTCTGTATTTGCCGTATTTTGACAACTACCAGCTTGTCTCAGGGCATCATGCGCAAAGAAAGCAAGACACATTTGAGCCTGCAAATATAATTAATAGTGAAGAGTGTGAGGAGCCTGGGAGAAAGAGAGGTAGAGGTACCAAGATGAAAGGTTGGTACGAGGTCAGGAGCTGGGACAGCAGAATGGAAGAAGGCAAGGGACAAGGATGGCACCACAGTGGTCAGGGGGACACTGGTGTGACAGTCAACTGGGAGCAAAGGTGTGAGTGTACTGGGACCAGGGTGCTGGGGATGGGGTGGGATGCATCCTAGGTGGGTGAGGAGACTGGGACGAGACCAAAAGCCAGGAGTTAGTGGTGATGGTTGGGGATGAGGAAAAAGAAACAGGAGTTACATAAAGGCAGGAGAGGGATTTTTGCTCCACATTGAAAACATTTCCAAACTATGTACACACGTGGTTTCTCACAAGAAAATTCAGTGCCCCATGAAGTTTTCTGTGTTTTGACCAGATTCCCAGATCTTACTCAACTGGAGTCCAAGGCCTGAGCATACGATTTCTGTTCCCGGTTGCTGTTTTCTGTCACTCCAGATCTAGCAAAGAAGCAACACGTCTGCCTGCAGGGTAGGGCAAGGACTCACAAAATTCTGCCTCCCACTGCCTGCCTGCCACACCTCTGTGCTGGAAGGAGCAGGCATCTCCTTTGCTTCTTCCTCAGATTGCCTGTGTGCATATCCTGGGTTGTATGAAGGAGATGCTGTGACAAGTTAACAGACACAGATCTTTGAGACTCATGGGTAGACAGTGCTCAAAATATTTGATATTAAGGTGTGTGCAAGTACTAGGTACAGTTTTCTCCAGGGAAAGAGTGCCTTCTGAATATAGGATAAATATTGGGGTAGGAAAAAGAAATATCAAATAAAACAGAGGATGTTTAAAAGGCTGTAATAGGCAGGAGATGGAAGAGTAGAACATGTGGGTTTTTTTGACCAGTGCTCTTTTTAGTGATAGGGATCTAAGCCAGATTCCCTTCCAATGCTAAATGCAGCTATTGAAGTCCAAGCAACAGAATTAATTGCAGCAGGAAATTGCTGTTTTAAAAAGCATATCTGTAAAGAATGGGAGAATGCATATGGCACATATGTGCCTCGACAGTTTTGCTAAATAAACCATGAATTTTGACAAGTGTGTATCTGTAAGTTTGCCATGGAAATAGGATTGTATAACATCACAGCTGAAACAAAAGTTCAGCCTCTGAAAACTGTGGGGGCGTGCTGCTAAAATGTTTGCTTTGAATGTTAGCTGACTAGTTTCATAACTCCCATATATCCATTTAATGCTCTTTTAGACAATACATGGAAAGGGTGGGTGCCAGGGCTGTACAATGAAATTGTTATATCTAATGGTCAGAGCCCAATTTCAGTGTTTCAGAAAATGTCAGAAGTTTCTTGCATTAGAAAATTTAAGAGATGAGACTTCCCATGTTGTTTATACAGGATTCTATCAAGCAGAGGTGTAGAAAAATTTTTGGTTCTCTGTTTAATGAGGAAATTACACTGTAGAGGTATTAAGATCATTTGGGGGAACTGGTTAGTTCAGCAAACCAATAAGGAATGGGCTGTAATGGCTTTCTCTTTCAGGTTGTTAATAATGCAGAGCCATTCCCCTGATGCCAAGAGCAGGAATCACAGTGAAGAGGAGCTGTTACTATTAGTGACCTTGTGATTCAGCTCAGGAGACTCATCCAGAACCCAGCCAACACGTTCTTACTCTGTAAACCACTGGCATGTTTGGCAAAGTGTCACGTGTCCCATCAACCAAGACCGAGAACTAAGTGGGTGAAAAGCACATCCTCACAAGGCTCCTGGAAGTGCTAATTCTGGCACAGGTTTGCTATGCTAATTGCTTCATGGGGGAAACAAAATGCCATCAACCATAAGGTACGCATGGACATCTTTATCCAAAAGATAAACAGCAGGACGAGGGTTCAGAGAAGCTTTTGTTGCACTGAGCGCTCGAAGTCATTCTGCGTTGGCTTTGCAGATCAGTCGTTCCCAATCAGTCCATCTTGGTCTGTGTTCAAGGCATGCAAAACCTAAAGTAACAAAACTGAGTTTTCCAAAATGGACCCGAATTTCAAAATCATTGGGATTGTTCTCAGTCTTCACTGAAGGTCTGTTTTGTAATTCACATAAACTGGCTCATTCTGGTTCCTCAAGGTACTAACATGACCACAGCATCTTTTCCAGGTGCTTTGGATGCCACCTTGTTGTCGAGGGCTTTCTTACCCTGGGCTGGGTTGGCACATGGCAAAAGCAAAGGCATCCTGCCCCTGGCATATGCACCAGCAATGACCACTCCACCATACCCCAGTTTTGCTCTGTCCCAAAAGAAGAGCTGACTGGAGTAGGGGGAAAGGTGATGGGGTACGTGTACACACACCTGTGCATGCAGGTATGGGCATGCACACATGTGTGTATGTGCACATGTGTTGGGAGACAGGTTCTTTAAGATGCAGCCCTGGAGTAAACTCATTGTTGAAGGAGCCAAAGTGTCCATTTCTCCCGTTCAGTAGCCACAAAATGTCCCGGGCGCTGGACGAGGCCTGCCTCACCAAGTGTTTCTCAGGTTGGCAGGATTTCCCCAGGGGAAAATGATTCAGCTATTGCTGTGGCATCTTTTGTTGTTTATAAGCAAATTGTTTATTAGGACTGTATCAGTGCTAGTGTCCCCTATAATAAAAAGCAGGAAAATTGAAAGAGACAGGTCTACATCTCAATTCAGTCTCTCTAGACAGTGCCCTTTCCAAAATGGTATGCTGGAATTCCTTGGTTTATACAGACCTGATGACCTCATTCTGCTTTTATTTTGTGCCCAACAGATGTTGTCTGGCATATGCACGTGTCACAAGTCCAAACACACCACACATAACTGAAGTCGGGCACATGAATGGTCAAGGTGTGCACAAAACCATTTTTGCACAGAGACACAGATTGCTGTGACATGGCTTTTACAGGTGTCCTCTTCCTCCATCATATGAAGCATCTGTTGGGCCACATGCAGCATACGGCTGCCAGGGAAGGGCATGCCGTGGAAGGTTGAAACATGGGATTAACGTACCTCCTTTTGCTCTTTGCTCCCACAGATTGGTTGGAGATAAAACTAAGTTAGAGTCTCATTAGCACAAAGATTTGAAAAACCTTTGAAGTTTGGCTCTGGCTACACCCCTTACATGGCTATACTCTACAGCAGGGTGATGTCATTTGCAAGACCGGGGCAGCAGAGGCATACTGCAAATGTGGAGCATCTCGGCAGGAAATCAAAATTCACCAAATGGTAAAGATCCTGTTACAATAGTTTGTCTCCCCCTCGGCCAGGACACTTGATCTATTACATCATGGAAATCACAAACCCTGCAGCTCCAGTGCGCTGCGAGGATTGTATTAAACTCGGTCAGCAATTATCGGTAATACAGGATAAAAATCTTTACTCTGAAAGTAAGCTTTGAAAGGTCATAATGTAATCGCTGCCACTGATGGTCTCCACAGTGGCCGTTAGGCTGATTGCAAAGCAACAGAGAAGAAATGCAGATGAACAAGTTGAACGCAAACCCTAAACTGCTATTTCTGTCACAGTGTTACTGGCAAAATTATAGACACCGCACACATCAGCTTTCTCCACACTTGCTAGCCTTAATAAATTTACCTTTATTCTTCACCAAATTTCCTCTTTATTGTTGTTCTGTGAATGCTCATTATGAGCGAGCACAGAAGTGCCAAACGAGACGGGGAAAGTGGGAAGCGTGCCAAGGAGTCAGTGGGAGATTCAGACAAGTTTTCCAGGCCCTTTGCATTACTCACAGAAAATGTAACACACGAGTTAAAGCTGCACTGACAGATTAGATCTGGAGATGGACATGGTGGCACCTTCCACTGCAATGAGATGCGGAACAGAGGCGTTTGAAGCCTGATTTGGTGTTGGGGATTTGCACCCTGACGGGTGTTAGGAGCTGCCAGCTGGCAACAGCGCTGGCAGTCCCCAGCTCCCTCACACCCACAAGTTCAACAGTGGAGGCATTTCTTGGTGCCATTTCTTCATCCAGAGGGCACTCCCCACTCAGCCACATCTGCAATTCCCTTCCCAAGGAGGGGCTGAAACCCCCGCACCGCAGCATGTCCCTAAGGGCAACTGGAGGAACAAATTTCAGCTGTCCCTTGGCTGCTTCCAGAATCCCACTCACATACCACAGCCTGGCTATTTACAGCAGTCAGCAGAGTTAATGCCAATCCATTTTAAAGGTAGTGTAAGTAAACTTCATTAAATTCTCTTGCAGATTCTCTCATATAGAATTGAAAAGGCCTTAGAGTGTTTTAGTGCTTGGACTACAAATCTTGAGGTAACATGTTATTGCATGCCAGCTCCTACATAAGCATCAGTGTGTGCTCTCTGCCCTAACACCACTCTAGCTTGAATGACTTCACTTTTGCTACATATTAAGAATCATTGACAATTACTGCACATCCCTCATACATAATAATTTGCAGCCTAATAGCTTGCTGCCTCTACTATACCACTTAGTTTATATCACTTGGAAAATAATTTCTGCTTAATTGAATTAAGGTCAACTCTTATTGAGACTGCTGGCACAGTGACTAAATGCAGTTCAGCTTATTTACTCTTAACTCATACTTTAACATTCCTCAGTGTTAATGTATAAGAAGCAGATTTTTCATACAGGAAACAAATAATTAGGAACATCCTGAGCAGTACAGCTGCTTAGCTTCACTGTACGTTGTGATGCTACCCCTCTGATTATGTCTAATCCTACTGAAACTAAAATGGTCTCCTCTTCCTGGCAAATCGACTTCTTATTGTAAAATCATTCAGAAAGTTACTTCTAATAGTGGCTTTAAAAATGTCTCATGTGCTGCTTGAAAGGCCCTAATTTGCTTAATAAAAGGACAATTTTTAGTTAATCAAAAGCTTCTCAGTGGATTCTGAATTAACAGTTGGCTTGCTGACAGGTAAAGTTAATTAGAAATTTTTTTTCTCCTACTATAAGAGTAAAATAATCTCTTGCTCAAACACATTTGTGCTAGAAGCTACCAGGAGGCATCGCAGGCATTTATTTTCTGAAAAGCTAATAATATCAAACTTAGAAAAAATAATAAGTCATGAATACCAGGGTTTGTGTGCAGCTATCTTTGCTACTAAACTGATTTTAAACAATAAAGGTTTGCAGCCTTAAAGCTGCTCCTTCTCTGTTTCATCTTAATCCTAAACACCACGACAACGTACTTGGCTGTAGGAAAGGCTGGCAGGTCCTGTTTCTGCCATCTTCCCACAGCACCCTGCCTGCCTCGCACAAACTCACAAGCACTCTCTTCTTCATTAAAAAAGAAGATATTACTGCACGGGCCTGAAGTGGGCATCAGCACGCTAACTGTGGTACCAGAACCCAAATGCCACAAGTTTCTGAGTAACCATCATTCCTGCAGCTTCCAAATCAGGCTCAATATCTCTGCGGCACAAGCTGGGGCTTGTAGCAAAATGCAGCCTCTCAGACAAAACCCCAGCTGGTTAATGTAACCACCAATGCTCTAAGGAAAGATGAGACAATTCCTGTATTGACCCAAATCTAAAGCAAGCCTGAATCTAAGGTGACCTTCAGCTTTAGAAGAGCAGAAGTTACAGAGCGACATATTGCGCGTCAAAACATCAAACACTCCATGCTGCCCCTCAACCTTCCTCCCTCCAGCCCCAGGCACCGCTGAGCCAAAATTTCTCTCTTACCTCCGTGAGCCCTTGCCTGAGCCCCAGGCACCCTTTCTGCCACTGCAGAAACAGCCCCACAGCCCCTTGGGGGGCACAAGCCACCAACCCACAAGCCCCCCTCTCTCCCACCCTGCTTTCCCAACCTCCTGCCCCTCAGCCCGGGCCACCTGCCCCCTAACTCAAGGGCCTTACACAATTACACAAGTAACGCTGCGTCAAGCCGGCTGTGAAGTACCTAGTTACTAGTTAAGGAACTACTGCTGGGAGGGGCAGGAATGCACATTCTACCTCCCCAAATAAAATGGCGCTCGTCCTGCAGCCACGATCACAAGTCTCATCGTATTATGACAGAGCATCCCAAGGTGAAGCCCTTTTTGCTTTAGGTATTTCATAGCATCTGCCCCAAAGTGAGACAGGAAATGGTCAAATGAACTCTAGAAGATTCTTATTGCCAAGCGCACGTCTGCATATCATTTGAAATACAGCTGAGGTCACTATAGTTCTGAGGTGTTTAGTCAAGGGAGGTTTTGTTGGTTTTTCTCCCCCAAATCAACTTATAATAGCTATGAGAGTACCTGCCTCAATACTGGAGAAAGTCGTAGCCAGATCCAAACTGCTGGCCAGAGCCTGAAAGGTGCAGACTAATGCTGAGTTTACATGGAATTTAATAGGAATTGAAGGTACACGGCACTTCTAAGGGCTTGGCCACTTGTCTGTCTTGGCCACACCTTGGCCCGTCATCATACTCCCCCCCTCCAAAGAGCAAGTACTAATGTAAAATGCTGAAACTGAAAGTAATCTGTGTCATACCTACTCTGGTTTCCTAACAAGACTTGTCTAGCATTGTTATCTATATGTCTACCTGTCATTCCTAATAGCTTGTGACGCTGCTGGCCAATTTCGAGGACATTTGACAGAGTAGCAGGAGAATCAAGGGTGTTTGGTTGGAACATGATTCATGGAAAGAGGAAGCAAGACGGAGAAACGGCAGCCACCCAAGCTGAACGAGAGTCCGCATGGTGGCTCAACCTCAACACACAAATCTCCAGAGAATCAAAGCATAAGACTGGCTCCACTGCTCACTGTTTCTCTGCCACTCTGAAATCCATCAAAAACATCTGCTGGAAGCGTCACTGCAAGTGGAGCAGGAGTCTCAGTGAGCCAAAGGTTTCACAGGCAGCTAACAAATCACATATACCTGGTAAAGTGAAGGTCAATCAGCTCCTTTGTTTCTATTCACATATGTAATGAATAATACTTACCCTAGAACTGAAAGAGAAAAAACAAGCCATGTCACTGCCAGAGTTCATCCTACCAGCAGTGACCTCAATGAGTGTTAGATGAATTAATTTAAAAATACTAAATTTTAGCTTAAAAACAAACCCAAACTGAATGAAGTGGAACATTGAAGTCACTTCAGTATCTTAAGATGCTTTATCCTGAAGGGTGTAGGCACTGCAGAAGAGAAGTCAAAAGCAAGTCTGTTTGATGGCATTTCAGTGTGTGATATTAATGTTCGTGAAAAGAGTTGTGAAAAGAGTTGGTAAAGCTTACTGAATCCTTTGTACCTTCACCTCCCATGCCTGTTCTTCACTGGACTTCAAAACACAGTGGAGTTGACATCCTCTGGTAGGATACCCACATGATTGCAAAAGAAAATTGCATTTATACCAGTAGCTTATTACATATCTCATTAGGGCTTACTATTTTCAACTATTAGTAGCCATTTGAATGGACCTCATATGCTATGTCATGGAGGGAGGAGGCATGCTGCATGTGCAAGTATAAATGCATACTTCAAGATTCATTTTAGCTGAGACTAAACTAATAACAATAATAAAGACAGACTATTATGATAAGAAATGGACACTGTTATAGAGGTTTGTGTCCACGCTTCCCCTATTTGTTTTCTGTCCTTCTATGGTGCCCTTTACAGGTTTTTATTTTGCTCTTTATAATGGCAGGAGAAGTGTAATTATTCTTGTGAGAAGCTGATGTTTGTGCTATCTCGTTCCTTTTCCCATTGCTTCCTAAGGTAAATGAAAGAACAGTCCGTATGGTAGCAAAATTAATTTCTTTTTTCTTTTTCTTTGTGTGAAGTGGCCACCAGCAAAGAGTTACCTTCAGTCTAGGGGAACGGCGGCTGCCGTGGCAGCTCTCCCCCGTGCCCACGGGGAAACCTGGACCCTGGTGCCAGTGGGTGCTGTGGGGCAGCTCTCAGGCCTCCTGTTCCCTCTAGCCTCACCAGAGAGGCTGATTAATGGGGTAATTTATCCTGGATCTAAGCTGGGAGATATCCTGATACATCTCTCTGCCCTGCAGGGCTGTGTGATGGGAAAGGAGGCTGTGACCGGTGCCCTTGCGACGTCTGAGGTACCTGCTTGTAGTAAGCCCCTAACAAACTGCTGGTGTAGTTTACAACTCTTGGGCTGGTCTCTGTCACTGCTGGGGGACGAAGATACACCCCATGTCCCTCACACCAGGAAAGCATAGGATACCTTACAAGCAAATAGGCAGGGGCACAACGTCCACTCATGTACCTGAGTACATGATCTTGACTCAGAGGAATACCTTGGATGAGAGGAAAGGATTCAATTCTCCCCGTTCCCTTGATACTCAGTGAGAAAAGAAACAGGAACATTGCTGTGCAGTTAATACAGTGGCAGCTGAAAGACCAAGACCATGGCCGACTGTACAGCAGCACACCAACCAACACACGGGCCTCCAAAAACATGCAGAGAAATCCTCCCCTTCCCTCTTCCCTCCCCGGACCCTGAACCTCCTCCCCATGAAATCCTTTTTAATCTATGAAGACCAAGGGAATAAAGAACAGGTAGAGCCAGCCCAGCTTTGTCCAATACCCCAGACCCCAGCAGGGATGAGAGAAGCCTGGTCAGGCAGAAGGATATTAAAGGTCAGTAAGTGTTGTGAGACACAGGTTTTTACCTGACAGTTGCTGTATCAGAAAAACATCCTTTCCACTTAAAAAACCTGTTTGTTTATATACCTAAGTTATTGATTGCAAAGGACTTCTGAATATCTTTGTGTACTGTTAAGCAGTTCTAAAGATTTTCCTGGAGTCTGGTGTGTACACGATGATCAAAAGAGACACCCCCAATTAGTATTGAAATTCAGCCAGGACTGCTCGTCTTATCAAAGATTAAACCTGAAGCAAAATTTGACTTTGCCACTATGTTAGCCTAAAATGCTGTCAACCTCTTTTTATTCATGCCAACCCTTCTCTCACCCCTCCAAACCCATCCTCCTGGCTGCAGCTTTTGCTGCTGCATATTCTGGTCTGCAACGTCAAAAGGCACGGTACCTAGGCAGAGTAGGTAGACCTAGTGCACCTAAGTGCCCTCTATTCTCTCATACGGGAGGGGACTTCTGACCTCTTTAAGAGAAGAAAGAAACAGACTTTCCTACAGCTGTTTAAAAAATTTAAAGTGTGCTAGCATGCAGGTTAGCCTGGAGTTGTCTCCTCTATCTGCTCTTTCAGGACTGCGTCAAGCTTAATTTTTCTTCCTCTTTCAATTGCTCCTGAAAACTTCATAGCTCCCTGCAACACTGCACGTGCGCAAGGTGTGGCCGCACCGTGGCTGTCCTCTGCCAAGGTCACCCTCTGAGGGGGCTGGAGGCTGGCTGCTGCCTGCCCGGCATGCTGAGGGACACACGGACCTCAGTCTGTCCCCACGTAATGTGGGGGCAGTTCTCAACGCTGTGGCTCACCTGTGCTGCGAATCCGCTGCCAACACGGAAAGCGGCTACCGAATTAAGCGTTATTACTCACGGGCAAAACTGCTCCTCTTCCCTTTCATCCGTGACTCCGCTGATGTCCCAGGGAATGCAAAGGGTTTGCTTTTTCCCGCCACCAAAGTCCCTCTCCATGATGGAGAGGGGAATAAATCACCGACCCTGCCCTTCGCGGGAGCGAGGAGCGCATGAAACTGCTCTGCGCCCACTGCCCCTCGGCTGGAAAAGGCTGGTGCAAGCTGGGCTTACTCTGCCAGAGCAACTCGGGGGAAGGAAAATCGCATAGAGGAGAGAAGGGGGGAGAGTGGCAGCGAGCACACGGAGCCCAATCATCATTTTGCAAGTTGGAAACAAGATACGGTTAAGAGGTCATGTGCCCTGAGTGATTTACAAACGCAATGGCTGCACAGGAAGCCGCATGAGGTTTTCTTTTCAACAGAAGCAGCAGGTTTTATTGATATTTTGTCCAACATCCAGGCTTAGACGTTGCCTGTCACATATAAGGGAGAGTGTTAAAGCACTTAAAAATACATTAAAACAGTTTTAAAACCCACACAGTTGGGGGATGGTGTTTCCTCCAACCAGCTAGCAGAAGTGTAGGATTTGGTACTTTCAGTAGCAGACTGAAAACCTCTCCAAGGCAGTAAGCGAAGCCTTGGATCCCAAGCCTAACACTCGTATTCGATAAGGAAAAATAGCCTCTTTCTCTGAACCAGGCCAATTTACTACAGGGATAAGGAAGATGACACTGTGAGCGTGGCTCTGTGTGTATCCACATTCCCCTCTCAAATGAAAAATGAGGAAAACAGCAGCAATCTTCCACTCGGTATTGAATCAAGCCAGGATGCTAGCAGGGGAGCCTTACACAATACCGAGAATAAAGCACGTGCCTTTCCTTATGTATCTCTGTCTGGCGGGGGCTAACAACATAATGCTTGTAGAAACAAGGAGAGGTTCTTTGCTTACAGGAGAATATTATGAACTCACATTCCAGGTGTTTAAAGGGAACTTTAAATGCAACATGATCAGAGAGGAAGAGAAAGCCCTCAGGTACTTAGCCAGCAAGAAAAGGAAAGAAAGAGAGACGCTGAGCACAGGGAGCAGGCTGAATGTCTCTGGAATTCTTACTTCCAATTATGGACTACACAGAATGATTTAAAGGGATATTGTAAATTCAAATTCAGTGTTTTAAATAATTTATACTTAGAATTTAAGTCCCTTGAACAGTCTATCCCTACACTGGTTTGGCTTCTTTCATCTGCTTAATGTATTTCACACCTCTCCTCCAGCACAAACTGAATTTAAAGGGGCTAGAGAATTTCTTCGAGAAAACAAGTTCAAATTTGGTAGAAAATGCAGGAAACATTTTGCACAAAAAAAGGACTCTGTCAGAGGAAGCTCTTTTAAATATCTGTAGTGGGCTCAATACCTCCTGGTGCTGAAGACCACTCCATGGCACGAGGGACTCGCAGCTCGCAGTTGCGCCCCGGTCCAAAAGGGGCAAACGTGCGGGATCCTTGTGCGCCAGCCCCATCACGCAGGCAAAAGCACTGCCAGGCGAACCTGCGACGCCGCAAGGAGAGCTTGCGCCTGGGCCGTCAGAGCTCACTCGCGCACGCTACGCCTGGTGAGGTAGGGCTACGCGGCGTCCTAGGTAGAAAACACAGAGCGAGGCGGGCAGTGCAGACGGGAAGGAGGCAGAGATCCCAGGAGAGGAAGAGCATCCATCTCTTGGCCGCAGCCCTGGGGTGTCTGGAGAACTGGGGCCTGAGCATAGGAGTTCATCAGTGCCCGGCTTGCTGCTTCTGCAAGGCGACCAGATCTTTCACACGTTTTGTAAGCAACCTGAGCTGGAAATCACTGTCAGCCTTCTCAGGGAAAATGGGCTGGCGGCGGTGCCTTCAAGGGCAGACACCCAGGGACGAGGGGCTTCCCGCTTCACTCAGACTATGGCAGAAATTACTGTGCTAGCCCAGTTGAGCATTGACCACTTCTGCCTCTCCACCTCCCTCTGGCTGTCTCTTGGTGTATAGAAAAACTGTAAGCCTGGAAACGGGAGTTTCTATTTGAGTTTGACCACCATTTGGTTCTGCGACTCTACGACGCACGGCCAAGGCTCCTAAGTGCAACCACAGTGCAAACAGCAATGAAGAGTGAGCAGGGTCTGGGCTGAGGCACTGCTGCCCTGCACCGGAGGTCTTAGAGAGGCTCAGGGGTGAGGGAGTGCCGTATGACACAGCAGCCCCTGAACTACTACAAATTACCTTGGAGGTAGTTCTTATTCTGAGCCCCAAAACACAGCTGTGAATTAATGATACAAAGTTACCTCTTCTCTCTGTCTAGTCCCCCTTTCCTAAGGTACCTTAGGAAGGTTCCTAAGGTACTTCTGGCAGTGCAGAAGATCTTGGACAGCATCGTTTTAATCTGAGAGCATTCCCCTCTCTAGCTGGACTGTGCTTGGTGTTGTCTCTTCCTCCCACATCTAAAATAAGGACACTGCAGCCGTTTCGACAATTCTCATATTGAAGTTCCAAATGGCTGTGAGTGCATTACAGAAAACACTTTAAGGGACTGCGGCTTTTCAATTATTTATGGCAATATTATGCATCCAGATTTGCCTGAACATAAATAGTACCAAACAGGAGCAGAAAGAGAATAAAACATTCAAGACTATTTTTGAGACACCTAACTTGCCACGGAGCTCCACACCCGCACTCCAAGATCTGTTTGTTCCACTCACTACTACAGCAGAGGCTGTGCTGGTAATCCTGCCAGCATTGAGAAAACCCTCCTTGGAGCAGATCCTAGTCTGCAAGGTCCTTTGCAATTATTACTGAAAATATCAACTCCTCTGTTTCTTTCACTAAATGAAGGCTCTGGATGCATTTTACTTCATGCTTAATTTCTAGTCTGAAATGGCTGGCACTGGTGCAAATGTCTTCTGTCCCACGAGAGCACAGATGAATTGGTAGGTGGTCAGTGGGAGACCAGATGGCTTCTCTGAGCCCTGAGTGTCCAGGCCCCCCTTCCCAGCTAAGATACTCTTCCACACTTGTTACTGCTGCTTCATTTTCCATGTGTCCAAAACAGCAGTCAGTGGAGACTTAGGAGCACTTCACTGCATAAAATGCACATTGCATTAGTATTTGGAGTCTTTAGCAGATGACTAGTGAATCCCAGAGTCTGGATAATGTATCTGCTCTTGCCTGCATGTATTACAAGGTTAGGAAACCCAAGAAGAACATCAAGCCTCCCTGAGTGTTGCCGGGGCAGTCCCCTCTCACTCCTAGGGGCTCTGTGGCTTTGAGCAACTTCCTACAGGTAAGACTGCAAGAGGCAGGAAGCAACCACCAAAATCTTCTCTCCTTTGAGACTTCTTTTCGGTCCAGAAGTATAATAATGCCTCTATCCCAGCAAGCCAGTTTACACTGACACTTACAGGGAATACCTTACCTGTACAGGTCTCCTCCTGGGACGGTTCTGCCCGCTTCAGGCATGGCTACAGTTGCCCACTGACTCTAGCAGCATCAGAGCTGGCTTTGTTCCGCTCACTATCACCGCCCAGAAACGCGGGTGATTTCTTTCAGATGGTTTAGGGGAAGATATTCCCCAGAAGTGAAAGGAAGAACATTTACCTTATTTCATTTTAGACACCTGAAAATACCCCCTGGCTTAGGTATATGACTGTGTTGAAGTAATTTTCATAATTTGGTCACGACAGTTAAGGAAAGTTAAACACAGTTCAGGGAGATGCATTCATATTCTTAATTTGACTTCCAAGAGCGATTCCATGGAAACTCATGGGACTGCTCATATAAACAGAGTTACAAAGATATGTGAGCTGTTGTGGTAATGGATTGGCCTATATCCCAGTGAATTTTACAGACCTGCATCTTTGCTGATCAGTGCTCTTTCTTTGGAAATTTCTTCTGCAGGTGGGTTTGCAAGCAGGAGCATGGTGTACAACGGAGTCGCACAGGCAGGCTGTGTGTGTTGCTGATTCACACGCTGCACAGCCACTCATCAAAGAATTGTATGCAAGCCTCTCTATCATAAACCTAGTTGATAGTTAAAGAAAGAGAAGGTAGTTAAAGAAAGGAAGAAAAAGGGAAAAGACAAGCCAGCTTGCCTGTTGCTGAGAGTCTTTACAAGAATACATCAGAAAAAGCCAATTCAGTCTTCCTTTTCCCATTAAAAAAAAAAAAAAATCCAACCCAAAGGCAATTTAAAAAGCTCCACCTGCCCTGAGCATGCTGTGGTACACTCTCGCCTTCCTAGAGCCTGTGAAAATAAAAAGCCCTGAAGAACACCTAATAGCAGATTCTCTGTAGCTCAACCACACTCCTACTGGGGAGCCTCTGCTGATTGCAGGCCCACTTATGCAGTCCAGGGAGGAGAATTACTGGGGAAAATTATATTCCTAGGCTTTTTGTAGCCTGATCCCAGCCTTTCCCAGCCGGAAAGGGAGCTTTCCAGGCGGGAGCACAGTGTTACACATTGCTCACCATGCAGTGGTAGTCAGTCAGATCTGAGCTCCATTTTACAGACCCTCACCTCCAGACTGATACCCATGAATAGACAATTCCCTGGGTGCTTAGGGACACCTATCATACATCCCTTTTCCCTCCAACTATATTCAATAAAAGCACAGAGAAACCAAAGTGAGGTTTCATTTTCACCAGAGCTAGGGCACAAGTGAAGGACTGATGTCAATAGAAGAAGTCCAATGGAATATTAAACTGAAAGAGGGCAGATTTTGACTAGATCTAAGGAAGAAATGTTTCACCAGTGAGGGTGGTGAAACCCTGGCCCAGGTTGCCCAGAGAGGTGGTGGATGCCCCATCCCTGGCAACATTCCAGGTCAGGTTGGACGGGGCTCTGAGCAACCTGATCGAGTTGCAGATGTCCCTGCTCACTGCAGGGGGGTTGGACTAGATGGCCTTTAAAGCTCCCTTCCAGCCCAAACTGTTCTATGACTCTGTGATTCTATATTGGCCTGAGGTCCTCTATTAATCACAGGCAACACCAGTCTATGTGCACGGGCTGTGTCAGCCATCATGTGTTTTCCAACATCAAAGATGCCCTTAAATGAGAGATGGGGCAGGGGGAGGGAACAGAGAGAGGTGAGGGAGAAAAGTCATACAAGGAGACAAACGTTGCATATTCACTACTAGAAAACATTAAAATATTCACAAAAGGAGATAGAAATTACAAGTAATAAATAAATCTATATGGCATGGAGATCTCCTTTTAATTTTAAGAAAATTAGCATTTGTGCCTGTGCATGCAGTCTTCAGAAGAACAAAGCAGAAATTATCTGAGCTACAGTGTCCATTATCTTCTTTCTCATCTATGTTTCCATTATCTTTTGTGGAAAAACAAAGTTTGTGAATGAAAAATGGAAACAAAAGGTGTCAGTATCAGGTATATCAGAATAACTTTGTTAATTTTCATATTTTGTAACGCGGTATAACAAAAACATAGAAGGGAACCTTATCTTTTCTCACAGATAAAGAAGAAAAGGAAGTATCTTTGTAATTAGTCAAACTGGTTTTGTACTTCTCCTTTCTAGAACATAAACCAAATGAGAAATATTTCTAAAGAAATTATGTGCATGCGCTGCAAGGCTTTTCAGAGGATGTTCAGGATCCAGAAGGTCACCATGAACTTAATGAGTTTTTCATTCACAGGTAGCCTTCAAATAAAATACATTTTAATTGACACAGGAATTTTAAGAAGCTGTACTGTGTCTGGCTTTTTAGGAGAGGGAAAATGCAGTGGCTTTTTAGGAGAGGGAAAATGCAATAGCTTTTTGTTCTTTTTACATTAGAAGGAAAAGAAACGTATTTTTGAGATGGCACATGCTAGCGCTCAGCATCAGTCTGTGATGTTCACTCAGACACCAGCAAAGCTGAAACCCGTAATTTGCAAAGTGCATGCGAGCCATGTGGGGGATGAAAGCAGCAGGGTGCTGTGCCTGTAGGTTGGGATTCTTGGACACACGGTATCTCCTACAGGTACTGACAGGCTCCTCTGGAGGTCACCTTTTGAGGAGGTCCCTACTGACTATGGGCATGTGTTTTTACCCAAAACAAGTGTCATTTGCAAGAGCAAATCCTAATGCCAATTCAGAGGACTCCCTTGCGGCTCCTACAGGCTCACAGTTCCAACCTTTTTGACCCAGTCAGTATCAGAGAGGAGAAGGTTGGTCACTGCTCACCGAGGTTTTTTTCTGTTTGTGTTTGAATCACAGTGCTGGAATTGAGATTCCCATAAGCTGGGCACTGTACAACAGTAAGGGGTAGTCAATAACCACAAAAGACTGCAATCTAGATAGGTGGGAGACGGAAAGAGAAGCAAGACAGGGAGAGACACAGATTTTCCAAAGTTACAGAATAGCAAGTCAGCATCCTATAGACAGAATTGGATTTTACCTTTTAATCAGAAAAATACCTCTTTTTTTTTTATTTATATCACTTAACTTCCAACATCAAATGAAACCTCTATAAAAGCAAAAGAGTTCTCTCGCTTGAAACACTTTGTTCCTCATTATCTCTGGTAAGAGAAACCCACTTCAGAAAAGCAAAGAATCAAGGAGTAAATCATTAGTATTGTTGCTCTTATTATTAGCATATCAGGCGTAACGTGGCTGTGTCACGTGTGAACTCAGCCTCGCTGCTGCCAGCACGCATGTGTGTTGGTGAGCAGAAGCTGACAGTGCAAATGGTGGCCCGTGGGTATCGGGAGCTCCGGGGACAGCCAGTGCCACTGTGTCCCTCGTCACTCCTGTGTGGGCTGCCCCGCTCACAGGTTACAGGCTGGAAGAAGGAGCAGCACCAGGAACGTTGCTTGTCCCTTCCTCTTGAAGCAGATCTGTCCACCAAGTGGGCACTATCTGTGGCTGTCCTGGTGGAGAGGAGGATTTGCTCAAAGAAATCCCATCTTTTCCAAGCCCAAAAAAGAGAGAAAAACCACACGGACACCGTGATATGCCCCGTAAAGTTGGCAGAAGGAGGATAAATGGAAACGATAAAGGCAGGAGCTGCAGCAAGGCAGCGCGCGTGCCCTCCCACCAGCTGAGTGCCCGGCTTGCCCCCGTCCCCTGACCCCACCGTACCCCAAGGACAGAGCGGGGCTCTCCCAGCCTGGGCTCAACCCACGTCTCTTAGAAGTGCCCAACTCAATTTAGTTCTGAAGGATTGCTAGAAAACCTGATCATGCATATTTCGTAAACCAGTGGTCTCTTGCCAAGTCATTAGCTCATTAGACTGGCTTCTTTTATATCTCTGGAAAATAGAGCCCTCCGAGCTTCCTGGGTAGTAGCAAGAGAGTAACGGGTGAGGTGACATTGCTATGCCCGTTAACACACTGAATTTTATGTACGTCTTTGTGCCCCAGTCATAAACGTGCGATTTTCCTCAGGACTCGGTGATTGTTTCAGTGTTTACCAGGCACTCGCTTTTCACACAACACTGTATTTTGCTCCTGAGACAATAATTCCGTCACATATACAAAGCTGAATTCAAGTGAGAGAAAAGGAGATTTAATTCCTGCACAACAAAAACCACTGTTTTCATATAAGTAGCCTTACAGAGGATAGGTCTGGCTACCTTTGTTCACTTGGAGTAATCTTTTCCTCTTCTCAGTGGATGGGTGAGTCCGGCTGCAGGAAAGTGGGCAGGATTTGGCAGGTGGAAAGCAGCTCTCCTTTATCCTCGAAGACTTCCTCTCCTCCAGGCCAAAGAGAGGTATCTGGACTTCGAGTCCTAAACAAAGTTTCGGTAAGCTGGTTTTATCAGGCATCACAGGCTCTTCCAAGCACTTCATCAGTTCATGATGAAATGAGCTTAAAGATGAGATGAGTGGATCAAGTCAGTCAGATCAACACAAAATGAGAAGATATAAAAAAGGAGGTAATAAACACATTTCAGCTTCTAATTAATCTATCAAAAGCTCCGCTTTCTTTTTAGTCTAATATAAAAGAGAATTTAATAAGTTTTTTCAAAGAATAGTTGTATGATTGTTATGCTTTTTCTTTTATTGACATTGATTTTTAACCTTTCCTAATAAGAACAGATTTTAAAAAGAAAAAAAAAAACTTTATGTAAGGAACATTATTAAGCAGCTTTTTCTCTTTTTGTAACATCTACATGTGTGAATGGCAGACAAATTAGTACTGAAGTGTTGAAGGAACCTCAAAACACATTGCCTCTGAGAGTGCTAACAATCAATCCATGGAGGATACAACAGTTTAACCCACAATTTCCCAGACTGTTTCCTCCTCTATGCA
Source organism: Phaethon aethereus (assembly GCF_964289735.1). Lineage (NCBI taxonomy): Eukaryota > Metazoa > Chordata > Aves > Phaethontiformes > Phaethontidae > Phaethon > Phaethon aethereus. The sequence goes on from NC_138575.1 coordinate 138,274,289, forward strand.
CCTGCCTTTCCTGTAGCACAGCAAGGAATATTAAGGGCATATAAAATGTACTTTACTTTGGATAAATTGTAGAAAGAATTAAATTTAAAAAGCAGAGCTGCCCAGACATGCTAGTTGTCCCATCCCACCGCCCGTCACCTCGGGGCAGAAGGCAGCGACCTCAGGAACCGACTGTTCGCAGTTCTCTTCCCTCTGCACACGCGATGTTTTCTTTCTGTGAGCAAGCAGCACTGCAGCACCAGCCTGGATGGGATTGCTAAATGTTTTGACAGTTTGAAAAAAAAAAAACAATAATGCAGTTTGTTCTCGTATTGTTAAGAGTAACGGTTTGCATAAAAATTTAGAGACACTGCTGGGGAACACTGTTTAATTGGACCGTAAGATCTCATTGCACCATAGAAACAGTGCAATCCATAAGCCCTACCTACAGTTGCTTAAAAATGGAAGTCATTTAGAAACAATAACAGCTGACAAAACCAATTTAAATCATCGCTGTGCTAAAGGCCTTGTTACTACTTCGCATCCTCTGTAGTAAACCTGCAGACATGGGGTGAACTTTTTGGCTCAGCTTGGTCAAAGCCAGTGAAAATGGGAACTACACGTGGCGCAGAGGGCTGCAAACCTGAGCACTCTACATTAAATATAAGGATTCAAAATAACATACCTCCCTTTTCCACACTTAACAACAACAACAGTTACTGTTGTCTGCATAAAGAGAATGAATCTGAAATCTGTTGCCAAATCAAACTTGAGCCTTAATGTGAAAGCCAAGATTTTATAAAAAGGGTAGAGGCTACTAAGACGACAGCTGATCAATCAACTACCGAGACACTCAGCTTCTCACCGAATCTGGTGCCGATTGTAAAACATGTTGAAATCCTTGACTGGAATGAGATGCAATAGAAAGGTGAGGAATGATTGTGGGCAATCACACCCCGGTGGTGAAGTGCCAAGGAAACGTCAATAGTAGTCAAGCGGTAATTTTCCTGATTACAACACGCAATCTAGGCTCCCCCTTCCTCGGGGTGATGCAGAGTTTTAGATCAACTGTTTCAGACAACCAAGTTACAAGCCGGGACTGGGTAAAAAAAAGCACATATTGAAGTCTAAGCTATATCTTGGTAACGTTGTCTTCAGTGGAACATAAGCACATCCTTAGTTTTATAAATATGTTTAAATACCCTACTGATGGGAACGTGTTGTTAACGAAGCTTATTACAGTAATTTGAGTCATTTACAGGCCAAAGTCCCAGTATGTTTGGCACAGTGCGAGAATTGGAGTATCAGTTTCTCTGCTCCATGAATCAGACAATCAAAGTACAGGAGAGAGAAACAACTGACTGGCAGAAAGAGATGGGAAGTGGAGAGGAAGCAGCAGGAACATACACAGCAACGGGACAGTGGAAAATAATGAGGGAAACAGTGGCCACTGCACACAGAAAATGGCTTTCAGCTCTTTCATCTAACTTCAGATTTTATGACGTAAGTTTGCGTATCTCAGCCCAAGACTCCCTACATCTGATCCATTTATCTGACTTGCCAATTTATGCTGAAGACAAATCACACTTTAACATACCTCTTCATCTCCAAGCGCTGCAATGGAGCCCAGTGACTAGCTCAGATGCAGCCATTGTATAGAGCCACTGTCCATAAAAAGTAATAAAAGAGAAAGGATGGAGTAATAGCAATAGCAATAGCAATAGCAATAGTAATAGTAATGCCTCCCACAGTAACTTTAGCAGAAAGGTAGATATCCATGGCGTGATACTAAGGAAAAGAGTCTGGAATTTTACTTGAGACAGAAGCAACCATGCCAAGAGGAGATATATTTGCACATCAGTAACACAGTGAAGGCAGCTACTACTCATTCCGAGTGAACTAACCCAAAGAATGTCTATGGAGGAAGACAAAGAGAAGGTTTACACCTGTAGATCTTTTCTTCAGTTTTCATTTATATTATATATATATAAAAGCTTTACAATCCTTCAGGTACAAACTGATGCTGAAGCCTCAGCTCTTTCTGTATTTATCCAATTCAGTGGCAAGTTAGACAGGAGCTCCTGGAAAACCCTGGAGCTTGGTCCGAGGAAGCTTGTTCCTGCACAACTTATGACGTTAGCCCAAGTGGTCCCCTGCGTGATGATCGCAGGGAGCCCTTTGCCTGAGTCCTCTGCCATATGTACAACAACCCAGCAATATCATGCGGGTGAAGCCTGGTCAGTCAGAAGGTCCCTTCGTAAGGTCTTTGCCCTTTCCTGCAGCAGGTTGCTTGGTAAGACTGGAGGGGATCTGCCATCCACATCCCACTCTGTGAAAGCCCATGGGTCTTGCAGCTGTACATTGCTTCCTGCCAACACTGACACTCATCCCTGAGCTTATCTGACCCCACTACAGGCTAGCGGTTGGCTTTACTGCAGTCATCTTGTTATCCTAGGTGACAGATTTGATCTGGAGCATGCTGAGTATGTGCCTAGCAGCCGACTCTATGTATCTGTGGTGCTGCTGAAGTTAGTGCATAAGCGTGTATATGATCTACATCCGAAAGAGACATTTTATTTTATATTTAACCAGTCAGGTGGCATACCTATCTCCTAATTATGTTGTGTCTTCCCCTCTCCAAACAGGTAGACCTTCTTGCTTCTTGACACCATCTTGGCTGGATACCCAGTCCCAGCTTGGTTACCCGTATCTTCTGAAAGCACCCAACATTATGATCCACAGAAGGAGAGGAGATGCCTGAGGTTTAACTGACCCTAGAGCAAAGCTGCCAGGCAACAGCAGTCCTAAGGTGGATACATGAAATGTGGAGACAGGAGCACCCCCTCCTTTTGCTTGTTCTCTGTGCTGTACTCCACCAAGCAGGTGGTTCTGGACTAGAAGCTGTTTCTGCTAGGTACTGCAAAGAGGAAAATCATAAAGATGGCCCTTAAATTTGAAAACTTGCATTATAAAACAGAGCAAATGGAAAGTAGACCAGATGCCACCACTGTGACAGCCTTTCAGCCTCATTAGGCTTGTTTCACAGTTTCCTTTCTACCCTTGGTCTACAAAGATATTTATGAAGGCATTAGCTTTGCTATGAAGAACTAATTCCTCCCTAAACCACACTGCAGATTATGTCACACACTTTTTAAAAAAATTACAATATTCAGTATGGCATACTACAAATAGATTTCTAAAACGTCAACAATTTCTAAACAATAGCAACTGCATCTGTACAAATGACATGCTAGTAGTAACAGCTATGTTCTATTGTTCCCTAGATGCGTTCACTGTTTTGGATAATCTTTTATAGCGCTGCAAAAGGGGTTTCATAGTCATTAGCTGGCTCTTGTTTGTTGGAAGCAGTTGATTTACTAAATAACTTGCTTATTAGTGTGGAGGCATAGAACAGAAGGCAATACTTCATGATTGCATTTTAATAAACAACATTGAATACTTTATTTTTAGTAAGTAGCTGGCAGGAATTAGGCTACCAGTTTTTCTTTGTGAAATGATTCAGCTTCTGGAATCTGATGTTTCCTTTAAGTTGACCGTGTCCTTTTCTGTCATCTTCCTACTAACACAGTTCTGCCAACCATTCAGGCCAAGAAATATGCTTGTTTAATCTCAATAGATTAAATAAATAGTTGAGATCCCGACAGATAGCAGCACCCATTACTGACTCATTTTGCAACCTTGAGCTAATGATGTCATCTTCTCTTCTAAAAAGTATGTGAAATTGATTTTGTCATGGTTTAACCCGAGCAGGAAGCTCAGCCCCACACAGCCACTCGCTCACTCCCCCACCAGTGGGATGGGGAGAAGTATTGAAAGGTTAAATGTGAAAAAACTCGTGGGTTGAGATAAAGAGAGTTTAACAGGTAAAGCAAAAGCCGCGCACACAGCAAAGCAAAACAAGGAATTCACTCACCACTCCCCATGGGCAGGCAGGTGTTCAGCCATCTCCAGGACAGCAGGGCTCCGTCACACATAATGGTTTCTTGGGAAGACAGACACTCCAAACATCCCATCTCCTCCTTCCTTCTTCTTCCCCCAGCTTTACATGCTGAGCATGGCGTCATATGGTATGGAATAGCCCTTTGGTCAGTTGGGGTCAGCTGTCCTGCTGTGTCCTCTCTCAGCTTCTTGTGCACCCCCAGCCTCCTCACTGGTGGGGTGGGGTGAGAAGCAGAAAAGGCCTTGACTCTGCGTGAGCACTGCTCAGCAGTAACAAAAACATCTCTATATTATCAACACAGTTTCCAGCACAAATCCAAAACATATGCCCATGCCATCTACTATGAAGAAAATTAATTCTATCCATCCCACATGAAACCAGCACAGATTCATAGTGTGCATGTATGGCATTTTGAAGAAGTAATAATTGGTTAAGTATCACCTTTTGCCATGGGGCAGTGGTTGGGACAGGAATCAGCTTTAGGGTTAATGTACCCATCTATTTCAAGTCCTGACCAGTGTGAGGATTAATATCTGGTGAAACATGAGGGTGCTGAAACCCTGGCACTGGTTGCCCAGAGAGGTGGTAGATGCCCCATCTCTGGAAACATTCCAGGTCAGGTTGGACAGGGCTCTGAGCAACCTGATCTGGTTGAAGATGTCCCTGCTCACTGCAGGGTGTTGGACTAGATGGCCTTTAAAGGTCTTTTCCAGCCCAAGGATTCCTTGATTCTACGATCCTTGGATATCTCTAATGAATCTTACCTCACTTGGAAGCTTTGAGCATATAAAAAAAGAGGTGTTATTTATGAGAAAATTAACAAAAATTCAGTTTGAGGAAATCACAATATGTATCAAAATGGTAAGCAGAACACTCTTCCCTGGTAACTTCGGTGATGATAACTAGTTAATGCTATTCTTCATTCACCAATATAAATTCATCAAATTACCAGCTGTGTTTTTACTTTGTCTCTCTTCCTTCTTCTTACAATAAATCCTACCCTGCCTATTGGAGATACATACTACACATATATATGTATGCTATTCCATCCCCACCTTAATGGTCCTGCTGGATTTCAGCGTGATCAGGATTCTGCCCCAGGACGTGTTTGTACATCTGTGTATGTGGCAGAAGGCATACGTAGGGAAGGGATTATTTTTCACTCTTGACAGCGTGAGGGATTTGAGCACCGATGTTAGGCACACTGAATCTCCTTGCCAAAGTGAAATGAAATCTGCTCTAAAGAAACAGTGGCATGGCAGAGACTGTCTCAAATGCATGCTTTGAGAATGGCACTAAAGTCATGCAATAAAAGGTGCCAAACCAAAAGGAACTCCACTTTCTCTGATTAGTCCAACCAGAGATCAGAGAAACTCCGTTACATTCAACCTGAGACTTTAAACACTAACCTTTTAGTTACCCCTGTCTTTTCCACTCATCAAAAATGAGACAGCATGAAACACAGGCTTATTTGCAGTTCTTGTCATTGTGCTTCTTGAATAGGCAATGTGTTTTAGGGGAGAATGAGACATGAGAAAGGTGAAACGGGATTTGAACGTGAAAGGATGTTTTTTCCATGTGCAGCCAGGCTAATCCAGCTCTCCAGCAAGTCCCTAATTCACAGACCGCTGGGACAACAGAAGGACCGCATTGACTCCACAGGCTTTGTGGTTCACAACGTAAATGCCCAAATTACGTTCAGAATTTTCTGAAATTGGAATCAGTTCAGCCTAGAAAATGTTACATCGCAGTAAGCAGTATCAATTCTTTTCTGCCCACACTTATTCTTTGTTCCAATACGCTAAGTTTCATTTTAAATTTATGCCTTTTTTTCTTAAGGGAAAAGATTGCTGAGATTTTAACCCTGTTGTGATTTTGTAATGCCAAGCATTCCTGGATTATACCAACTCTTGTTCTACTCTGCTAACCTTAGTGCATGGGGAACAGGAAATTAAAAGAATTGGTAATTTTTCCTTGTTCAATCTGGACAAAGCACTAGAAAATATCCTTCTGAAAAAGAAAACGTAACAGGGGTTATTCACCATTTTTACAGTTTTCCCGGGAGACAAGTACTCATAGTTTTTCAATAAGGTTTTTAATCTGGAAGTGACCATATGGTCTATTTGCAGGCATTAACAAAAGAAACGCGCACAAAGCCTGATGAAGCAATAAAGCCAACCCGCACGGCACCCTACGCTAACTGAAGGCATCCCCAGATACGCCCGCATGGTTTTCCAGGGCGAACTCGCAGTGTAAATGGTAACTGGGCCAAGAAACTGTCTCGGCAGCCCTAACCCTGTCTCCAGATAAAATCAATTGCTAGATGAACGGTAGCAATCCAAAGGTATCCCTTCTGCGCAGATTGCTATACACCAGGCAAGCAACCCATCCAAAAATTTCTCTCCCCTGATAGCCGGAACACATTCCAAGGATCTTTCTGAAGGATGGAGCATGAAAGCTGTGTGACTAATCTCAATAGCGACTACTGCTGGGGAAGCCGTTGGTCCAGAATAATCCACAGTAAGCCTTGGCACATGGATCGGGTCACCGCGAGGTGCCAACCTCCATGGCAGTTGTGCTCCGCAGCATCCCTCCAAACGGGTGCTTGCAAATTTTGAGGAGCACGCTGTTCTTTCCTTCATAACTCTGCACGCTCCCAGCCTATTTGTATGCTTTTGAAGCACATATATTGCCTTCTGAAGGCTGTGATTATTAAATGCTGGTGTTTGCTACTATTTTTCTCTCCAGAGGATGGGTAAGAAACAGAAATTAAATCGCTCTATTAACACAGAATCAGGAGAAGGAAGTTACAGCGGGTTCCCCAAAAGACAGATGATTCATATATTTCATAAAAATTGTACCATAACTGTTAGCTATCATTCTCAGATAGCATTATTGTTGTAGGCATTGTTGCACGTAAGTAGATCATTTATCTGAATTGAAGCTTTACACTTCTGCGCACTCTGCAGGTCTCAGCCCTGCTATGATGGAGCTACTGTAGCAATCTATTATAGTGTCAAACCAACTCACATTTTATATTTTCAACTAAAGAAGGTCAAAATAACAAAATGCAGCCAAGGAAGGAAACAACTGCTATCATCTGCAGCTACACTTACATAGCAGCTTAACTCCTCTACTTTTTTGAGGGTGGTTCCAGAGTTCCTGCAGAAGTGTAGAGGGGTATTATGGAAGGCAAGTTGTGATTTTAAAAATCTCTATTTTTCAGATGTCCATGCTGATACATGCTTTACACAGGACTGATGTTCATAGAAAAGGTATTCAGCACTTCTGACAAATGGGCCAGTTCAGGTCTCTCATTTAGATTCTCTCCAACAAAAGCATGAAGAATCTCTTGTTGCTTTTGAAAATTTTGTAAATTAACTAAGAAAAAAATTTTCATGTCCTCAACCAAAATATTTTAACCCATGAAGAACCATTTTTCTGTTTTAACATTAAAATCAAAACATGAGAGACACTTTTATTGTTTTTAGAAATTATGAGTTATTAAATAATAGCAAGAAAAATGACAGAATATGTTATTATTGACAACCTCTAAAGGCTGGAATAAAAGATTTGTCTTTTATTAATGCAATTATTTATCTCTACTAGATGAAACATCATTAATTTTTCCCTCTACTACTTTTCTGGCCCTAAATATGCAATGGCTTCACAATCACAGAGTATGTTTCCACTTGGTCTTTGGGGGTTTGGGCTTTGCCTTATCCTCTCACTGCAATGAGTACATCCTGTCACTTACCCTCCTTCCTTGTGAATAGGGTTGGTTTCTCTCCCACTCTAATGTGTCCCAGCCCACATTAAGAGCGGTGGGAACATTGTCAGCATTTGTGGGAACTTCTTTACCTTCTCAAATCTCTTGTCCTCTAGGGTCTGCTCCTATAAGACTCATGAAAGTGGCACTTACTTACTTACTTTTTGATGGATGGAAGCTGTAATTTTAGCCCCAGGGTTGAGTCTGTGTCATTCTCGAGCACAAACAAGGAGTGGGAACATGGGGGTCACTCGTGTCTGTTTTGCTACCAGGCAGGCAAGTTAAAACTAGATCCAAGAGTAGGGAAACCAAACATATGTTTAGTAAACAACCCCGTGCCCAAAACTACTTGGCAACCATAAGAAGTCACCTATTCACTTATTCTGTGACCAGGAGGGAATCTGCTGGGAGACCAACATGAGTCAAGTTATAAAATTATCATTGTCACAAACTTGAGCTGACTGCTGGCAGTCTTTCACATTTAGTATTTCCAGCTGTAATTAATGAGCCATTTTCCACTGTTCTTACTTGGGGATGCCAGTCAACATAACCAGCATAACCTGCCTGTCCTCCGGAAATGAGTTTGCATTTGTTGATTATTTTTTTTTTCTTTCCCAAAGGTGCTTACAGAATCGTGCCTCTTGCCAGCCCTGCTGTATTCTGGTAGCTTACGACTGAGCTTCCTCAACTCCTCCCAAGCTCTAAAGGCAAAACCAAGCTTCTACAACTGCCACTATTAAGAAGTAGTTGGAAATTTTCTACTTCTACGTTATCATTTTCACAAGCTCCACTGACAGCGGCAACCACCGGAGCATTCACACTGCTCGGTTTTCTCCCCACTGCTGCATTGTCCAACTTCAATTCAAGCCTGTGCCTGTGGTCCAGCTGTAAGAAGACTCAAAACCAGGGTGCATTATATTGCTGGCGCTGCACTGCCAAAATGGAAAAGTAGGAGGTGGCCAGAATATGCACACTGACCTCTGTCTGGCTCAAATGAAATGGGTTTAGTTGTCGTTGTTTTGTTGTTTGGGGTTTTCGGGTTGGTTTGTTGTTTTGGTTTTGTTTGTTTGTTTGTTTGCTTGCTTTGGATGAAAACAGGTACAGAGACTGGTAAAAATTCACTAAGTCATAAAAAAACACAATATCCCAAATAAATTCAGAATCCCACCAAAATAAAACCTTGATTTCTTGGTTAGTTAAGAATTCAATTGTAGAGCATAGGCTTTGGAAAAGTGGAAAAGAATCAAGCAGAGACTACAAAGCTAAAAGAAAAATCCACCCCCTAAAAATCAAAAGTAGTATCTTAATCTAATGGTGAAGTATCTTTTTAGCTTTTATTTTCCAGTTGTGTGTTCTCTGAGGTACAGGAAATGTAGAAATACAAGGTGGAATGACAAGATGCAAAAGGCAAAGGAAGTTATGTAAATATGTCTAAACCAAAGAGCTTCACTTGCCTTGAGACATATCAGCATGCGTACATTGACTTAATTTCACTTACAAATAAAACTGTCTTGCTGGCAGCGAAGTTAAACTTGAGCCAATGCTTCATTTCACTTTACATAAAGGCGAGGATGCCAAGACAATATTTGAGGCATGCAAGTGCGCAAGCCCAGAGATCTCAAGACGGGAGTATTGCTAAGGCATCTCTCTGCAGCACCTCATGAAAAAACCCCACATTTGTGTAGTACCAACCACTTTTGCAATGGGAGGAAGGGCACTCCCAAACACTACTTAAAGAAAAGGCAAAGTGGGCACTGAATAGTTGCTCTTCCTTTCTCTCCAAATTGTAATTTTTATTTGTGCTGAGACTTTTTGCTGAACAGGCCAATCAATTCCCATTTTTCAAATCAATTTTTTATTGCCTTGAATATCTTGTGCTGATAAAGCACTTTCAAGTATGACTTTCTGAGTTTATCTTTTTGTTCTGCATTTATTATTATTGGAAAGTAAAAGTCTGTAATTGCCATTATGCCAAAATTTTCCCACAGCATTCTTTGGAATAAAAAAATGTAGAAGTTGTTACTTCAGCAATGATGACCTTTTCTGATGCCCATCTACATTCAGCAGTATTTCAAAAAGCAAGCCCTTAAAGAGAAAGTCCACCAGTGCCAATCTGCTGGTTCTCCTGGCCAGTCTTTCACAACTCACTCTAATAAGGCAATATTTATGATATTTGCACACAACTGAGTCCCAACTGGAGTTTCATTGAAGGAAGCACGGACAGTGGTTCCTGCCACATTTAAATTACTGACAAAGTTGGACCACTTATCCTTTGCAATCTTCAAACTTGCCTTACATCAAACCAACCAACTGAACAACCCCCCAAAAAATCCAGCACACAAAATTGTATTAATATCATTACTTTAGGAACATTTCTGTGGTGGCATTCTAGATAGCTTTACCTTACTCAGCTGAGTTGCTCAATGTATTTGTGGAACTGAGCACGCATTATAAACTGCAAATATAGCACTTGGTACTGAAAATAAAGCTTGAAAAGACTTGAGCTTAGAAACAAATACCTTTTCATTTCCAAAGATAAAATTACTTCTCTTTCACTTAACTGACACTTCTTGGAGACCTAGTCTTTAGTGTTCAGAACGAGAAATACCAAACTACCCTATGCCCAGTGTGTTTCAGCAGGGCTGGAGATCATCTATCAGATATAAAACAAAGAGATTGTCTGAAATTTCTAGACCGAAGTGAAACGCTTTTGTGAACCTGAGCTTTTAGACACTGACACAGCATGAAACCTTTTGAAAACGTTCTCTCACTCCCAAGCATCATCCGTAGACAGAGCAAAGCCATCATCGTTTAATGGTTTCTGCAGTGGGATGAATTAACCGTTCCTCAGCCCGGCTGACTGGACGCTTGCTCTTAGTTCTCAGCAGGCATGAGGTAAGAAATGGTAGGTTATGTTTCAGTGAATGGGACTTAAAAAGAGAAAGTGGAAGACCAATAATTTATGGAACAGAAAATGGTGGTAATTAACAAGCGTGGCAATTATCACCATCCAGCTATTTTGACAGGACATCTGGGACTGCGCTTAATCCAAAAGAGAAAAAGCTAAAAGTATGCTGTAAAGCCTTCCTGCTGCTGGAACTCAACAACGAAGCTGAAGGAGGACAGACCACATTCTCATCTTCCTTCTTCTTCTGCAAGCTATTAACGTTTCCATTCTGATAACTCTACACACTTTGCAAGAGGTTCTGGCAAGATACTCAGAAAAGGAGATAATTTTTCTGAAACAAGAGGAGCGTGTGCTACTATGTCAGGGTACCTACGGTTGTAACTCTAAGAACATAGGCAGCTTTTATACTGAGATCAATTAAAATAGTGATGCTCTTGGACTGAAAGGCAGTGACTTCATAAAAAACAGAAAGCCCTGTAACAACGCAACCCAGTAGTTATGGTAAGGTGGTAGTGTTGGCATGAATGCATCATTTAGAAACAATGCTGTACATCTCTGAAGAATATAGATTAACTCAGATTTACTATGGGTTCACTGCTCACTACCACCAACTGCTATTTTATAAGACACACCCAATATATTGAGAAATATTTTAGAAAGCATGAAATACGTTTCAAGTTCCACTAAAATAAGTGGAACCTTCTAGGGTTTGCTTAATTATGCAATGCAGTTAACCCCTAAGTCAGTGATTTAAAACTTAAGTTAAATATATGAAAAAAGCCTGTCATTTAATTTGAAATAAATAAGAATGTTTTCACAGTAAACATTTGAATTAATTTTTTTCATATTGGAAAACTCCTATATGTTGTGAAATGATGTTGCCCTGCCAAGTTAAGATGTTTTAATGAAATTTAAAGCAGACAGACATGCTACAATTGCCAGAGAAAAAACAAAATATGAAAAACTAAGCTGCAATAAAGAAATCTTCCCTGACTCATTTTATCAAACTGATGATTTTGAAGTCTATTAACAGCTGTAGGCCCAAAAATCATGTGAAATCATTCAGGCTGACAGATCCAGACATCCGTTATCACCAGAGGTGAAACTATAATTTCAACAACAGATCAGCCACTACACTGAAAAACTGGACTGCCAACAGCTAGCCAGTGGTCAAACTCCTATAACATATTATAGAATTACAGTTATAGAATTAAGTACATTTCAAAATGTACAACAATGTTTATGAGAGGTTTGCAGAAATAAGGTTCATTGCGCAGCAGCTTGTGCTGTGCAGAAGCAAGCCACGCTGGGTACGTCCTCAAAGTCTGTGTTTACAAGCTGCTATAACACTGGGATTAACTGGAAGTCTGAGAACAGCCATTTCAGAAAATATACAAAAGGTCAATGTTCAAAACCTCTGCCTCAAAAAGGCAGGGTGCTGGCTGATGAGAAGGTTTGTCCGGCCACATCCATCCCACCAGCCCCACTCCTCTGTGGCTCTTCTGCAGCCTGCGTTCTGTCCTCTCCATCGGGAGGGCGGCGAGCATGGACGTGCATCCCACACGGAGCGTGGCACGGTCCACAGAGCACCCAGGAGACGTGGATCAAGCCAGAGGTTTTGAGGAGGAAGAAAAGTATTTGCACTGGAAGAAGTGGCACCTCTGGAATGGGGGAACTTTCCATCCCACCCTACAGATGTCCCATTGCTATGAAGACAACAAGAAAGAGCAAAATGCGAGGGTAGAGAGATCTGTTATCATCACTTCCCTCCTGTTACTGTATTATCCAAGTAACTTGCTGATTTTTAACATCCCTTCTACGCCATTATCTGCTCTGAAGGTCAGAGATCCAAGGGTTACGTGTGTTAAGGGATCCAGGGAGGCACCCATCTGACGGCCCACCACTCGTGTGACCGCACCTGTCTGAGTCACAGTTACAACATTAGCCTCAAGTTGCGCCACGGGAGGTTTATATTGGATGTTGGGAAAAATTTCTTCACTGAAAGTGTTGTCAAGCATTGGAACAGGCTGCCCAGGGAAGTGGTTGAGTCACCACCCCTGGAGGTATTTAAAAGACATGTAGACGTGGCACTTAGGAAAACAGTTTAGTCTAGGATTTGGCAGTGCGAGGTTAACGGTTGGACACGATGATCTTAAAGGTCTTTTCCAACCTAAATGATTCTGTGATTAGCATCGGGTTGGGATTTCTAGCCTGGCGTCCTCTCCTGCATTGCAGCTATATATTGTACTGGGCCCTGCATAACACAGAAAATTTGTTACCTGTGTGACAGGGAAGCAGGAGGCTTTCGTTGTAACCAAATTATTTTGTACAGACCTCACTCGCTATCCCAACCACCCTGCTGCAGCTTTTACAGTCAGGATGTTCCTCTCCCCTCCTCTTGTAGTCGTATTCCTAGGCAAAAAGTAAGTAAAGATTTAGTGGACGAGAGAGAAGCTGCCTAATCCTTTAACCAGTGGCTGGGAAACTCCATCAGAAGTGTCCAGGCTTGGTTTCTAACTGCTGCTCGAACAGCCATTTGTCAGTGTGCACAGAAGCAAAATACTAAATACTCGGTGAGTGTAACTACAAAAATCTGTGTGTGTATCTATCTAAAGAATTAGCTTAGGGAGTGGGGAGTAAGGATCAAAATTTGGAGCTGAAGAAGCTAAATTACTCATTCCCATTTAAGGGACCTCAATTCTTTATGAATTTAGGCCAATAATGAATATGACAAGAATGGCAGACTTGAACCAGACTGAGCCACCAGACTTGCCTTCCCCTCCACCAGTGGTGATTTATATGCAAAGACATATTCATTCTTGCAACAACATTGCTTTGACTCTTTGTGAGAAACACCAAAAATAAGCCCTTCCTAATTAACTATCCATCATCCCAAGGCAGCTATAGTGGCCACCCACAGCCTTAGACATTATCGTGCAGTAATGTGCGCACCCTTACCTGGTGAGGTCTTGGTAGGATGACAATAATCTTAGACCATGAGCAACTTCATTTTGCAGCCTGATTTTCTCTGTATTCCCACTAAAATATTTTCCATGTTTCTGATACATGCATCTGCCTTTGCAGATACATCCATTTATTGATTAATTTTTCAGAGATCCATGAAAATAGAAGCACATAAAACTCTCCCAAGATGTCTAAAAAAAATAAAAGTCACGTTATTCAATCAGTACCGGAAACAAAGATTTATAGAAAAGCAAATTAAAAAAAAAATAACATCTGAATCACTGCCTCAGTTTTTCCACCACTTTTTTGGATTTATTCAGTGTCAGCAGAGACTCCAGTGTTTTGCTGAAGCCTCATCTCTTCCTGCCCCTGCAGCCAAGTTACGTCTGTCTTTCTCTTATAATCAAAGAAAGACTCCTTGTAAAAAAAGCCTTTTTGCTTTTATAAGTACTGGTCCCCTTCTTCAGGCAATGTCCTCCACTAGCCAGAAATCAGTTTGGTCAACTGTTTCTTGGCTAGCTGCTCAACTGGCAGAGTATAATTTGCTTGTCCTTTACCCAAAGATAGCGAACTCGTACCATTTTGCATCCCTCTGCTAAATACAACAGCTTTTCCAAGCTGCCCTAGGTGTGCCAAATCAAAACAAGGAGATTATGATGTAGATACGGCAGCAAACACCACACACAGGTGCATAAAGATGCATTTAGCCACGTACTGACCTGCCACATCGCTGACAGATGCAAAGTCAACAAGTTTCACAGGCACACTGATTTTGCTAAACCTCCCGGTAAAGGGAGAGTCTCCCACCACTGGCAAAACAAAACGCCAGCCAAACCGTATCCTTCTAAAACACAGGCACTGACAAAATGGGGCACAACAGATCCAAAAAGTTTTGCTTGCTTTCCAATAGCAACTGAAAACAAAACCCTAGAGCCTCTCTACGGTGAACCAAAATAGTTGCGGATGCCTGTCCCGCATGCATGGAGCACGCAAGACCTAAGACTGCTGTTAAAAAAACAGTTTAAACTCTTTGCCCCTGGTTACACGACATGAGGTGCAGGTACATAAGACTGTCCACGGCTCCTGATGAACTCGGTGTCCATGGGCTTCTGCAAACACATCTGCATTTTTAGCCTTCTCTTAATCCACAAAAGAACATTACATGTATCAAAGTTGCATCTTGTCCTCGAATGTTGCTTTTTTCCCTAAACTCTCCAGCTTATTTGGCAGTTTATCTGTTATCTCCGCTTTCTTTGCAGCCTCTTGATACCATCTGTGAATTTGATTGATGTGTACGATTTCTTCTGTTATTATTTTAGGTCATTTATAGAGAAGAGAGTATTAGGCTCAACATTAATACCCAGCGAGCTCCACTTTGCTATTTTACCACTCATAATTGTTTTGGTTTCTGATTGTTCAGCCAGTTTTGTATTAAAACTGTAATTATCCTGGTGTTTTTTTAAAGAAATTGTTTAAATTGGATTCCCTATGTGGAATGCCTCAAATTTTTGCAAAAAGTTTTTTCCTTTATCTACTGAGATTAGAAAGGAATCAAAGAAATGAACCAAGTTTGCTGGGCTTCTCTTCAAACCATGTGGCTTGCAGCATATCTAGTTATACTCATATATTACTGCTTACACGACGATTACTTTCGTACTTACAATACTGTAAAGTCAGTATACATACTGTACACTTCTATATGTAGCATACAATGATAGAATCTTTGAGATGGAAGGGACCTTTAAAGCCCATCTAGTCCAACCTCCCTGCAAGGAGCAGGGACATCTGCAACTAGACCAGGTTGCTCAGAGCCCCGTCCAACCTGACCTGGAACGTTTCCAGGCAACCGGTGCCAGGGTTTCACCACCCTCATTGTGAAACATTTCTTCCTTAGATCTAGTTGAAATCTACCCTCTTCTAGGTTAAAACTGTTACCCCTTGTCCTATGGCAACAAGCCCTGCTGTAAAGTCTGTCCCCATCTTTCTTATAAGCCCCCTTTAAGTACTGGAAGGCTGCAGTAAGGTCTCCCTGGAGCCTTCTCTTCTCCAGGCTGAACAACCCCAGCTCTCTCAGCCTGTCCTCACAGGAGAGCTGTTCCAGCCCTCTGGTCATTCTGGTGGCCCTCCTCTGGACCTGCTCCAACAGGTCCATGTCTTTCCTGTGCTGAGGGCTCCAGAGCTGGACACAGGACTCCAGGTGGGGTCTCACCAGAGCGGAGTAGAGGGGCAGAATCCCCTCTCTCAACCTGCTGGCCACTCTGCTTTGGATGCAGCTCAGGGTACGGTTGGCTTTCTGGGCTGCGAGCGCACATTGAGGCTCATGTCCAGCTTTTTGTCCACCAGTACTCACAAGCCATTCTCGGCAGGGCTGCTCTCAACCCCTTCATCCCCAGCCTGTGCTGATATCAGGGGTTGCTCTGACCCAGCTGCAGGACCCTGCACTTGGCCTTGTTGAACCTCATGAGGTTCACACAGGCCCATTCCTCAAGATTGTCCAAGGTCCCTCTGGATGGCATCCCGTCCCTCAGGTGTGTCAACCACACCACTCAGCTTGGTGTCATCTGCAAATTTGCTGAGGGTGCACTCGATCACACTATGTCACTGATGAAGATATGAAAGAGTACTGGTCCCAGTACAGACCCCTGAGGGACACCGCTCATCACCGATTTCCATCTGCACATTGAGCCATTGACCACTATATTCTGCATGTGACCATCCAACCAATTCCTCATCCACCCAACAGTCCACCCATCAAAATCATGTCTCTCTGATTTAGAGAGAAGGATGTTGTGGAGGACCATGTCAAAGGCCTTACAGAAGTCCAGATAGATGACAGTGGTAGCTCTTCCCTTGTCCACTGATGTAACTATTCCACCATAGAAGGCCACGAGGTTGGTCAGGCAGGACTTGCCCTTGGGGAGGCCATGCTGGCTGTCCCAAATCACCTCCCTGTCCTCCATGTGCCTTAGCATAGCTTCTAGGAAGATCTGCTCCGTGATCTTCCCAGGCACAGAGGTGAGGCTGACAGGTTGGTAGTTCCCAGGGTTCTCCTTGCTACCTTTTTTTAAAAGGGGTGCAATGTTTCCCTTTTTCCAGTCACCAGGGACTTCACTTGACTACCAGGACTTTTCAAATATCATGGACAGTGTCTTGGCAGCTACATCAGCCAATTCTCTCAGGACTCTGGGATGCACCTCGTCAGGTCCCATAGGCTTGAGTATGTTCAGGTTCCTCAGGTGGTCTCGAACCTCATCTTCTCTACGTACCATATGGAAGTTGGGATATATAGGACTTGTCCACAGCATAACTGTCGTGAACCCCAGCTGGCAACTAAGGCCCACACAGACGCTCGCTCACTCCCCCCACAGTGGGACGGGGGAGAGAATCGGAAGAGGAAAAATGAGAAAACTCATGGGTTGAGATAAAGAGAGTTTTGCGTTAGGTAAAGCAAAAGCCACGTGCAGGAGCAAAGCAAAACAAGGAATCCATTCACCGCTCCCCACGGGCAGGCAGGTGTTCAGCCATCTCCAGGACAGCAGGGCTCCGTCACGCGTAATGGTGACTTGGGAAAACAGACTCCCTAACTCCAAATGTCCCCCTCCCCTTCCTCCTTCCTTGCCCCAGCTTTATATACCAAGCATGGCGTCATATGTATGGAATGTCCCTTTGGCCAGGCTGGGTCAGCTGTCCCGGCTGTGTCCCCTCCCAGCTCCCCGGGCACCCCCAGCCTGCTCGCTGGCAGGGCAGCACGAGAGGCTGGACTGTCCTTGACTGCTCAGCAACAACCCAAAACATCAGCACGTTATCAACAGTTCCTCATCCCAAATCCAAAACACAGCCTCACACTAGCTTCTGTGAATAAAATTAACTCTCCCAGCTGAAACCAGGACAATAACAAAATTTTACTTTTGACTCATTATAATGACAGTTGATTACTCTCGCCTATGTGAAGGTAGGGATTTTTACTCTTAGAGCAGAACCCGAAATTCCTATTCCTTACCTCTCCTTCTTCCTCCAGCTAAGATGGAAAGAGAACTAGCTCAATATTTATGTTTCCTTATAAATGCTTTCTCAATATAAAAGTTGAAAAATGAGGGGTAACTTCTTGTTCTTCTAGGGGGAAAAGAAATATATATATATATTTATATTCTTTAATGTTTCCAGCCAAACATTAAGCATGAATTAGTTAATTAATATCACATAAAGAAGTCTAATGCTGGTCACATACAACTTTTTCCTCTAGAATAACACTCTCTTAAAACAGCAGAATTTCCACCATGAAGCAGAGAGCGTAGAAAATGCTTGATATCCACCTCAACTGAACCCTTCCTTGCTCTTCGTATCGTCTTGTGCCTTGTCCAGTGTCACCACGATATGATAGTATAGAAATTGCTCCACTCTGACTAGCTGATGACCACTGCTAACCCCAGGACTGGACAGCATGCACATCTCCCTGGCCTTACAAACAGCTGTATTTACAATTCTCAAGTTATTTATCAGAGACAAAGGTGGTGACTTCACTTTCCTCTAGCACATTTCAGCTAAAGCACAATACATGTTACAAGATGACTGGAAAAATACCTAACATAACCCTGCATTCAAGGAAATGGTGTTGTCAAACTAGGGGAGAGAAAAGGTTTTTTTAAATATTTTGACTGATTTGCCTCTTATGCTTTCATGTCTGCCACTCATAGCTCTACACGACTTGTCAAATTGGTTTTTTTAAGAGGAAGATGTGAATTTTCTTCCTGTTTTGCTGAGAGATGAAATCAAGGAAAAGGGAGGTGTCTGCAGGAGTCTTCTGTAATCTTTCCATACACTAAATACTTTTCCCTCTGCACCTGGACAGCATAATTAAGAGGTCCTCATTTAGAGTTTGCATCTTTAATCATGGTTTTCCTAGTAAAATCCTCTCTAGTTTGATGGACCTCATGTTAGTTCTCCTCGAGTGAACTCCAAACTGATTACTTGACAGGGAGCATTATCTAATTAATTATTCAAAGAAACAACTACCAAATTACACACAGAGATTGAGCTGCATACTCCAGAGTCTAAATCCCAGGTGAGGGACTACATTCTTCTTCTGAATATTAATCTAATTGCACCAGTACTATCCCAGAAAATTAACTTCTTGTCCTTATGGACATCTCACCATTTCATCCATAGTGACAGAAAAGCCTACACCCATCCCTGTTTAGAAAGCATGTATTACATGTCCACAAAATCCACTTATCTACCATATTTCTGAGCAGTACCTCAGCATTCCTGGATGTTCTCTGTTCCATAACCCACTCCCATCGCCACCCCTGCAATGCCACCCTCAGCACTTCTCCCAGGGCACTCACTGAGTGTTCTACTCCTGATGACCAAGTCTCCTTTGTACCCCCTTCAGTGCATGAAGGCCAATTTCTTACCATTTTCTTTCCTCTACTCCCACAAGTGTCTACTTCTTCTACACACAAGTGCCCTGGACAGACTTAAGGAAACAGAATTGAGGTTTTGAGATTTGTTAGCTCTGATGACTACTCACAGGTCTACTTGTAAGAGTAACTGAGCACATTAGCAGCTAACTAAGTTCACTCCAGACACTCTATAGCTTCAGATGATCTCAAACATAAATGTCCCTGCATCTTTTTTCTTTTTTTTTTTTTTTTAAAACCATAGCTATAAGGCTAAAATGGCTAAAACATTGTTTAAGCAAGAAAAAGAAAAAAAACTAGAATTTGTGTGGCCTCAAACTTAAGGACAGAAATAAAATATTTAGAAAAATGCATATTCAGAAATAACTCCTTTCATGATGCCCTGCAGCCATCTTCATCAGAGCTTCTTGCACGGCCTGAAAACCAACCTACTGCTAATTCTAAGCAAAGCCACACAAAACCCTGTGCTGCATCCAGTCTCTTAAAACCACATGGCGGCTCACAGCTCAGCTGTCCTCAATACCTTTCATAGCACCATATGGACCACACTCCCACCTCATATACCAGCTGTTCTCCCAAATCCAAATATGTCCTCACAATAAGTTCCCTCTGATAGCCACCACCCTGTAGGCACTTCCCTCAAGCCAGGCAGAGATGGGCACAGGCAGCCTCACAGTTAGGCAGTCTGTGTGCTGCTACCCAACCCCAAAGTGTCACTGACTACTTAAATCCCCATATGTGGCTTCAACCCACATAGTACAAAAAGCGTGGCTGCTTTTTCACTGTTGCAATAGGCTAGGTGAGAAGAGTGGCAAAACCAAATCCAGGTTGCATCCTCTACTGTTTTTGCATCACAGGCTCCTGAACAAAAAAGCAATGATGGATGTGAGATTTTAAAATCATTATTGGTACAGCACTGGAGAGGAACAGTCCTACAATGAGAAGGATGCTTGAGCTGGTGTTTATTTCTCCCTAAGAAGTGTTAGCTTTCTCGGTGCTTTAGCAAGAGGTGCTGTAGGGTGTACTGCATAGGATCTCTGCTCCAGGATCTGGGAAAGCACAAGTTTCACTGACCGGCTGCACTTGCTAGCATGACACCCGCAACCACGGTCTAAATGTTGCAGGAGAGGCAGGCATAACCATAGTGTTGATCACACCTACTCAGTGCTTTTTGATTGCCCACTTTCAACTGCGCTTTGTGTACACATTAACCAGTTATTTGCCAGCTCTCTCCCTCCACAGTTAACAGTTACTCTTCACATGTTCTGTGCGTTTTTTTTTTTTTTCCCAAGCTTCTATCTTTCCTCTTGTGTCACAGGTTTCTGAACGCTCTTGTATAACAACTAGGTGGAATAACAGCTAACCTCTGCTGGGCTTGGAGCAAGAGTGATTTGTATTTACAAAAATCCCCTAAGTAAAGGAGGGCAAAACCATGAAGTAAAAGCTCTAGAATGCCCCAAATCAGTTTGACTTTATACAGATTGTACAGGGAGGGATCATCTCACCTAAATGTATGCACATGCATTTGTGTCAAGTTCTTGACTCTAGATTCTCCCCCAAGAAGCAACGGCATTGCTGCTCAATAGCCTGTGTTACACAGTCACACCCTGCAAGTATTTCTTCCGTCCAAGTACTACAGAGGAAGTTCAGATGTGGGCATCTCAGCTGCCATCCTCTATATTTGTTGGGCTGAATCCTACCCTACCTGCTTGAGGAGCAATAGAAAGAACAAGTTTTGGGTTGGGTTTTTTGTTGTTCACCAGAAGAAACCAAAAGTTCAGATTTGTAGTGGGACTTCAATCCACTCAGAAAGCTCACAAATCAGACCCAGTATTCCTCAGATAAATTACTTCAGTATCTCCTAGCAGGTTGGTAGTAAGTCTATCCTCTCTTGTTGAACCTACAAGGCATGCAAAAAAGGAATACAAGAACTTTATGGGGAAATCAGACAAGCACATGGAAATATTACTTTCCCACTCAAGGAGGCAGAAAATTCTTCCTTCCAGGTCTGTGGCTCTCGCTGTCCTTTCCGCATAGCGAGGCAGTGTTATGAACAATGTAGAAGGTGGCCTCATGCAGCAAGGTCTATAGAGTGCATGGCAAAACCTCTCAGGTTAAGTAGTTATCAAACCCGGATCTCCCACTTTCTAACCAACATTTAAAGTAGCATATCAAAGGGACTTGCCACCACATTTCCAGTCTGCTCCTCCTCCCAACTTTTGTTACAGTGGCTACTTTTGCCGTAATGTGGGTTGCACTGCCATTGGCAAGACACATGCATCCTCCAGCAGATGCAAGTGCAATAATTGGTGCTCAATCTGTACATCCCAAATGGCCATGAAAACTTGATATGGGTGCTAAAAGTTCAGTTCAGCTTTTTAATATTTAAAAAACTTCACTGGAAAAATGTAGGCAACTACAGCCATGTGGAGGGAGAGCAGAATAAACTCCCCATAATCCAGGAGGAAGCAGTTAATGATCTGCTACACCACCTGGATACCCACAAGTCTATGGGTCCTGATGGGATCCACCCAAAAGTACTGAGGAAGCTGACAGAAGAGCTGGCCAAGCCACCCTCCATCATTTATCAGCAGTTCTGGTTAACAGGGAAGGTCCCAGACGACTGGAGGCTGGCCAGTGTGATGCCCATCTACAAGAAAGGCTGGAAGGAGGATGCTGGGAACTACAGGCCTGTCAGCCTGACTTCTGTATCGGGGAAGATTATGGAGAGGTTCATCTTGAGGGTGCTCACAGGGCATGTGCAGGACAACCAAGGGATCAGGCCCAGCCAACACGGGTTCATGAAAGGCAGGTCCTGCTTGACCAACTGATCTCCTTCTATGACCAGGTGACCTGCATAGTGGATGAGGGAAAGGCTGTGGATGTTGTCTACCTGGACTTTAGTAAAGCCTTTGACAGCATCTCCCCAGCATTCTCCTGGAGAAACTGGCGGCTCGTGGCTTAGACAGGTGTACTCTTCGCTGGGTGAGGAACTGGCTGGATGGCCAAGCCCAGAGACTTGTGGTGAATGGAGTTAAATCCAGCTGGCAGCCGGTCACAAGCGGCATTCCCCAGGGCTCAGTTTTGGGACTTGTCTAGTTTAATATCGATGATCTGGATGAGGGGATGAAGCTCTCCTTCAGTAAGTTTGCGGACAACACCAAGTTGGGTGGGAGTGTTGATCTGCTGGAGGGTAGGAGGGCTCTGCAGAGGGATCTGGACAGGCTGGATCGATGGGCTGAGGACAGCTGTATGAGGTTTAATAAGGCCAAGTGCCGGGTCCTGCACCTGGGTCACAACAACCCCATGCAATGCTACAGGCTTGGGGAGGAGTGGCTGGAAAGCTGCCCGGCAGAAAAGGACCTGGGGGTGGTGGTCGACAGCCAGCTGAACATGATCCAGCAGTGTGCCCAGGTGGCCAAGGAGGCCAACAGCATCCTGGCCTGTATCAGAAATGTTGTGGCCAGCAGGAGTAGGGAAGTGATCGTGCCCCTGTACTCGGCCCTGGTGAGGCCACACCTTGAATACTGTGTTCAGTTTTGGGTCCCTCACTACAAGAAGGATGTTGAATTTCTGGGGCATGTCCAGAGAAGAGCAACGAAGCTGGTGAGGGGTCTGGAGCACAAGTCTTCTGAGGAGCAGCTGAGGGAACTGGGGTTGTTCAGTCTGGAGAAGAGAAGGCTGAGGGGAGACCTTCTCACTCTCTACAACTCCTTGAAAGGGGGTTGTGGTGAGGTGGGTGTTGGTCTCTTCTCCCAAGTAACTAGCAATAGAAAGAGAGAAAATGGCCTCAAGTTGCACCAGGGGAGGTTTAGACTAGATAGTAGGAAAAATTTCTTCACTGAGAGAATGGTAAAACATTGGAAGAGGCTGCCCAGGGAGGTGGTGGAGTCACCATCACTGGAGGTGTTCAAAAAAACGCGTGGACATGTCACTTCGGGACATGGTTTAGTGGGCATGGTGGTGTTGAGGTGTTGGTTGGACTTGATGATCTTAAATGTCTTTTCCAACCTTAATGATTCTGTGATTCTGAGATTGCCATGCTAGATTTGGAAATATTTGTGGATTGCTCCCTTTGGCTTACACAGATCTGACCTCAGCATAGATTTTTCTTTAGACACCTACTGTCTTAGGCCCAGCTCTGTCAAAGGCAACAGTGACAACTTGTCGTCTCTCTTGTCACAACCGGAGACAAATACTTCAACAAGTGGGTCTAACAACATAAACAACATGTTAGTCTTGCACATACAGTGTAGAAACAGTAGAGTTCTCATCTTGCTTCCTCTTTTCTTCCAATGCATGATTTCATCAACTTCATCATCATGCACAGCGTAATTCTGTTACTCTGGTAAACAATTTATCCCTCTCACTTTATTAATAGTCATTCCAAACAAGTAAAAAAAATTAAATCTACAAATTTAGATTTATGCCTTTGGCAAAGGCAGACTGTTTTGTAGATTAGCAGATATAACCGCCCTACCCGGAAAACCTTGCTATCTGAGGCTTGTGTTATGTTCGCACAGATGTTCACAAATAAATTCAGCCTCTGATTATTTTCAGATTAATGGCATCCTGCTCTATTACAGCATTGCCAAATCATCATTTTATTGCCAGTCTTACAAGGTTTTGTGCTAATTTTTTTCTCCCTCTAAAGCTCCAACTCTAAAAGACATGTGATTAGCCAAAAAACTCAGTTTTCCTTTCTGAAGTCTCAAGCAAGCCATGTCGTAAGCTTGACTCATGTTACCCTAGGGGCCCAAAGAACAGGAGTTAATCTTCACATTTTCTTAATCACTCTCAAGACTTTTAAGGGTCTGACTCATGATTTCTAATGCCTACAGTTGGCAATACTGCATATACATTACATGTGTCATACCATCCATCTGCCAGTAAGCAAAAATCTTTATGAAATGCCCAATTAGTTACTACTCATACTGTTTCTAATAGATTTTTTCAAAAATGCACTAATCTCTGATGCCAAATAAGTTATATCACTGCAGTAGTCACTCACAGCAACAGAAAATAAATTTCTCATTAATCTGATTAAAAACAATTAGTAAAATCTACCTCCTACTCAGTCATGCACGTGAAACCTGAACAGAACTGCTTTAGATTTCTTAACTCTGCAGCCTACAAAACAGAAGGTTGTAAAGCTATGAAAACTCTTACTAAATATCAATTATGGAAGCATTTGCTGTACTGCTATCATTAAAATACAAGTGCAAGAGCCAACTTGTGAAGGTTTATTCCACCTGAGGAGTCTCTCTTGGCATGCTCACTGATGTCCCCAGTGCACCAGTGGAACACCATGAGCACCTTCTATACAGGCTGAAGGCACTTGGAGAGCTGCAGGTTACCTCCATCATTCTGCTGAGACCAACACCTTTGCCACATCAGCCATTTGGCAGCAGATTTGTCGTATACTGTATTTCTAAGAAGCTTCTGCAAAAAGAAAGGCAGAATGTCTCTTTTCTCATAACACCGGATGGTAGCATTTCATATGCTTAAATTAAAATTGATGGCAACATTTGATGTTTTGATTACTCATGTTGACATTTAATCAATTTTACACTTTAGAGAAAGGCCCTCATTTACAATACTTGGCATCAAGTAACCAAGACAAATCAGAGCGCCTCATTTAAAATAGAAAACATAGAAGTACATACAGTAGAACTAATTTCAGGCATATTTAAAATATCCAATAACTTGACTAGACATTCACACCATTCAATTCACCTGGCTTTTTCATTTTGGCTCTACTTTTGAGCCTACAAATAAAATCCTAATTCTATTTAACACATATTTGATGATTATACCTCAAAATGAATCACAAGCATCTAAACACTTAAGAAAACTACATGCAACTTGCTTAGTCTGAGTCAGAACCGTTCTCCTCCTTTCCATCGATCTTGTAAGCATGTTTTTGTAATTTTCTAGACTACAAGAAAAATATAAGCAAGGAAAGAAGAAAGGGAACAAAGTAAGAAAGTACTTGGGAGATCTCTTTGTTTCAACGACTTTAAAGATTAATAACTTATTAGATTGATAATTATTAATAGCTTATAATTAAAGACTAGAAAAAGTTTAATAAATTTAACATCTACTCAACATTCACAGGTATTAGAGGCACAACCAGGACACTACTGCTATGATGGAAATATCTGCTGTCCATTTTGCGAGGAACTCAACATATTTATCTCTACATTTCTCACTATATAAACACACTCTGTCTTCTGGCATTGCACTCAAATACCCCCATGAACATATTGCATGATTCAACACTAATACCTGGGTTGCTTTCCCCAGAAGTAGATCCAGTATCTTGTATGGGTAAGAGAAAAAAAAAAAAGTCATTCTCAGTCAAAACCTTCCACCATTTCTAGCAACAAAGCAGCAAATTACTCCATTCCTTAGCAGACACTTTTAAAGGCCTGTATTAGTGCTGGGATTTATCAGTTTGCATCTCAGTGGTTATGATGACGATAACCACTTCACATGATGTGAGTGACCACTCTCAACTGACATACAGGAGAAACATACTATTTTGCCTTTTTTTTTTTTTTTATTTAAACACATTCTCCTTTTCCTCTTTGAGCACATTTATACTTCACTGATTTTATTCAGATTGCTATAGTCCTTACCCTTAATGCAAAAAAGTCATCTGCTATATGAATTAGAACGGAAAAATACGTAATGCATGCAATAGGGAGGATACACCGAGTTAGACTGTAGTAAGCATCTACATCTGCCACTCAGTCATTGCTGATAGCATTTTCCTGAAGCAATATATATTCCAAACTTTGTTTTGGGAGTTTGGAGGGGTTAGGGGGGTAGTATTGAAGTAAAAAACGCAAAAAATAGAGGCAGAAACACTGCATTGGTACCTCTGACTGCAGAAGTATAGTACCTGTGTTCAATAACTTCATACAGAAAAACAATGCAGCTATACAAAAAGCTGAAAATCCCTCCAAATTCATTGTTTCATAAGCAAGTGAAAAGATTGAATATGTAAACACATCAAGGTTGTGCTGATTATGGTCAAACACATTATGAAAGCAACATACCATCTAGAACCGTTGTTCCAGGGAACCTCATTACGCTGAGATGTGTTTACATAGAAAAATAAAGAGGCAACTTGACTTCTTGATGCAATGACCTCATATCACAAAGGTTGTACAGTACACAGGACAAAAATATATTGTCTTGATGCATTTGGCCTACGTACGCTTGCGTTGCGGCTATTTGGCATTTTCTTCTTCAATTCAGAGAGTGGAGTTTGTGCGCTCCAAAGTGCAAACTTGCTTTCCAGCTCTGTTAATAGGTCAAGAAGTTAAAAGCAACCAAAGATGCACCAGGCCAGAGGTTAAGATGGGGCTGTCTGTCCAAGAGCTGTCAGCATCGTGCTAGGTAGTACAGCTAACTACCACAATAAAGGCTTGACTTGAGACTCAAGTAAGGATAATGCATGTTGCTTCCTTACCCCCTGCCCTGAAAAGCTTATTTCCACCCCAGCATACATACTTTTGGGAGACACGCTTAAGCCTCCAGAGGGGAAAACGCCTCATTTTCAAGAAATGAAGGATTTACTATATATATGTATATATTTTAACTCCAATAACAATCTCCCCAGTGTATTTCCCAAGTGTCTTGATAACATGTTTTATGATGCAAACATGAAAAGCACTAACAGCTTTTTATTTCCAATCAGCTCTTCATTTCCTCTTTCACTGCAGACATTCCTCTCAGCATAATCCAGAGCCAGGTCATCCTGCACTACAAGGATGACAAGCTCCCACTAAATATTTCCAACATAACGGCTGACCACACACATGCTGTTTGCTCACACCTAATGCCAAGCAAAACCCTAACATCTGCATCAGCTTGCTTTCAGAACAGGACATGGAACATACTTTAAATTAGCACTTGGTCACAGCTGCCTTGGTCATCTCAGCGGAAGAGGATGCTACATGAAAGCCAGAGTTTTGAACCAGGAGCTTGAAATGGACCTTGAAAAACAGCAACAAGTAGCAAAATGAAGGGCAATGCAGCAACTCCAGATAGCGCACGCAAAAGAACAATGTGATTTTTTTTTTTTTGAAGCACGATAGGTACAAAGTAATGCCTAAAGTGAGGAATAAAACTGAAGAATGTGAAAGTTATATTCTGTTAACATATTCTTCTTTGGTAATCTTCACGATCTATGCAAAGCACTTTACATCCAGTCAGTGTCATACTTCTGTGGCACAGTGTCAAGATACTCGGCTACCTTCATATGCCGACAAAGTCAGAGCGGGTACTGGAATTAGTAGCATTGGTGCAGGCCCTTACACGGCAGCACACTTTATGCGCCACGGCGGCTGCATTACCTGCTTCTGGTCCCAGGCTGCGGCTCTTCTCCTCTGCCTTCTCCCAAGAACAGCCACATTCAAAACCCTACACCACACCTAATGCTGGAGCAGTCTACTCCTGAAAGCAAGTCCTTCGGGAGAGATTTACCAGTTTTAAGTATACACTGGTATAATTTCCTTAAATACACAAACAAAAATCCCTCAATCTGGAACCAGAGCACACGCGAGTTACACACACGGACTGTGTCAGTGTAAGCTGTTGCTGCCCATTATTAACCTCCTTGCTCAGCTCAGCTCCTCCTCCACAGGAGACTGCCTCTGAAGTCTGCAAGCACACTTGCTCATGTGAACACTCCCCAGCCTGCTTCAGTCACGTTTTCACATTTCTTCAGCCAGCCTAAGCCATTTTGATTGAATCAGATTAGAAACCACTGATATGAGTAGCTCTACCAACAGCCACCACCGAACAACAGCTAAGTGCAGAAACCTCTTTCATCAGTTCAGGTGGATATGAATCCCATCAAAAATCTCAGCCAAGGACACTCAAAGAGTCATAGATTCACACGAGCAGTATAGCTATAGTCTTAAGCATCCCCTAGCCACATGAGCCCTTGAATTGTCCATTCGAAGCTAATTTTGGGGGTCACATTGGTAAATCTCTCTCTATTTTAAGACTAGTAAGAACTACCCTCTTACACAATCTGGTTCAAGTTTTTGCAAGTCTCTTGCACTGCTTCGGCTTAAGATAAAAAAAATTAAAAATCAGGTATAAAAATAGGAAAGCAGTAAAAGAAGAGTGACAGTAGGGAAGGGGGATGTCAAAGATGGACATTACTGTAATTTAATATATAAACCTAAACTTTTTAAATTCAAAGAGATAGTGTCCAGGGAAGCCATATCAATTAAAAGTGTCAAGAAGCACAAAAGGGGATACTTTTGAGAAAAGTTTTTTGGTTGTTATGAGAGCAAGACAGTTTGTAATTCTATATCCCACAGAAGCTTCAAGAGAATTTACAAAAAAGTTTGTTCACATAAAGACTATACTAAGTGGACCTTCAGAATTTCCCTCCCCTCTCACATCTCTTGAGAATCATCACAACCTATTGACAAGGCAATACTGACAGTATTAATAACCTCTGCATGCTGAAATTGTCATTTGGTTAAACATAATCACACAATAAGACTTAAACTCTGTTCATAACCTCCCTTATACTCACAGGTACCAGCAGTGGAACAAAACCTGATTTGCCCCATTATACACACCCCAACATTCCTGCAATAGAAAGGATTAAGGATGGAGTTTCAGGCAGTATTCCAAGATTAGTCTCTTGTTAGATAGTCTTTAGTATTTTGTTGAATTGTCTTTTTAGAAAACCAGAGTCTAAGTCTAGAATGAAACATGTCTGCAAAGTAGATTGAGGTACTTGGATTCTGCTAGATTCAAAACTTCTGTAATTTGAGAAAGACTAAAGCTTACAAATGCTTTTTTTGGTACAACAGAAATGCATTTAAAAAGAGTAGTACTACTAAATGTTCGTGGTTAGAAATAATCCTCAACAAATCTGCATGCATCCATGTCAAACATTCATTTAACAACCATTAAGTTTGACTCTTTATAGATTTTTTTCAAAAAATAGAACCTAAATTGCTAAAACCAAGGCAATCTCTGTATTTTCAGTTCAAAAGCTTTAACATACCAGTACACTCTGAGAAGTGAGGGACAGTGAATATCAACAGTAGATTTCAGATTTCCTTTGGCCTTTTAGGCTAAGCTTGCCATTTACATTTGAAAGATGATTCCTCCTAACGAATAGTTTCTGTAGATCTGGGAGGAATGTGTTGAGGGAAATTTTCTGAACTAGGGAGAATTACAGAGTGATGATGAGCCTTGAGTCCTATTTTCTCCCAGTGCTTTTAAACTCTGTGTTGGTCTTGACAGAGCAGAAGATTCTGAAGGCCAGAGTTCTAAGTCACTGATGAGGTTTTGATGACAATCAAGATAAGAATTATATTCCAATATATTTCTACTGAATATGTTGTCAGATTTTTCTATTTCCAGATGTCTAAAGAGACATCCTTCAGGTCTGTAGAGGAAAACCCAATGATACAGAAATGGATTCTCTCCCTATGTTGTCAGTGCTCCTACCTCTCATTATATGCACACTTTGCAACCTCAAAAATACTAATTAAACACAAACAAGGTGTTTTAGACAGTCAAAATCACACATTTACACAGCAGCCACTGTGAACTTTATTAACAAAAGAAGTGTTTGCCAGTTAAACTGCCACCACTTTATTGACTTCTCTGCTTACTTGTAGAAAATCAGTTCTTTCATAATGGCTCTGGAAATCATTTATTGCCAGGTAAATGTTGAATCACTGGCAACATATGCTCTCCCGGGAACTCTGGCAGCCTTACCATGAAAAGAGCTATACACATCTTTGCAAAACGCAAAGTAAGCAACACGTCTTTCATTCAAGCAACAAGTCATTCTTGAGACAGATGTCATGCTAGCCAAACAGCAAAAACACCTTTACATTAAGCAATCTTTTCTATCATGACAGTTCCATGAAATGAAGTGCAATTTGTGAGGAAAAAAATCCGTAAGATACCAGTTATGCATTCTCTTCATGTAACTCTGTAGTCAAGTCTTATTTCTCAGGCTGGAGAGGCTGAGCTAAAATGAAACACAGCACGATGATCTATCTTCATGAAAACGTCCCGTTTCTAATGCATCTGCTTTTGCCTCCTTTCCTCTTTAATAGTCCTGTGCAGTCCTGTGCATTAGAAGTCAGGACAAGGCTTCTTCATTCATCTGGAGTCAGAATTACATTCAATCCTGTAAGCAACCCACAAAGCAGTCTGTACACATCTCCGAAAAGAAGTTCTCCATTCCTAAGTAATCCAACCATCACAGAAGATATTTCCCTATTTCTTGAACTCCAGAAGTTGTTTTAATTCCTTTTTCATCTTCATCTTGTAGCCAAGTGGCAAAACAGCATTGTCATGGGCTACATACAGTAGGATTTAATCTTTATTAATAGCTTCAATAGATTGCCCGAGGATTTTTAGTACTGTAGTAGGCTTCACATGCAGCTACATAAGCAGATTCTGGGAAGAAGTCATCATGGTATTCTGCTAAAAACCTGAGAAGAAAGCACACCAAAAAAAGAACAGAACATGAAACATTTAAGAGAAAAGCTATTTTCAATTTAATTTTTAAGCTCAGCAAAACAACAGCCTGGAAATTAAGAGTTATTACACTTTAAAATTTGGCATACAAAAGGCTTGCCCTATTTTTACAAGTTTTACAGCTTTCCCCTATCATTCTTAAATCCAAATAGCATTAAAAAAATAGCTCAAGCTCAATAAAAAAAAAAAATCTGAAAGTTGAACCTACACTCAAAAAAGAATGCCAAGAACTATCAAAAAAGGAAAAAAAAAAGTGAGATCATTCTGGAACTTCTGTCAGTCACCTGCTCAGCATACCACTTTAATCTATGTTAGAACCAGGATTTTCAGTTATCACTATGTCAGTATCTTATACAAATGTCCAGTAATCATTAAGTCAAACTCTACCTTTTAAGGTAAGTAAATCTAAGATTTGTTCTTTCATATGCCTGTGCATTTAGGGTCTCCACCCCTCATGAGTATCTGATTTAAATATGGCTCTCAAAGACAAATACGCATCCTTTGCAAATTCAGTTCCCTAACTTCAGACTTCTCCAAGCCAGTCTTCAAATATTGTTCAAACAGACAAGCACCCAATATTTTATCATGTCTTCCTGCTCTGCTAACATAAAATTCTTTCTTTCGTTTAGGACTGAAAGCTACTAACACCAGTAACAAACAGATAAAATGACTACAAACTCTCTGCTCTTTCCTTTGTAAACAAAGATACCAGGTATACAAATGGGGGCAAAAGGGCAAAACAATTCTTAAACCCTGAAGCACATGATCAAGTTGTACTTCAGAAAAAAAAGACACTCAAAAATACCTGGATATTAAAGATCAGCACCAATAAACATGGCAAAATGTTAGCTACAGGTTCTCTGAGTTACAGTAGGAAGCAGTGGAAACAACAGGAAACAATGTCATTTGCAGAATCTGGTTTCTCTCAAGAACTACTGGCTAGGGAGATGACCTCACTATTGGAAGCTAAAAATATCAGTTTTGCATAACCAATACCCTGGACATAGAAAATCCAAATTAAAAAAAATGTACAGGTGAATGCAATTAAAACCATAGTGTTTCTCCAACCTCACTCACAGCTACACTGCCTGAACTAGGCATGTCCTTGGATCTTAAGAAAGCCAAAGCATCAAAGAATACTGACAAGATTCTCTATATAAGGCAATCTAAATTTAATCAGGAATATATTAATTGCTGAGAGCTCATACATAAAGGTTACAGCACAAAAACACAGATAAATAAAAAAAGGCCAATTTTTACACACACACACTTGTACTTAAACATGGGCATCAAACAAGTGCTGAATTGGAGTAATAACTGATTAAATCCTACTAATTCAAGGAAAAGCAGTGAGAAATACAAGCCTTTCTGGAAGAAATCAATCCTTCAATGTGTCATCATTTATTTAGAAGGCACTTTGTCAGCTTCCCCCATACTTGCTTATTTCATACGAGTTCTGTAATTAACGGTATAGAGGGACCTAGGGTAGTTTCTGATGTAAATATTCCAGGTTTAAGACATGGAAGTGAACAGGCTGGACAACCAATACACTTCCAGAAGATCAAATGGCAGCTTCTTTTTGTTTTTGAACATTATCTAAGGAACTGAGCAGAAAAGACTCTGTTACATAACCCGTAACAGTGTCTAATCAAGCACATAATTTCTGTCAATATTCACCTGGGGCAGGCACTGCCAAAAGGGAGAAATCTCTTTCTTGTATTTAAAGCAAGGATCCAATTGGCTCTGCCACAAACTGACACCACGTAAGCTATCATAATAAATGCGTAAGACCTAAGTAAATTTGAAGTTCCACACAGCCTTCATTCACACAATTTTAAGTGCCTTAAATACTTTAGCATACTTTTTGCTTATAAGTATTCGTACTACATTAATTTCTCATTGGGTCAAACAGCAGCTTCCAATTTTATTAGAAAACACCATGCAAAAAGGATTACATAATTAAGGTTGAGAGATAATTAAAAAAACTTCTATGAAAACTATATTGTTAAATCAAAAAATTTTTTTTAATATTACAGCATGTTACAGCTGCATTATACCAATTTCCTAGTCACAGATATAAAGACATTTAAATAAATTAAATAAAACATCAGTGAAATATTTTCCCCTGAAATGCAACAAACTACTAAACAGTGAATCCAAATTAGTTAAACTTTGGCAAAAGAATGAGCCTGGAAAAAACAGTTTTATTCTTTTCTTGAACTAAAATAGGACAAATCTAGACTAAAGCCACCAATACTTGATTGATACACTGTTTGAACCACATGACTTACGTGATTTGCTAGCCCTTGTCATTAAAACCGTTCACCACCTACTTTTCTAGGCTTGCCAGGCCATAAAGTTGCTCTAATACTTTATAAAATGCTTTCTTCCATGAGATAGAGATACCCCTTAGAAAATAATCCAAGGAAACACAAAAACAATTCACACAGATTGTCCTAATCTTCACTGAAATATGTCATTCATTCGCACTACACACACCCCTTACTCTAGGAAAACCACTACAAGACAGTACTGAAATTATAGCAAATTACAAGCTAATAAAATACCTGAGTCATCAACTGCTATGACCTCTGACTGTAGTTAGCCACTTTCTAGGATACATGGGGTTGGTAGGAAGTGAGTGTGATAAGGCCTAAAACTTACAGACTTGAGTCTAACATTTAACATACTTAGATTGCACAAGATTAGGATGAGCCACAAATGGAATTTAATTAAAAATTCATGTTAATACATGCACTGATGACTTCAAGACATAAACAGTGAGTACGAACTACACGGGACAATCAAATTCTTAGTGTCATTGGCTAATATTCCATAAAACACAATACCAAGTGCTAGATCATACGAAGCAGTATGTTTTAAAAGAACATCAATAAAACAAAGGAACCCGTAGAGGATATTGGGTAGCTGACAGTTCTAAGAATTTTAAGGGCAAGTAATGGGAAACAGGTTCATTTTCTCTTACAAATTTCCTGACTTGTGCTTAAGATCAGTCATAAATGCCAGTTTGGTGCAAGCTAAAGTGACAGCTGGTAAAGATGAGAAGTTTTAGCCAAGATGCTTGTGGCACAGCTACAATCCCCCCTCAAAAAAAGCAGGCAGAATACATGCAGTCAAACGTACATCTGTGTTCTTAATGTAACAGTTGTGAAAAGCAAAATACTCCAGAGCTAGAAGATAAATTACTTTCTGCAGAGAAGCAGGAGGAAACAGGCAAAAGAACATGAGGTCAGCCACTGTCCCAATCCCTTGTATATCTGTAAACAAAGAGCAGTGGCCCTTATAAAGCTACTTTCTACTCAAATTCCAATGCAATGCAGAAAGCTGGCACAGAAATATTCGAAGTCTACTGGATATTTCACTAATGCTTTGCTCTTAGAAAAGCTGAAATAGCACAAAGATCAATTTCACTGGCACCTGCAAGTCATGAGCCAAGATTTTAAAACAGAGGGAGCTCTACTTAGGAAGCAGAGCCAATATCCAGCTATAGATCAGAAAGTATGTTGCTATTTAGCTATTCAGAAATTGTTTCATTACTTTTAACTTACAAACCTGATAAATTTGGTCACTTGTTGCATTATTGCCTTTTTCATTTTCATAATTTTTACAGAGTTCATATGTGTATACCTACACAGTGACTGAGTTTTGCGATGCACAGATGTCCACACAAACATCCTGGTGTAAGAGTGCACACTTTTTTCTCATCATGAGCATCCACAAAAAGAATGCATACGCTTTACACTCCTGCTCAGAACATAGAGATAACAGGGCACAATGCACCTACTTCCCTCTCTACCACAGGTTCCTAGAAGAGCAACACTTCAGAAACGACTAGAGGGGATAGAGACAAAGGAAACAGACACATGGGCAACCTAGCTTGAAGAATTCCTATGTTCTGATCTTCAGGTGTAGCAGTCCGTAAGCAAGCTTACCTCAGATGACTCCAAGCAATAGCCTCACAAATATACTATCATCAGGCTGAGAGTTACGCAGGCAGATCTACCAAAGAGAGGCACAGAACTATCGTTATCCACATTAAAAGGCCACTTGACATATATATATGTCAGGAACATTTCTCAACAGTCACTGAATTAATACAAGCTTTAAGAGCATCATCTAGTAGCAAAAATGTCTTTGTCTTGGCACTGTCAACACAACCTTATTACCTGAACACTCTTTGCATGAAGAAAAACAATCTTCTAAATGTAAGCTACCGTGACATAAACAAACTCAGGGATGGCCTGAAAAGAGTGAAAATTATGAAGAAAGGAAAACCTTAATAATTTTAAGAAGGACACCTGAGCCATAAAGGTATAAGAATACAGAGTTAAAAGGAGAAGCTTCCAGGAAGGTAACATCTTACACACTTTCGCTACAGCTCTTAGTTCTAGAAGGTAAGCAGATGCTTTGATGAGATCAGATACCTGGCCTAGATGCTGTCTGAAACACAACTATTAATGATCTATCTACAGGAATTTCCTTAAAGAGCATGATAAGTCCTAACTCTAGGAGTCACCTCATCAAAAGAAATGTAATTTGCAGATTAAGAAGTTATCTCCTCTCCAAGACTACTACTCAAATGCAGGAGTTGAAAGCTAAAAGGCTTAGTTTCACACAAAAGTGTACGCCACCACCTGCCCCTCACCCCCTCCAATTGATAAGCATGTCTCCATCTGGAGGCTGTTCAGGGCAAAAGCTCGCCAACACAAAGTTCATCATAATCCCAATGCAGTCAAACAGAACAAGTGAAGTGAAAAGTTTCAGATGTTTATTCTGGTATCCAGTGACTCAAAAACCATGCCAAAGGAACCAGCAGGCTTGTTTTGTTGACTGGGCTCTTGTTACTCATCCACATACAGAAACAGAGATCATCTTCCTTGGCCTTTAAGGGGCAAGTGCAGAAAACTGTGAAGATGCCAATCTGCCAACATAACATTTCAGGTAATCAGGGTCAGCGGAAATTAAAAGTGGTACCTTCTAGTAGACCTCTTGGGAAAACAGTCCTACAAGAGCCCTTGGTTTGTCTTAAGGATGAAGACCCACTTTTGGCAAGGCCAGCACAGATCCCACAATCAATTCCTGGAGCTGCCTTCTAAAAAAGCTACCATAACACTTTAAATATTTTGGGCAACCACTCACTTTAGATGCATGATCCAAACCTCTGCTCTTAGGATTAGGAATATACTCCTCATTCAAATACCCAGGCACCTGATGATTTGGTAAGCAGAAAGAAGAGAAGCAATCCACATGGTGCAATTTCAGGATTTTTGGCAGAGCAATCAAACCTTAGTCAAGAACAATAAGCACACATGAGCAGATTCTGCACACAAGCCAGGCAACAAAAGCCTACCGAAAATAAGAACCTGTAGAATACCAGGTACTCATTGACTAAGATGCTTTCAACATAAAGGTGCCAAAATTGAAGGGACCCAAAATGGCAGTTTCCCTTCTACCCATCCAATAAACACAGCATAGCCCAAACTACAACAGTAATAATGCCCTAAAATAAGGCATATACATTCACTGTGCAAGTAGAATTCCTTCATTTCAAAGTGTTTCAAAACTTAAAAAAAAAAAGTTCCTTTACCTTTTTGTGCCTCTAAACCCACACCTGTCCATTGACACACAAAACCCCGATTTTCTCACATTTAGGCTCCAATTCCATGAAGTTTTCTAGTATGTCATAATTGCTATGCTGCACAGGTACTTTTTGTCAAGTAACCAGTTATTCCCAAAATAGGGAGGCAAATAGAAAAGCCCTAATCAATATAGGAAACGGCAGCAGAACTGCATTCTTTGTGATCCTTCAAAAAGTTATTTTTAATTAGTTGCCATCTTGCAACTTTATTAAGTCACAGTGAGCAAGAACTCCATCACAAGCAACTTCACCTAAAGATGTTTTCTATTCTATTCACCATGTGCAATGCTTCATTTTTTCATTCTCAGAAAGCCACTAATAACCTCTCATTAACTGCACATTAGCACAGACTAGTGGTCATAATTCACCACTGCAGTTACATATAATAAAATCACTACACCACTAAAGGAATGTTGTGTTATCAAAACCAGAGATCTATTTCTTAAGGTTACTTCAAACAATTTGTCATCTTTCTATATAAACATTATCACAGCCCTCTAATTTGGTCACATTCTGGTTTGGCTTCCTTTCCATAAAATAATCAACAGCATTAAAATACTTCTCTACCCAAGGAGCAGAGTGGCACAAGCATGTTGTAAAACACCAGGGGGGAAAAAAAAAAAAGGTTCTAAAATGAAAGAGATAACTTACAGGATATACTGAGTTTGAAATATCAGTGGGTTTTTAACAAAACCAAAGACTGTGACATTAAGGATGTAGTTTTCCATGAATAGAAATACTACATATTGGCCTCATCTGGAAAAGTGTATTAGAAGTTTTACAATCATTATTTTAGAAATATTTCATCACTTATTCTTCTGTATTTCATGGAAGTCAAAATACCTATGGCTTTCTGAAGTGCTGTACCATTTTGTTTTGCTTTTTTTGCCCCCTACCATGCAAATGACATTGACTGAAATTACCTCAGTGAAGATGGGTCTTGCTATTCTAAAACCAGACATGTTACAGTCTCCTAATTTTTAAGTATCTCCTATGAGTCAATAGTCCTGAGAAGCAACCTCTCTGATCCCAAAACAGTTTTCAAAGTCAAAGCTGTGTTCAAATCAACGGAAACAGCAAAACAAAAACCAGTACCGTCTTGCCTATCATTTCTCATCACTTAAGCAGCCTCTGGAGGCCTGCTAGGCACCTCACTATACAGAGAGGTCAAAATAGAGCACACAACAGCATTTCATTAAAAATACAGCTGAAATAACAGAATTGTTAAAATGCAATACTTACTCTATCTCAAAAACTATTAACAGGCAGGAAGATTTAATCAGGGGTCCTTTCTTACTAAGATGACCAGTCAGTAGACACCAGTTACTGTATTAGCTTCCACTGCTTGCTCCTGAAGACTAAACTCAAACTGCAACTAAAATTCAGAGAAACCAACTGGCAAGTTTGCCACTAACGTCCATTTCAGACCGTTGATCTTCTGCGAGTATTATTAATTATTTCAGAGCTAAATAATTTGAAGAGAAGACTAAAAGTTTTGTACGTAATTTGAGAAACTAGTTTTCTTTACTTCTGCAAATTCTATAATTGAGAAATCAACTTTTGTGTTCTCCATGAATAAATTTTCATTATGTACACTTGTAGAAAGCTGCACTAAGCACAAAGGGTACAGCTTCTACTTAATATGAAACTCGAAAAGATGTACTTCATACATCCCTTAAAAATATATGTTGTCTGGGAAACTGAAATCAATCTTGCCTAGCAGCAATCTGAGGGCATGACTGGAAAACAATACCCATGTAGCATCTCAAAGTGAATTTAATGCATCTATCAAGTACTGAGTAAAGTCAATAAAATAAGCTTCTAGACAAAGTGTTATATTAAATAAGTCTCAGTTTCTCAGCCCACATGAGATTAATAGTACAAATGTTAAATGAAACTGTAAATTTTAGCCATAAAATCATAATACAAAATTAAATCAGTATCTATGCCAGAACTAAATCAGTTGTGTAGCACATGAAAATTTTATTTAAAAATACATAAACTACTTATGCTTGGACTACTCTACCTAGAATTCAAGGAAGATTCAGAAACAGTTTTATTAATGCAAACAGACAGCTTCAAACACTTGTCTGCTATTAGAAAGATAAAGAAAAGGAGAGTATTTCAGCTTGCCACTCGAGAGCAGTTCACTAAAAGAAATTAGGCAGTCTTAAGTAAGCTGACTGCTATCATCTAATGCATACAGACTGTGTAGGACAGTTCTTACCTTTCAAAAGGTAAGCCAGAACAGAACTGATGGAAAATATTTTTAATAAACATCGATTAATCCTTTCATTCCCAAAAAGGAAAAGACAGATGTGAAAATGAAAGAAGAACTATCACAAGATGTCACTTCAGCCTCAAGTTCTCTCTTGTGATGAGAAACAGATAATGCAGAGTATTTCTGATAAAAATCAAGTCTAAACAAGTTTCTAGAAAATGTAATTCTTTGACGACATTCAATGACATATGGGACAAACAAATACTCAAATGAAAGACGTCCTAAAGCCCCAGAACATGTGTTGAAAAAAAAAAAAATCTAATAATTCCCATTGGTTTCTATGTTACCTATTTGAATACACAGCAGCGTATCTGGTAAGGAAACTAGTCTAACAAGAGTATTTATGACAAAGCTACCCAAGATCAAATGCTTCCTACAGCAGTAACTGTAACTTGCAAGCTTTTTCTATACCAGTTCTGACAAAACCATAGACTTCATTGTTTCAGCATAGAAAAGAAACCTTGAGAACAGCATCAGCAAAACATATGTGACACTGGCATAGAAAGCACTTGAAAAAAACCACACAGCCCTCAAATATTTTGTTGTACCAGATATGCGATATCCACACTATGCTTGCCTGGGGGGGGGGGTGTCATTTTGGTTTAGTTGTTGTAGTCTGGTCTTGAGGACTGAATGCCTCCTAGTACTGGAGCACACTTCTGTTTAAGTGTTTTCTAAAAGGAATCAAGCTTGTGTACTCGGAGCACTCTGCAGTGCAACACAAAGCATGCTAAGTGGGAACTACTGAGAGATTTGCTTCAAAAGCACAGTTCTAGCTGACCTAAAAATACTGATGTGGAAACATCTTCTGCCTTTTTTTTTTTTCTCCTCTATTCATAGATGACTACACATTTCAACAAGATGGTCAGATGGAAAAATAAACACATATGGATACTACCAGTAGAACTTTCAATATAATCACCTCCCTACCTGTATAGGGGTGGGGGGACACGTTTCCTCCTTCCCTCTATTTCACTCCACAACAGCTCATCCATAGAATGGGTATGAAGAAACTGCATTTAAGATGCTAAAGAGTAGAGACCTGCTCTGACCAACACAGAAGAATCTGAACAGCCAGAGGTCTGATAAAAACCAATTTGATCCACAGTGAGTTAAGCACCCTGAATAATATTGACTCCAAGCAAAAACACATTTCCAACAATAAGCACTAATGCTGTCCTGTTTAACTGAAAGGTATTTTGAATACTCATAAGGATCTGACAAAATAGAGACATAAAAAGCAATGAGTAAAACTTAAAAATCAAATGCTTCAAGTGAAAAAATTTTGTATTGTAGAAACTTTGACATTTGAGACACCTTTTATTTTCAACAATTAAAGTAAAAGCATTTTAAAGCTTTCACCTCTCTGACCTCTAACAGGACTTTTGATATGCTAGTGCCACATTATGTTACTCTGCAGTATGTGGCTACTTAAGAGTTTTTGACCAAAAGTGTTACAAGTTCCACATTTGTTCCAAATGTTGACCATTTACAACACCTTCTCCTGTAAGTTTTCCTTGGCAAATTTAATTTCCACTGTATTGATGCTGCTAATACAGTGCCACACTAGATATCTAACTACCACGACAATGTCATGTACTTGACAAACAAAGAGTACTTGACAAACAAAGCTGGTCATGGTGCAGGTATGGCCATACTGACTCCAGCTGTGGAGCTAGCATGATCAGAAAGAGTTTGGGTTCCTCTACAAGCCACTGCATTGCACAACAGAGAAACCTTTCTGTTTAAAGCTCAATTAGGACAGGCTTTTCTTTAAAAAAAGCAACCCACCATAATTAAAAACATGTTGTAAACCACAAGTTTCTCCCCCTGGTAATATCAATGCAACATCAAAACTCTCAGCTATGCTCTCAGAAGTAACAATGTTGAGTTTGTATTTCTTCATAAACTTGGTTTCTTAACAAAGTCAGACTTGTTATTGTATACATACTAGCAAATAAACTTTCATACTTCAGTTCTCTAGCACTGTGTTTATCAAAACTCCAAAGTATGGAGTATGGAGTTCAGGTTCCCTTCAATTTGAATTACAGAATCAAAAACCTTGTATTAATCTTTATTCAAATTGTTATTATTAACATCTTATATTAAATTTTATCATATTCTTGTAGTTACTGAAAATTAACATCTTATTTTAAAAACCCTTTGTCATTCCAGGACACTTAGATCTATGTAACAATGCAAACACTGTTGTGGTACATTGTGTCACATTACCTCAGGAACATTTCGAAGTGTTTTACTAAAGCCTTTAGGTTTTTGTCAGGAAAGCACATCTTCCCCAGTATTTCTGGTAGCTTTACTGTAAATAAGAGAAATAATGTTTGCACCTGTTCTTTTAAAAGCAACTCCTAATTACTTTTATCTACTATACAGAAAAAAAGAATACAAAAAATTCTCCCTGCAGCCTCCACTTTTCTTTGCAAGTTACTCAGTGATCTTTCAAAACCTTACTAAAAACAAACATGCTGAGAAAGTGAATGCTGCTTTTTTACTTTTCTTAAACGAAGGCTTACAGAGACACTAAGAGATAAGTAAGTTTATGAATAGCCTAAGAGTTTTAAAGAGACTAAAATGTCTGCTTCTCCAAGAATAAAACTAAATGCGATAAAGCAAACAACAAATCACATGGATACAGTCACTAAAAAAAAACCCCAAAACAAAAACCACAAACCAAACAAAAAACCCAAATAAAGCACTTCTGATTCAGCACAGAGTTTTGCATCAGTTTACCAAACATCCGTAGCAAATGTTGAGATCCATAGATATATGAGGGAGGTGGCGGTTGGTCACTTGGTGGATAATTCTCTGGCATCAATTTCCAGGACAAAACCTAAAGATAAGACATGAAAATGTTGGTTATGAAATCTTTATAGCACCGTAAGTAATTTAGTCTGTGCAGAACTTCAAAATCGAAGATGAAATAAGTAACACAAACAAAACCTTTTCTTACATAGCCCTATTCTGAGGTCAACAAAACCTTTAATCATTGAATCTAAGATAGTAACATAAAAATCTGTTACCTCATTCAATTCATTGTTTCTTCTACCTTCAAAGCCAGTAAAAACCGCACTCCCCTCTTTGCTAGGAGTCAAAGTTATAGGGGAAGATGATCCACTATGGACAGGGGTTTCTTCAAAAGGGAAGGAAAAGCAAAACAAAAGAAATCAGAAATAAAATGTCATTATCTGTTTTATGGAACTATAAGCCACTAAACACAACTAAGGCCTGCTGCTAAAATGTTTAAAGTCTTAAACGCTGTAATTCAATAAATGCTATCCTAAAGTAGGCTCACATTTCTGTGAGCAGCTCCTTGAATTCTGTTGAGAAATACAGTACCAAAATACCGAAGATATTGTTTTGTATTTCTCCATTTTGTATAAGCTTCAGAGAGAAAGAACAGATACAAAAAGTAATGAATTCCTACTCCAATCATTCAGTTCACAGTCCAGATCACATTAAATTATTGCTCTAAACATGATTTTAAGTCATCTTCTTTTTTTAAGGAGCAAAGCCTACTTTTTTCCAAGTGCAAGAAGAGCTTTGGCATAGAAGCTGGGGTCTCAAGATGCCGTCGTTTCGGTTGCGGGGAAGCACTGCTTTCCGATAACCTATCACAGTTAGAGCTATGGCGTGTAGAACGCCTCAGTGATTGCAGAATTTCAGGTTCAGCTTTTCGTCTTTTTGGCGTAGCTGGCTCCCCCGTTGTAGGTTGGCTGTCGGTTGACTGAGGCGTTGGTGGATTCAACAGAGGAGGACTTGGGGAAAGCTCCTCCTGATTTCTAAGAAATAAAGGCAGCTTTACAGAAGTGATCAGGGTTCTTCACCCAAAAAAGATCCTTCTTGTTTCA
Organism: Phaethon aethereus; assembly: GCF_964289735.1. Classification (NCBI taxonomy): domain Eukaryota; kingdom Metazoa; phylum Chordata; class Aves; order Phaethontiformes; family Phaethontidae; genus Phaethon; species Phaethon aethereus. Next base: position 138,316,637 of record NC_138575.1, read on the forward strand.
CATTGTCTTGTTAAATCCTTATTCAAATTAGACAGTCTCCTCCCAATAACTATCAAAGTAATAAGGCCTTATTTTAAAAACAGTTTTCCAGAAGCTATTTATTTTCAAATTTAAAAGTTAATGAACACAAATTTACATTTCAATGCAAATTTGTTTCCCCACGAAGCTGCAGCGTAACTCTACACCAGTCAGTAACAAACCCCTTTTGAAGTTAACCAGATAGAAATTCAGAACCTGAATTCAGGCAAACAATTCATGGAAAACTTCAACATTTTATCAAGACAATTTTTAAGTCAAAGTATGTGAGAAATCATCCTATTCTGAACACATAACCACCTTCTATTCCATTTTCCTCAGGAGAGAAGCAGTATTAGACTCCTTATACCCAACCTACCTGTTGGTATTTGTTGAGTTTTCTTTGATGGGAAGAAAGAATTTTGATGAAGTAACCTTCTTAAATTGAGCTTGTTCGTAAGGATAGAGCAAAATTAATGGAAGTGTGAAGTCAAAGGTTATTCTCAGCCCATCTACCATCTCTTTACATAGCTCAACACTAGAGAAAAAAAAGGGATTACGAATTTCAAAGCTGCATGTCAAAATTCTTCAGTGTAGTTGTAGGAAATTCCTTTTTAATACACATCATTAACATCTTAACTACGATATACTGACTTCACTAAGTAATGATGAGTGATTAAAAGCACACTTAAAGAGACAGTGATTGCTGTTGGTAACTTCAGACAAATACAAATTTTAAAAGTCTGCCTAATAATATAAACCAAAATCATACAAAATTCTGTTTTATTACTATTTACTGGACTAATAAAATCTACTTTACAGTAAATAAAGTTAGTTTTTCATGTAAGCATTATTTTGTTTTTCCAAGTTTACTAGGCTCAAAAAAGAGGCACCTGCCACAAAAAGTATGAACTCAATGGATTGAATCTCTGTCTAAAAGGCACATGCAGAATTTGATCTATAACCACCAAGATGCAGTTAAGGCTGTGCTTAAAGACATATCCAGTGAACCAACAAAACCAGATACATTTGCATTGGAGATCAGTTTCCAGTGGCCTGCTCCTGGTAACCAAAGCAGTACATTTAGAGGCTACTAGAAATTTCAGCTTTGGGCTTGTGTAAAAGACTCGCAGCGCTAAGTGGTCAGTAGATGCGCCAGTACAAGCAGAACCAAGGACATTGACGCCAGCCTACCTCCAACACCTCTCACATCTATGAAGGTACTCATCTCTCATGTATCAAGTGCATATCACAGAATCATTAAGGTTGGAAAAGACCTTTAAGATCAAGTCCAACCATCAACCCAACACCACCATGCCCTGAAGTGCCACATCCACACGTTTTTTGAACACTTCCGGTGATGGTGACTCCACCACCTCCCTGGGCAGCCTCTTCCAATGTTTTAACACTCTCTCTTTAAAAGACATTTTTCCTACTATCTAGTCTAAACCTCCCATGGTGCAACTTGAGGCCATTTTCTCTCTTCTATTGCTAGTTACTTGGGAGAAGAGACCAACACCCACCTTACTACAACCCCGTTTCAGGGAGTTGTAGAGAGCACTGAGGTGTCCCCTCAGCCTCCTTTTCTCCAGGCTAAACAACCCCAGTTCCCTCAGCTGCTCCTCATAAGACTTGTTCTCCAGACCCCTCACCAGCTTCACTGCCCTCTTCTGGACACGCTCCAGCAACTCAACATCCTTCTTGCAGTGAGGGGCCCAAAAACGAACACAGTATTCGAGGTGCGGCCTCACCAGTGCCAAGTACAGGAGCACAATCAATTTCCTGTATATGTATGGTAACAGTAATTCGATTCTGCCACAACGACCCACATTAGAAATTCCATACCTCCTATTAGCATTCCATACCGCCTGCTAAAATTGCCTTTTTTTTTTCTTTAAACACTATATAGAAATTGGGTGAGGGGACCATCATGTGCGGAAATTCTATCACACTGGAGAAGGTCAATTACCTTCTGTGTCAAAGCAGTAAGGGCAACGCAATAAAGTTGTCAGCTGAATCTCTCCTACTTAAGACCCCACCTGGAGTCCTGCGTCCAGCTCTGGAGCCCTCAGCACAGGAAAGACATGGACCTGTTGGAGCAGGTCCAGAGGAGAGTCACCAAAATGACCAGAGGGCTGGAACAGCTCTCCTGTGAGGACAGGCTGAGAGAGGTGGGGGTGTTCAGCCTGGAGAAGAGAAGGCTCCAGGGAGACCTTACTGCAGCCTTCCAGTACCTAAAGGAGGGGGCTTACAAGAAAGATGGGGACAGACTTTTTAGCAGGACCTGTTGCAATAGGCCAAGGTGTAACGCTTTTAAACTAGAAGAGGGTAGATTTCAACTAGATCTAAGGAAGAAATTTTTCAGAATGAGGGTGGTAAAACACAGGAACCGGCTGCCCAGAGAGGTGGTAGATGCCCCATCCCTGGTAACATTGCTGTCAGGTTGGATGGTGCTCTGAGCAACCTGATCTAGTTGAAGATGTCCCTGCTCACTGCAGGGGGGTTGGACTAGATGGTCTTTAAAGATCCCTTCCAGCCCAAACTATTCTACGATACCTAATAGATCACTGAAATTATACACATTTTCCTTATTCAAGCACCTTCTTTATTGAGGAAGTCACTTAAACATACACCTTCAAAAATCATAATGTGCATACAACCTTCTGTTCATATTTCTGATGTTTGATCTAACTTCTTCTTTGGGAGATTTTATTACAAAGAAGGAAAGTATCATTAAATCTGTCAAATAACAAATGACATCAATAATAATTTGGTCTCACACACCAAAATATTTCAAGGAATAGCCTAATTATGTACCATTGAAATAGAGCGTGGTAACAAAAGTCAAGATTTCTCATTGGTAAAATACAAGATTTCACCCCAGTGTAGACTCAGATAAAGAAGCAGTCGCATCTAATATTGGGAATCTTTAGCATATGGAAAAAACAACCAACAGAAAAAGTCATACTTGAAATACACAAGATTAACGCACTGCATTTGTGGCATACTAGAAAAATATACAGCTTGGCTGAGAAAGCAGCAACCGAGACACAATCAATTTTAATAAACAGGATTGGTGTTACTACACACATTGTTTCCCTACATATTGACTCTACGACTTAAGATATGTCAATTAAGAAAAAAATTTAAAAAAATCACCTGCACTTGGTAGTTCTCTTGTACGTGTTTGTATAAAACTTTTATCCTTTATAAAATTTTAACTCATTGCTAAAAAAATTCTTCATGTAGACAATAGCAACACATTCTTCCAAATATGTCACAATCATCACAAGAACTTACATGATAAAAGGAGATATTGATGCTTTTGCATAATGTCTTTTCAGACTATAGGGACTCTCTCACCGATAAAACAAATTGCCAGTGTTACTGTACTACAGGTATCTATCAACTATTTTAAGCCCATAAATAGATATACATCACAGTATATCTATAGATAAGCTAGCTATATATAAGCTCACAGAAGTGAACAACCTTGAAACAGAACCTGGAATGCAAGGTCATGTTTCTTGTGACAATAGCGCTGAACTAAAGATTACTTACTTCTTCTCTGGCGGCACATAATGAAGATTCATATTAGCATGTGGAGTCATCTGATGGTGCCGAGATCTTTCATTGGCTGAAAAAGCAGCATTAATAGCAAAATGTTTCACATATGACTCCAGGATGGTTATTATATTTGTCTGACAAGGAAGCTTCACTAGCTGAAAGAGAAACAAAAAATTAATGTCTTACAAAAAGAATTAGAAAGTATACCAATCTAAAACAGGAACTTGTAATGTACCAACTAGTTTAATAAGCCTCTACTGCATGAAGTTATTTCCAGAGTGATTAATGTGAACCCTTAAACTGCGTTTTTGATCAATCCTTTAGAAACATCTGGAGAAACAAAAATATGGTCAGGTTAACAAGCTTACTACATTTCCAGCTTTAAAAAACAATCTTTACTCTAAAACACCATTGGGTACTGAAATGTTACATTCTTAACTAGAATGACAACTTGCTGTTTTAGCTATAGAGAACTCTGCTCCCTACACTTTTTGTTCTTCCTTATACTCTCTAAGCTCACCTTTGCAATGAAGTTCAAAAAACAGTTGTTGTTATACGCAAGAACTACGTTTGATGCCCTCCCCAACCCCCCCATGCACATTCATTTCATAGCTTTTATTTCATACCCGTTTTCTTCTATTAATATAGTAACAGTCTTCCTCAAGCTTCTTTTTCAAGACTTCAGGAATTTCTATGCTTATTGCTCTTTCTTCCATGTCCCTTTTTGTGTGGGTGTCTTGTTCTTCTTTCTACAACAAAGCAGTGCAAGAAACAATATATTGGTTGTGCTTATGAATATTAGTGAAAAAGAACTTAAGTAGTCAGGATGCAATACAACAATCAAGTTTTGTCATGCAAAAATAAAATATATAAAGTACAGTAAATATTTAAGCGGATAGTAGCCTTATTGTAAGCAATTTAACAATACTGCTTTGAAGTCATCTGTGAATTCATTTTTTAAAGCTTTTTTGTTAATTTAGCATTCACTTAAGTATTAACACAAAAGAATGAACAGAAGTTTGTTAGGTTTTGCTGTTTCAGATCACCCACACTGTAGTAGTTAGATTCCATAGACCTTCGGAACACCTGTTTACACTGTACTTTCTTTTTGACAGTGTAAAGAAAATAAATGGGTTTTTTTTAAGTCAGTCTTCTACATTTTAAATTAAGATCATGCCCATTTCACAGTAAAATACAAAAGCCAGAAAGATTCTGCTGCTATTAGGATTTGTCCAACCTGCATAGACCAGTAAAATTTTACAGCACCCACAAATCTGGATAATCTAATTTGCTATGTTTTCTCCACATAAGCTTTATGTGTAGAAAAAGAGGAAAAGCAACAAATGTGTATCTTTAGATTAATACCAAAGAATTCTACATGAATATGACATCCTCTATAATTAAAAAATGTCAACCACAGTAAGCACCAGGAATAAGAAAATTATGCTTTTAATTACAGCTAAATAACCAGCTGTGGCCTATATTTTATCAACTTCAATTTTTCCAGAGTTTCAAATACAGATGTTTAAATCCTATTAAGTTAAGGAGCTCATGAATATACCATTTCTGTCCTCTCTTCTATGTCACTTTCTTCACTTTTTATTTCTTCATCTGTTCCTTCATCACTGTCATCAGAAGAAGAACTACTTATAGCTGTGTAAAAGAGATTTCACATATTTATCTCACATTATTACATTGCAGAGGTTAAGACCAACCAACTTCAGGCCTCAAAAAAACCACCAACCCAGAAGAAACTCCCACAACTAGCTGCTTATATTTAGGGAGGATAAATAATTCTAATTGAATTAAACACACAAGCATTATTTACAGCACACTATACACTTGTTAAATACGTAAGGCAAGAAGTTTACAGGAAATATTCTTGCATTCTCTCTAATTGAAAAAACACTCACTTTTAAAAGCTCCCTACATTTCTGAACACTCAGACATCTTTCCAATCTTTATTGGACTTTAGTTCTGAACAGGTGATTAATGTATTAATCATTCAATCAGAAGGTCTGGATCTGTGCAGGAACAGTTGCCAGAACACCAGCTGAGTGCCAGCTAGTGTTCCTGCTGGTTTTCAAGCTACAAAGAAAAGTGCTATGAAATGAAAGAGCTGGCTTGAGAGTGAAATCAGTCAGTCAGCTGACTAGAAACAGACCTTTGCAGTAGGTAGACTGCGGGGAAAAGAAAATCTTATTGCCCCCTAAAATACATAGAAACACTAGCAGGGAAAGCATCTTGTTTCCTAACACCAAAGAAAACTGAGGGCTTCTTGTATCTAGAAATACTACACTAAAAGTAGCATTAAGGTCTGAAATCACTGATTAGAATAGTTGAGTGGAAGCATCACAAGGAAAAGCCTCTGGAAGATAAGAAGAAAGGAGGTAACTTAATAGATGCTTAGCATGAAACACAGTGCTCACTCTTCATATGACTGCCCGGGTATATTTCAAATAGGACTGTGATACTCTCGTGTCATCCTAATAGGAACTTGCAGCATGCACTGTACCCCTAGCTCAACAAGTTAAAGTCATCATGCCAGTTACCAAAGAATGAAAACAAGCTCACAGTTTTCACTACTCTCCTCATTTTCTTCAGCAGGAAGGCTTTTTAATACAGAGTCAACACCAGGCAACCTGCAACGTCTCTTCTTTCTTCCCTTTCTTCTCCTATGGAACATAAAATGGCTCACTGAAATTTGGCTAGTATTATTTAATTTGTTTGTCCTAGCTAATTACATGCACAGGAAACGTATGTTTGAGTTATTTTCATTAACTAATGCTGAAATAATTTGGACAATGCTTATTTGAGAGCGGATACCTTAACGTCCGTACATTACCTCATATTCATGTTCTCAAGCAGATCCTCAAGCCATGGCCAACCACTATTAGATTATTGCCTTTGGCTGAAAAATACTTCAGGTTTTCCTAAGTTATTTTTCAAGTACATTTCTTTGGGAAGATGTAGATGCAATACACAGGCGTTTCACAGCAACAGTTAGGAATAACTTAGTTATTCATTGTTGGTTATTTAAAGTGTTGTTTAATAACAATACGTAGGTATCTACCTTAGTATAAGAGAGGCTCCCTGGAATGCCCTGACAGTACTGAGACTATCTACAGCATGAGCTTAGAGGCCAAGCTCACTTGTAGACACCTGGATGTATCTGTTTGAATCTGAAAATGAATCTCTCATTCATTTTGAGACCAAAAGGATTTCTTACATGCGAGCCACAGCCTTCCGTGCCAATTTACGCTGTAATCTGCGGTTTTCGTCTGTATCACGAAGAACATGATCTTCAGCTGCCCATCTATCCCAGCTAAGGACAGGACAAAGGAAAATTATTAACGGCTATGAATATATGCCACTCATGATTACTAATGAATTAATATACATTAAATCTAAAAAGCACTCTTTTAATGTCATTCAGAAACATCTGCATCACAAGGTTTGCATCCTTTTGTATTCACATGGCTTCAATTCTTGTGTTGCTATCTAAAATCTCTCAAACCTTGACTTAACAGGCAATAGTGTTTGTAGCACCGACACATGCTGTAGATCGCAGTCAGGGATTGCACTCATGTACTGGCCTTGACAAACAATCCAGGCCTAGATTTAACAAAGTATAAACTCTTTTTATTAATGGAAACCTAGCAGCCACAAGTATATGCCACAGACAGATATCCCATAAAGTTTAAACTCACGGCTATCAAACTGATCCACTGAAATTTATGGATACAGACCAACATGTCAACACAAGCAAGTATATTCAAGGCATTCACAAAACAAAAAATATTCCTGCAAACACCAAAGTCCTTTGATATTCTGTGCAATGCTTTTCTTTGCATAAAATAGAAGAAATGGAAGAACTGAAGCCTTGCATACAGGTTCTTACCTTCTGTTCCAACCGTTAAAATGGATCAGATACTCTGGAATCTTTCTGCCTTTCTCATCTTTTCCAACAATAATATCAACAATCTGAAAAAAATATTGAATAGCATGTATTAAAAACTTTGAGAGAAAGTGAGCTTTCCAGTATTTAGGGAATTTATGCACAAAGGAGAAAAGAAATACGCACAGAAATTAAATATAACTTTGCCAGTGAATATTGATAGAGCAGAAGATATGGATTATACTAAATGTTCATAAAAACTAGCTTTTTTGTTGAGCACTTTTAAAGTTGGGGACTGCTAACCATCTTTGTCCTGTCCTCCAATGTCCCACGCTTTCAAGACAGACAAAGGGAGATGCAGAATAACGCAGTATCGCAATACAGATATGCAGATACACATCTGGGCTACTAACATTTTCTCCTATGTGCTGTCTCTTCATGCCCTCAAAGCAGGAGACAACAGAGGTTTTTTTATATATATATAAACCTCAGAAACGCTACTCTCTTGAAAAATGCTGCATCTTAGCCACAAAATATTAAAAGGCTTTGTGAATATCTGAGCCTTTGCTTGCTTTCTCTCTTTCACACCTGTAAAATGGGCCAGTCTGAAAGGGCCTGCATCTCAAAAGACATCTCAGGTGGATCATTAAAATCAGCATCAGGACTAGTAGTAACAAGGGAATCATTCTGCCTGCACTTGAATGGTGGTTAATAGACAATGTGTACCTCCAGATGCACCCAGTAGTTAGGCTACAGTAAGGTTTTAACTTGGGAGTCCAGAATTTAAGAACTAGTGATGGAGTCAAGGACAGTTATGCTGGAGTTTGAGGTATTTGAAAGTAAAGAAGGCACTACCATTTTTTGCACTCAGGTTACCTCTAGGGCTGGCAATTAAAGTCATTGGGGCTTATTCAACATAAGAATAGATGTACACACAAACAAGCTGCCCAAAGTATTACAGGAAGGTGGAGTTCCTGATCAAAGATATTTGAAAATCACTAATCTACGCAACTAGCAAACTTCCAGAAAAAGGTATGAATGTGGTCAGGAACCCAGCTGCAACACCTCCCTTTTCACCCCCCTCTAACAAAACAAAACAACAGAACTCTGTTTGCAAGTTAGGTACAGATGACTTAGGATTGAAAAATTATTTCATGTCCCACTGATACCCCATAACAACATTATACTTACACAAAGCTCTACAACTACTATCACTAAATTCTTAAGGCCAGGCCCAAGTGAGTCAGTCACCTCTTACTGCAACACTTACGGTCCACCGCTCACTGCTTGCTATCCTGCTTCTGTATACTCTCCTGTATCATCGGTACCATTAAACCCTTCGGGCAGTAAGGGTAGGAGAGCAGGGAGGGGGAATAAACCTAGCTCGGCTACGAAAGCGCAGGGCGGAAAATAAGATTTCAGAATTACTTTGCAGGTGTTCAACCGCGAACGGAAGGCGGGAACCGAGTCCGACACTTCCAGGGGCCCTGTGCGGCTCCGCTCCCTACCCGAGGTGAGCGCAAGGCCCCGACAGCCCGGGCTCCCTCGCCTCTCCGTCACCCAGGCAGCGGGACGCCTCCACCCCGCGGGGGGAAAGCCCAGGGGCCCAAAACAGCTGCTACGGGGCGGAGTGGGGGCGGTGAGAGAGCCAAGCCCCGCCGAGAGTCCGGGGTGAGACCCCCCCGGGGGCGATGCCGGCGGCACGAGGACGGGGGGGGGGGGGGAGGGAGACGCCCGGCAGCGACGGGTACGGCCTCGCTTTGTCTCCCGGTCCCGTGACGCCGGGCGGCTCCCGCCCTGCCGCCTGCTGCCCCCTCCCCGGGCCAGCGTCCGTTTTCCACAACAAGTGCTGCCGGCGGAGCCGCCGCCTCCCGGGCTGGGCCCGCAGCCGCTTCCCCCTCCACCTCCCACCCGCCCGGAAGGGGAACGACCGGGAGCGCGCGCAACGCCCAGCGGGGAGCGTTAACGGCAGCAACGGCGGCGGGCCGGGCTCCGCGGCGGCCCCGCCCCCCCGCGCTCCCTCCTGCCCGGCGCGCCTCGCCGCTGCCCCGCAGCGGGGCCAGGGCAGGGTCGCGCGCGGCGCGTCACCTTGGCATCATAGAGCACTTTAGCCTTGGTGGGGTCGGGCTCGAAGCAGAGAACTCTCTCCCCTCGGTGGAACTTAAATTTCATTCCCCGCGAGGTCATTTGTTCATCATGGCGAAAACGAGAGGAGCCCCGCCCCCTCCCGCGGGGGAGGTGCCGCGGCCGGCCCCGCCCCGCCCCTCGCGCCCCTTGCTCAGGCGGGAGGCGGGCGGGCAGGAGGGGAGGAAGGTGGCATGTAGCGCCTGGCCGCCCCAGCCCTCCAGCGGGCAAGCGGCCCCCGGACCGCGGCCGCTGCGGAGCTGGGCTGCTCTCCTGTGCTCGCCTCGGCCGCTGCTGCCGCCGGTCACGCGGGGTGCGTGGCACGGGTGGCTGGGAATCGGCGGCGGGAGGGGCAGCGTCGAGGGGACACGTTCCTCCGGGCGGGAGGGCGGCCGCCTGTCCTGGGCTAGGGGACCCTGGCCTGGTCTGCGTAAGGCGAGAGTTCCCGGCCCTGGCAAGTCGCCCGGCTGCGCTGCCCGCGCTGGCGTAGCCCCGCCGCCCCCCGAGCACCGCGGGCGGGAGAGCGTAAGCGCAAGCGGAGGAGAACAGAGGCCCTCCTTTCCGTCACTACTCCCGCTAAGCATCACCACACGGCTGCTGTGCGTCACTCTGTTTCTTGGGTTCTCCGCGAAGCAAAGAACCGCCCTGTACGCCCAAGATGGCTCTTTATAGGTTGTAACCTCCTTCAAGGTTGGTTTTTCTCTCTCTTGTTCTTCCTGCCTTCCTGCAAGAAAATAAACTAGAAATAAATCGGTTGTCGGACTAAAAACTCCATCACCTAGAGTTTGATTTATCTTTCCAATGTTCAATTTCAAATTCTTCCAGTCTCAAACAGGATGCAAATAGTGGAAGTAATCAGAATCAATTCGCTTTTTTCTTGCCTGTGTACTTCATGCTGACTGATGCTTGGAAGGGACTGGGGTTCAGTCAGGGAAATACTGCAGTGTCCGACACAGTGTTATTAGATGCTCCCTCAGGTCATTACAGTTTTGATGCCAGTTCTGCATTTCTGATTTACACGAGACCATGACAGAGCCAGGAGGCCTGGGCTTAGCCAGCCTTGTAGAAAGACTGGTCAATTTGTGATTATTCAGCATTTCTGAAGTTGCTTTTCTATAAAAGCTGTTCAGGAGGTAGATAATGCTAAACAGAGAAAGGCAACTGTGCAACTGAGCATACAGTAGTCCAGTGCTAATGGGAAGAGAGGTTTAAATCCTCCTTTCATACAGTCTCTGAGACTGATCGCAAAGCTGGAAACTGGCAGGAATACCACAGGAAAGAACAGGGAGCTGCTAGTGTATTACGAGAAGGTTTCTGAAGGGAAAAGGCGATAGGGAATGCCCTGATAACACCATTCTGAGAGGATGACTGCTCCCTGGGATAGGATGGACCACCGAGTACTCCATTTCTTTTGATTCAGTGTTGACGTATTTTTTTTATAGTGGGGGAGGTGGGAAAAACCTGCAAACTTGCTGCTAAGACAGGGTGGAGTAAGAAAAGCCAGTTCATGGAAGAGAAAGAGTGTGAGAAAACTAAGGAAGTGTTCCTGAAATTGTTCTAAGCTTACTGCTGCTTAGGTTAAGAAACAGGCTCCAAAAATGTATGGATGCAATGTCAATTGCAAGACAGTGTTACAGAAGTTCCTTTTTTTAAAGAAAAGGGAAATGGTGCTGGACACTTGCAGAACAAAGCTGCTTCCAAGGGACTACGATGCTTTAGAAAATGGGCCAAAAAAAAAGGCAGGGAAAGAACAACAAACTTGTGCTTGTGCCCCTGCCTCCAACCTGGTGTTAAGAGTACTCACACAAGAGGAGCCTCCCACCATGTCTGCACAAGCAGCCTAATGTATTTCTGCACTGTCTCCGAGATTCCTGTTTTTCCCTTCCTCCCCACTGGTCTCCACTTGCACTCTGTTTCTCGTTCATCTCATCTCAGCCTCTCCTAGTTCACCCCAGCCCACTTTCATGGCTCCCACACAAGCTATTCCTCAAGCCTTTTGACTCAAATTTCTTCTCACTTAGGTTTCCTATCACATATCTACAGCTCTCTGCCATAGCGTTTGAGTTCCAGCTGTTGTCCTGTCTCTCCTCTCCCTGCTGCCACACTTGGATACATGCACATGTGCATCGCCCTTATCTCCCTGAGCCACCTTGCTGTAGATGATCCTTGCCAGCAGATCCCTGGCCTTGTGAGATATCCCACGAAGGCTCCTGCTGTCGCAGGATTTTTAAAAACCTGTATGTGGCCTGTGCTTAACTAAGATCCACCCAGAGGGAGCCCCAAGAGTAGAAAGGCTAGCACGTTTATATGAAAAACCGGCCCTGTGATAGTGCTACCCAGGCAATGCTTAGGTCTACCAGGAGATGAAATGCAGAACATGGCTTTTTCAAAGGTACCAAGTTCTCCATAGCAAGGACTTCCAAACGGCTGTGCAAAACCAAAATAAAAGAGCAATGGCCACTTGGAGAATGGTGGTTGTGTGTGTGCATATACCTACTGCCTGTGCAATGCCTGTGATGAGTTGTACCTGCCATGTATAGCACATCAACAAAAGGTCCAGTACCAGATACATCAGATTTAGCAAAGCTTGAAATACAGTTCCTCGCTCACATCAAGCAAGTCCACTACAAGAGGAAATCAAAAGGCAGCAGGGCTCCGTCAGGCACAGCGGCTGTGGGTTCAACATACCAAATGCTGAGGAACGGGGAGAGGGGTGCGAGCTGTGAGCAAACAGCAGCAGGTCTTGTTCAACTTTGCTGAACCGGGAGAAAAGCTGACCCACTGTGTATTTTTGAAGAGATTCCCAGGACACTACATGAAAGAAAAGCGCTTTTACAGCTCCTCTGGGAAACAGAGCAGCCCGCGAGAGGAGACCCCGGCCTGCTGTCAGGCACCCCCTGCCAAAGCACAGCCCACCAGATCATGAGGGCAAAGGGTTTCTCGAGGAAGCATTTCAACCGTTTGCCTTACTGCAGGCTCAAAAAACACACTGCAAGGAGCCCCGCGGTCACGCAGTTTTTATCTAAACAACGCAACAACCGGCCTCTGTTGAGGGGAGAAGGAGCGAACACTCGCCCGCGCCTCCGCCACACAAGATGGAGGCGGCGAGGGTTGCAAAGCATGCTGGGAGCTGTAGTCCGACGGCGGGGGACCGCGGGGCTGCCCGGGCCGCGGTCGCTCCCTCGCCCCGCGGGGAAAAGGCGGCAGCTTCTCGCAAAGAGGAGAAGTTGTGGCGGTTTCCTGCCTCGTCTCTTTCTGCGTAGCGGTTTGGGGAAAACCGAGTCTTACGCTGGCCGGGGAAGAGGGGTGCCCGCGACAGCAGGTGGTGCCCGGGCCCGCGTGGAGGGGCCCAGCGGGAAGCCGGGCCGCTGGGCAGGCTGCGGCGCTGCCCGCCGGCTGGCGGCCCTCGCTGGGGGCGCAGGGCAGCAGCGGGCAGCGTGAGCTGTGGTGTGCGTTCGGGCAGTTACCTGTGATCCTCTGGGTTGCTGACAGGCAAACGGGCCAGTGCCTGCCTACAGACTGCTCTGTGCAGAGCTTCCGCTACCACAATCATAGACTCATGGAACAGTTTGGGCTGGAAGGGACCTTTAAAGGCCATCTAGTCCAACTTCCCTGCAATGAGCAGGGACATCTTCAACTGGATCAGCTTGCTCAGAGCTCCATCCAACCTGACCTGGAATGTTTCCAGGGATGGGGTATCTACCCAACTCTCTGAGGAACCATCATTTTGGTGGCCCTCCTCTGGACCCGCTCCAACAGGTCCATGTCTTTCCTGTGCTGAGGGCTCCAGAGCTGGACACAGGACTCCAGGTGGGGTCTCACCACAGCAGAGTAGAGGGGCAGAATCCCCTCCCTCGACCTGCTGGCCACGCTGCTTTGGATGCAGCCTAGGATACGGTTGGCCGCCTGGGCTGCGAGTGCACATTGCCAGCTCATGTCCAGCTTTTCATCCACCAGTACCCACAAGCCCTTCTCGGCAGGGCTGCTCTCAACCCCTTCATCCCCAGCCTGTACTGATACCAGGGGTTGCCCCGACCCTGCACTTGGCCTTGTTGAACTTCATGAAGTTCACATGGGCCCATTCCTCAAGCTTGTTCAGGTCCCTCTGGATGATATCTCGTCCCTCAGGCATGTCAACCACAGCACTCGGGTTGGTGTCATCTGCAAACTTGCTGAGGGTGCGCTCGATCCCACTGTCTATGTCACGTATGTATCCTTAATTTTACCCCCACATATGCTGTTATTTGGCATCTCGTTATACTGGTAACTTCTTGTTTTTCACATCTGCAGGTAAAAAAAAGTGACAGCACCTTAAAATACATCTTAAATATGGAGATACATTTGTGATGTGAAAACCACACAGATTGATTTTCAGTCAGTCAGTATTAAAAGACAAAAATAGTCAAGTTTGTTCAGGTTGCCGCTAAAGAGTTTCCAAGGTACTGCAGTTCAAGTTGACTTAAGGATGTAGTGAAAGTCTTGTACATCTAGAGCACAAAGAGCAAAAGTGAATTTCCAGAAGCAACAGTAGAGAGCCATGCACACACATTGCTTGTAGGTAATAGTAAATTATGCAGTAATTATAGTTGATCTAAATCACACTAAACCGTAGAATGTAGCTGTATCCCTAAGGAAACGATAAAGGTGCTTCTCAAACACTTGCAGGTCACCAGCCAAAATACACATATTTGCAAGATGTATCTTGGCTCAGGGATTCACTACCTATTTCATCAATGTTTTAGTTTTGTCTGGAGAAAAGAGTACTACATAAGATATGAGTAAGCCCCATGAATATGATTACATCTCAAATGAGGAAGTCTAGAGGGAGCCTCTCCAACAAAGCCCTGGCTGAAAGGATACCTAAAGCAGTGATCAAAGATGCAATCTTCTGCCATTTTTGAGATGTTGTGTTTAATAAATAAACAGCTTTGCCTCCAAGAAAGACCAGTTCTATCATAAACATCTCCTAAAGTGAACAAATGGCATTATCCTAAATACTGGCTAACTGCTTGGATCAAAAAGAGGCAAGACATTTAGTGGAAGTCTGTTATATATGGATATTTTTAATTGTTGAACTTGTAATATCCTAAGGACATATCCAGTTAGTTTGACAAGATGTAATATGCATAGCTGTGTTAGTTGTTATTGTTTGAATCCTCCCTGATTTTTGTTATTTTGCCTGGGATCATTGTTAGAATGGCAGGTATGTAGTTACCTGGGTCATCCTAGTCAGTCCAGTACTTAGCCCACACACGTTGGATGGGAAGGAGCATCAGCTGAGGGCAGTAGAGGCAAGTGGTGTTTGTATGAACTCCAGCACCCACAGTGTTAGTATGCTTCTTATAAACGCTGGTGAAACTTCAGCTCAGTTACACTTAAGTGATCAATATTTTTTTATCCCCGCAATGAATTTTTCTTCTAAATTCCTCCTTCATTCTTTCAGGCTTGAAACAAGCAGGAAATTTTAAGCATTCTGAGGGTATTTTGGCTTCATGAGGCTCTCATCACATTGCTCAGATTGGAATCCCTTAAGATTGTGTAACTTTCTTCCTAAACCTTTATTTAACAGCCATCACCTGCACGTGTTCTGTTCTATGTTTTGTTTGTTAGAAAACAAAATTATTTGGTTTGGAGGTGATCAGAGGAAGATTATACATTATTTTTGGCAGAATGACATTCGTCCTTTTTGCCCACTCAGTTTTTCACAAGTGATTATAACCACCAGTTTTAGTATTAGCGTCATGGAAATTTTCCCATTAATATTACAGGACACTTGGCGGAATCAGAGATCGTTTACAGTGAGTGGAGGAGGCAGTTAGAATCAAAGCACAGCTCACAAGAAGTAGACAATAACCCTCTGAGAATATTTTACTGCATAAAAATCTTGCTGGATTGTGATGCACAGAGAATACAATGTCTGTATATTTAATGAAGTAATAGCCCATTTGTCCTCTCCCTGAAGTTAATAAAAATTAACTTGAACACCAACATAATGCTGTCCTTGATTCTTTGAGGTAATCATCAAAAAGCTCAAATGGTAAATGTTTAATAGAGAAACAGACTTCTCTGGTATCTCTAAACTATATAAACTAATTGCTTAATTTTATTAAGGCAAACCGTGTTCCTTTCAAATCTCCTAGAGTTAATTCCTGTATTTATGCTCATTTTGGCTGTTTACATTGGCTTCATAAACCTTCAGCCTAAACAGAGAACAAGAAGTAAGGATTCTTCCCATGAAACAGCTCTAAAGGGAAATTCAGACATCACTTAAATGAAGCATACTTCCTGTTTCAACGTAATTAAATGGTGAGATCTTAAAAACAAAAGCAATCCAAAAAAAACCCAAACAAAAAAAACCCACCCTAATTTACTGTAAAGCTACAGACATCTCTGAGATAGAAAAGGGCTTTGCCTCCATATGCTACAGATGGGGAGATTATCATTACCTTTGAAGGTAATTCCTCCTAATGTTCTTGTTTGGTATCTGTTTCAAACTAAGAAATCTCAGCCAAAGCAATTGTCACTTCCATGGACAAAGCTAATGTTTGTTCTGCACAAGGGAAAAAAAAAATCTTTGCTGGTTCTAAGGCTCTCAAGGATTTCAGCAGGATGGTGGCCTCGGTGTCACAAGTGTGCCTTCTGCCACCCCTGTGAAGGTAAAACCAGATTCTTGCAACTGGCCTGTGTTTACAACACCAAAGAAAACAAGTGAAGGACTGCTCCCTGGGCAAGTGCCAAGACCTGGCCACATGCACCTTACAAAGCAACTGCTTCCCTTCTGTGGACCTAAGACACAACTATTAGTATATCTGTGATTTTTTGTTGGCTGTTCCTTTCAAATTCCTGGGGAGTGGGGTCGGGGAAGCTTATTGCAGTGATGTTTTCATGGTATGAAGCTGAGAACAGATACGCTGTGCCCTGGGGAGTCTGGGGGTGGTGAAAAAAGATGATGCTGGGCACAGGAAGGGGAAGGGCCGCTGATGTGGCCTTTGCCTGGTGCCTGCTGGAATGGGCTGCACATGCACCATCTCCTGCTCTGGACACTGTCTGGGACACTGTTGGTTGACAGCAGCCAAACCTTTTCCAGGACACATGCTTGCAGTTAAGCATAATGGACAATTAGCAGTCCAGCGCCTAACCTCATTTCCAGGCTTTGGTTTTTTTAGTGCTGGAGACATAGCTTTAGAGTCCTTTGGGCAAAAACTGTTATTCTGCACATGATCAGTAGAGACGTCTTTCATTTTAGACAGTCTCAGGCCAGGGTTCCCTAAAGCAGCTTAAGAAGTTTCTGCTGCTGGCTGTTTTCTTCCCCACCACCATCAGCTGTCCTGGCACAGCTATGTGCGCAGCAAGGAGGCTGATCTGAAGATGGGCTGAGACCTTACAGCTATAGCAAAATTGAGCCGAAGCTTGGGCTGCAATACAAACAACATATAGTAACAAATATTCTTTTAAAAAAATTGAGACTTAAATAACTCCGGGTGAACATCCCAATTGCATTTGACTTCAATATTTTTGCCTTGGTTTTGGTCTTGTAAAATGGTAATAACACTTCAAGCCAGCAGGGAACTAAAGCTAAAACTTTCTCACCGTTCTGGTTTAAATGGACCATGCAGCAATCATGGAGTGTGAAACGGTGCTGGCATCCAAGGCGTGACACCTGCAGGCATCCGGGCAGCAGGCTGTACAATCCTTCAGCCTTCAGTTTGTATTTGCAGTTTTATCTTCAGATTTGCCCTTCGGTGGCCCAAGACTCTTGGGAGACTCTGAGCACACTTATTCTGAGAGAAGCTTGACCACGGTAAGTGGAGTGCGGTCAATGAAGCTGCAGGAGTATTTCAGAAAAAAAAGGAGGGGGCTAAAATATTCATAATCACAAGTAATTCAATGGGTGTTTATTGAGGCTTCACAAATGTTCGTCCCCATCCACACAGAATAAACATAAGAAAAATATACAAAATTTTGCTATTTTCCTACGGGGTTTGCCATTATTTTATGTTGCTATGGAGGGCAAAAGATTGCAGGGGAAGAAGTAGAAATGAAGTATTTATACATACCACATATCATGGAAATGAGTTGTCTGTAGTAGAGAATACACTCTGGGCATTAGGATTGTGCATACTTTTCTTGGGAAAGAAACGGCTCTCTTGGAATGCAAACCTCCCTTATTCCTGGCCTTCGCACTGCGGCATCATAAATAATGCAGTAAGCTGCTGCCCCGAAGTCAGGAGCTTGGAAAGGGAAAAAAAAAATACAGACCCTGTGGCTGCTTTGGTGTCCGGAGAAGTGCTGAGCAAGGCAGGGTGTAAAAGGGCATTTGCAATTCGGGGGGGAACAACTGGGTTCACTGCAGGGGAGCTAGGTGGATGGGCATTTTGTGGCTGAGCAGAAGCAGCCCGTGCCAGACAGAGCAGAGGGCACCCCACACACCCCCAAACTGAGGGCAGAAGCAGCCCTTTTCTGGGTATCTGGAGCATGGATGGGCCGCACCGCAACGCGCACCCCCGGGCTGGCTGTCGGAGCGGGTTGCCCAGGGTGTGAGGAGCACAGCCTTAGAAGTCAGCCTTTTCCTTTCTGCAGCACCCACGCAGCACAGAAAAGTGTTTTTTTTCTGTTTCTTCTTCTTTGTAAAGCCCCTCCCTGGGTACTGATGCTTGCAGGGAGGCAGTCCCTTGGTGTGGTCTGCCGAAAAGCCCTCGAGTTCAGGCAGCTGCAGAGACTGAGGTGAAATCCTTGACTTTTGGAGGAGACCTCGGGATGCACACATGGCTCTATTTTTCCTCCTTATTATGAGCTCTGCAACCCCAACAGTCGTCTTCTCCAGCCTCCTCATTTCCTATTTTAACTGTATTTTTAACGGATTCTTTGCCCTCTTTCATTGTAGTGCTTTTTGTCATCTACAATCATTTGCTTTTCCTCTGGTCTATTTCCCACCCACCTCACGTTTTTGGTAAGGTGGGGAGAGATGAAATGACATTTTATTTTATAAAGAAATGGGCTGATACCCCTCCCTGGCATGGGAAATCAGTGAGAAAATTTGCATCTGCTTTTTCACCTGAGCCTCTTTTTTATTCCCATGCTGCTTTCCAAATAAGAAGCTTGAGAGCATCTCCCTGAGGTTTTGTAGTATTGCTCAGGAATGACTCCCGACAAAAGAAATTCCACATAAGCAACTTCCACGCTGCCCATGCCACAACTTCGGGTCTCCCCTTGCAGCCTTCAGCTCCCCACACCTCCCACTCCCTTGGCTGGAGGGCAAGGTTCCCATTAATGTTCTTTGGATGTAGGGTTTTTTGCATGACTCAGAAAGGGGAAGGTAAGCACATGCACAGGGGTCAAGATTTTTCCTCATGTAGCTGTAAGACCATAAACTGGCAATTCATTAAAGTAAATGGTGGCTGAGACAAAAAGCTGACCCTGTGCCCTTGTTCAAAGAGTCAGAAAAGTTGATGTGAAGTACAGGTAAGTGAATTGCACCTTCTCCTCTTGAACTATGAAAATACGTTTTGCAAAGAGAGGCATGTCCTCTTGCTGCCAAACATACTGCATACATTCAGTTCATATCCTGATACAGTAAAGTCTTTCTTTTCGTATGCCCCCTCTTTTGCTAAGCTCTACTTTTCATGGTCATCTTATTGCAAAGTATAAAGAACGGGAGAGACTTTAAAAAAGAAATACCTGAGACAACAAGATAGTGTGGTCTTTTATTCTGTAAGGTCACTCAAGCAACACCTTCTGTTCCTCCCTTTGCGTCTGTACCTGTACATTGAATGAGTCAGACAAAGCAAAGTTTCCGAAGGCAAGGCACGGACTGGCGCTGAAATATGATTTAGCATTCTTGAAAGTGTTAGCTGTCTCTAGTATAACAGGATCTGGACTATGCAATTTGTGGAACATTAATGCAAAAAAAGTTACCAAGGTAACCTTTGGAAGACACAAATAACAGTGCCTACTATAATGAAGATGTATTTCTATGGAGCATTCTTGACAGTTTTTCATCTGACATCACAAGAGTACTTCTGAATTATTTCTAAATGAACTGACATGGCAAAATCCCTATTGAAGAAAATGTTTCTTAACTTAATCTAGTTTTATTATTTTCATTAAAGAAACAGTGATGGAGGTAAGGCTGATTTTAAAGTTTTAAATTCACATTTTCACGTGTTTATAATTTGTCCAGTAGTTTGAAATTTTTCATGCTTTATTTGACCCATATGCTTTTAAGTGACTTCTTTTATCATTCCCAAAAGTCTTTTAGGCATCTCCCGAGTTATTTAGACCCTGAACACAAATTTCTATAGTTAAAACATTTTGGGGATGTGTATTTTCTTTTCTTGCTTGCTGGGATAACCCCAAAATAGCTTTAGCTTGAAACTTGGCATGTAGTTACTTTGGTACAGAATGTCATTTTTCTGAGCGCAGAGAAAGAAAATTCTCTCTGAAACAGTGAAGCCCTCCACACTGTTCCCCGCATGACACGTATTTGCAAAGGAGTCCATTAGTTCGGAGTGGCGGTCCTGGCTTCATGGGAAATAACCATGAATGGCCTTTGCTATCCTCAGAGTGAGGATCTGACTAATGGCTTTTGGAAAAATAACTGTAGGAAGGGGTGGAGTTCTGGGATCAGTTATGGGTCTTCCCACATTTTCTTCCTCTTTTCCCAAGCTGAGACAAATTATTGTAGACATATACTAGCCCTGGCTATGATTATAAAATGAAGGATATTTGGCATGAGGTAGGTGTCAGAGGTGGGCTTATGAGTCGAGGACTAAGAGTGGTGAGCAGCAGATTGTGTGGGAAAGAATTTGTGGAGTCGGATCGACCTCTGTGAATTAAGCCTTTGCAATGTGAAACCCCACCCTCTCAGTCCTTCCTTTGCTTCCAGGCTCTGAGCGACTTGGTAACCAGTTCAGAAATATAGTGCACATGTTCCCCATCCCTTCTGCCCACCCAGTCCAGCCTAATTAAGTCATAAGGAAGGCTACACAAACCAGTCTGAAAATGGGAGTGGAAAAACAAAGCTTTTGTTTTCCCCACTCTCTCATTGCCAAAGACTTTCTCCCATTTTTTTAGAATACCACCCAACGTTCAATTCATAAATTAGTCCACAGTGAGCTTCCTTCAGGCTTCTCTTAATATTGTTTCACTGTGTATAAATGCTACTGTGAAAAAAAGACTATGTGATGAGAAATGACTGTGTAGGCTGGTGGCTGGGTCCTTCCCCCAGGAGGTAGGACCTGGACCTACCCCTGCTCCAGTCAATGTTTAATTATTCATGGAGAATGAAAAGTATCAAGAGGGAAAACTCTCAGTCCAGCCTAGTGTAGCAGCTGGTGACCACAGCAGTTCCTCAGATAGAGGGAGAGGTGGATTCAGATGTCTAAGGTAGAGGAACTACCATAGCCCTGGTCTACCACACCTTAAGTGAGTGCTCTTCAATGAACTGGGAGTAACAACTCTCTCCCTCTGATAGTTCTGGGATTTTTTTTCCCCTAATAAAACTTATTTTAAACTGAAAGAGGGTAGATTCAGATCAGAAATAAGGAAGAAATTTTTCGCCATGCAGGTGGTGAGGCACTGGAGCAGATTGCCCAGGGAAGTTGTGGATGCCCCATCCCTGGAAGAGTTCAAGGCCAGGTTGGATGGGGCTGTGAGCAACCTGATCTAGTGGGAGGTGTCCCTGTCCATGGCAGGGGGGCTTGGAACTAGATGATGTTTAAGGTCCCTTCCAACCCAAACCATTCTATGATTCTAGCTAATAACCTAATATTTAAATTAATTTCAGTACAACTAAAATAATTTTCCCAGTTAATGGGATTTTTTGGCTTTCTTTTCTTTTGTTCAGTTTAGATGTAAATTTTATTATTAAAAATCTAATAATATAAATGTTCCCACTATGTTTTATTAATGAAATTTGGGGGATTGTTTATGCTAAATTAAAGCAATTATTTCCTCTTGTCTATTACTCAGGCTGATACCACTGGTACATAGAGAATTAAAAATGTATTTTCATTGTCTTTCAAGCCTTGAGTAATTCCTTTCTCAACATATTTATCTTGTGCTAAGAGAATGCGTCTTTGTTCTTTCTTGTTTCTTCTGCCTTCTGATATTAGTCAGTGTGCTCTGGGCTAACCATCCTTTCCCAGGGAGGAATGGTTCAGCTGAAGAATGTACAGTGCAATTTGTTTATCTTACCATTTGCAAATACAACTAAACAGAGGTAACACACCCTGAAAAGAGAAAGCAGGAAAGCTTCTTAGATGGTGGACTTGCCTATGTTCTTTGGTTGTTTTACTGGAGGCTGAAAATTCAACAAAACACATAATTAGCCCATGTTTGAAATTCCCTGTTTTGTTGGAAATTAAGCACAAGGTAAACTCAGTTCCTATTCAGCAAAGAGTATTAGCACATGCTGAAATACTAGGATCTACTTCAGTGTCTGGCTTAAACTGTGCCTAAATCTTTAAAGTTAAGACAACTTCACATTTTAGAAAGAGAAAGCTGCTTAGCCGTCCTTCTTGTCATTATATCTGTGTGCATAATCTGGAGAAATTTAGGAGCAAGCTGGAAAATGTGAAATGCATATGCCCTGGTTAATCTAGATTTACAGGAACACTTTGATATGGGTCCATTTAATGGACTAGTTAGACTAAAGGCAGCAGGGGATCCTCCTTGAACTATGGGAAAGAATAAAAACCTTGGCTACAGGACAAAACAAAATACAGATGGAAAAAATGGATTTTGCCTAATAAGGAGAAAGAGAAAGCACTGCTTGATTTTCCCGTAAAGGCTATTGTTATTACCTGTCTTTTTAATAATAACTACATCTTGAGAGAGAAAAGTGAGCTATGCGCATTAAACTTGTATTGTTCTAGAGCCCCTTGTACTTGCAGGGAGGTTCATGGGCCAGTGTGAACTGGCATTCAGACTCATCAGGTTTTGAGGCAACAGCACTTTAAATCATATTTTTATCTGCAGTCATGGCTTTTGCGTTTGACTTCAAAATGGTGCAGATACCTAAATTCCCAACTCAGCAAAACAGTTTGCCATCATCTGTTTGAAAAATAAGTGAGCTGATGAGACACAGTAAAAGTACTCAAGAAATGACTGCCTGGAGTTGTACTACTAATTAATGCTTAATGCATCGGTAGCAGCAGCAAGTTCTTTTCCATTGGTTCTTTTCCATAAGCCCTGAGCACAGGACTCTTCACACCAGTCCCCAGGTGATGCCCTTCTGACCGGCAAACAACCAGCTCCACTGGCATCTTCCACTGACAGCATGCATCACTATGGCTGCGGTACGAATAAAGGGACCTGCCATTCAAGGGAGGCCAAAACAAAAGCTGAGGAAAATAGTGGAAGCCCTGGGACCACCAGGGTGACAACATTGAAGGTAGCTGCTTTATCACATCCAAATTCAAGAAGTGAACGTCATCCCTGAATACTCTGCAGTTTCTCCAGGGAGCCTCTGGGGATCTTCAGGGCAGGAGAACTGAAATGAGGATGATGGCCAGACTGTAAGGGACAGAACAGTGACGGTGATGTGGGAGGCTCTTGGTATTCTGCTGCTTTCAGCCACAGGCATCTCAAGACGCGCAGAACAAACAGCCGTGCTAACAGGCACAGAAGACAGCTTGATAGGTCTTTTGCTCATTTGGTCTGCTTGGGGTTTTTTTCTGTTTGTTTTGGGTTTTGTAGGTGATGGTGGTGGTGGTGGTTTTTTGTGCTAGATCTTGTGTGCTTTGCCATGAGGAAGTTTATTGCTGCTTCACCTTGTGCTCAGCCTGCCTGTGGAATTCAGTCCCTCATGCTTCTCTGTAGTCCAGGCACAAGCGTGCAAATCTACACCTCCCTCACCTGCCCCATTGCGCTGGCTGTGGCCTGGCAGCCTCAACAATTCATCACGCGCCTCGTATGGCAGCAGTTTTAAGAAATCAAATGCAAGCACAGATGTAACCACTGTTTTTTTTATTGGTTAGGTAGCTGGGTCTGCTTTCGTTTTCTTAATTTCTTATTCCAAAAACAATTTTCTGTGGTAAAGTGAAAATAGGAAGGGCTCATTTGTTCTCTCTGGCAAGTACTTATCAGTCCTTCTTTGATCCTTACGTAGTGTCCTAGGGGTTATAAAACCGAATATTCAGGGTATCCCCTGACATGTCTGATGGCCCTGTATAGGTTGCTTTGTCCTGTCCATAAGTTCAGGTACTCGGGGATACCCGGTGCTTGAATAGCATCAGCGCATATCGGTCTGGGTTCCCCTAGGCTTGACTAAGATGCAATTTCACTGATCAGAGTAAAGAAGTCGACAGGAATTCAAGGGCAAGTTAATGTCCTAATTAAGTCAATCACAAGGAGTTTACCCCTTCAAGAAAGCTGTATTTAACAGATACCTTACTAATTAAGGATGGAAAGGAGAAATGCAGTCAGTATACAGTCAGTAGCCACTTTGGGGAGCCCAAGGCCAGGATGAAAATTGTCAAAAACAGTGGACCCAATTCTAGGGAAGATGTGAAAATCTGTTTTGATGGTGATCTTCTTGACAGCCTGCTAGAAAAAAGGAATAGATGTGATATCTTGCAGCCAACTATCAAGTGTATAAGATGTGTTATGCTTATTTTCTTTGCATGTATCAGTTAAGAATGACTAAAGGTGGCCAGCAAACCAGAGGCCTTCAAGTCCACAGAGGAGTCGAGGTCCTAACCCCGGGTCCAGGTCTGCTCTTGTGATGCCCAGCGTCTCAGTGTCCAGGCGCCCCGGGGGGGCTGCAGGATTCTCCTTCACCAAGCATCAAACAAGGGCTACGTGGGGAGTTTGTGACAAAATCTGCAAATCCAGGAGAGCCTGCGTTGGCTGGAATCTCCTTGGTGGGCAGTGGGGACTGAGATGAGTCTTGGGAGTCCTCTCAGGATTTGAGTAACAGAGAAAGAGAGCTGAAAAAGGCTGAATAATCTATAAAGTAGATCATTTCCAACAGCCTGGAAGATTGCTCTTTCCAGTATTGACCTTGGAAAGACAGGACGTTGGGATTATAGAGATGCTAGCTGGAGTAAGTGGCTCGTTCCCATCCCATAGTAATACAGTATTTGGCATCCAAAGGATGACGTTTTGCACTTAGATTCCTCTGTAAACTAAATCACTTTACATGACACTGTTGTTTTTTTATTTCTACTTGATTTATTTATTGAAGGCAGTTTTTTATATCAGACTACTCATGCAATGTCCAAACTTCTTGGGATCATGTACACTAAGCTGTTAAGCAGAATAGCCTTGGCTACTCAAAGTGGCATAGATTTATAACTTGCACATTTCTGAGAATACCAAGGACTAGAAAAAAGCTCCTGAGAATTTTTTTAAAATGCCTTTTGAAAAGGAGATGCAATAAATCTGACTTACACCTGTAGAGCATCATACAGACATAGCATAATATATAAGAAACATATGGTCTATATATAGAGAGCATGAACTTAAAAATGAAGACTGAAAGACATTTTACTGATCAAGTTCCAGAAAAACTAACAGATGGGAAAAGACATGGCTATTTAAAGGCTGGGAAACGAGCACAAATACTATTAGACTCTGACTATATTTCAGTGAATAAACAAATGCAATCCTTACTCCACAGTAACATAACATGTCATTCCAACACTAAGCACAGTCAGAGGTAAGGAAAATGCTTCATCTGATTGTTTGATGGTCATCACCCACATTTTAATGATACGTTGAAGTGAAATCTAAGTACAGGCAAGGAAAAAAAGAATATACAGCCTATTTACAATTTAAAAGAGACTATGATTTGTTGTAGTTTGCTTCCAGGGAGGTGCTGCAGCCTGTTCATCTCCTGACAGGCAAGCTGAGGGGACTTCAGTTTCTGCTGGTGATGCTGTGTCTGGCTGTGGGCACCACGGCTCTACCTGGCCTTCCCTGCAAGAGGCCACCACCGAGCCCCCTCCTTGGGCAGGGAAACGGGAGCTGATGGCTAACCACAGCTTTCACCTGACTTTTCTGGGACTTCTCTGCAGCGCTGTTTGCTTTCTTGTACAGTGGTTAGTTTTCCGCATTACGAGAAGGCTCTGTGCACTGTTAACACTGTTAACACGGATGCGGTAACATCTATGAACACGCTCTGTCTTCACCCCAGCTTGGCATTGCCTTGCCATAGCTCAGGTGCCCTGAGTTAAGTGACCTTCTGCCCTGAGTTGGGTTCATACTGACGATTTCAGGGTGAAGGCACAGAACTAAACTGATTACCAGCTTACATTTCATTTGTTAAATATTTACTGCCAACAGCTTACAGCCTCTCCAGAGGCAGATGATTACCTTTTCCTACTCTATTATGAAAATAAATCTCCTCTCTTCCTCAGAGTGCCTTTTCTATTTAAGCAAATTTAAATATCTGATTTTTTGTGAGACTTGCTGTGGTTAAATCACTGCCATATATTTCCTTTTGTAGTGATCTCAAATGAGTTTGGGAAGATAATAAAGCTTTCTGTAACACACTGATTAGCCCTCTTAATTAACAGGACTGAATACAGCCAAAAATATAGCTTCCAAAATATTCATCTTCAGCCTAACACAGTTCTGTGTTGCTTCAGGTGTCGTTTAAGCATGCAATAATATTCCTAGGTACTCTGATTCTCTTCACAAGTGATGATGTTATAAATAGGACAGCTTTTTTTCAAATAGACCATTTCTGGTGCAAATTATTTGCAAAGTCATTCTTGATTTTTGTGGAGGCATATGTAAACATTCTTCCTGATATTTGGCTGCTTCTATTAAAGAGCCAAGTAAGGGAATGAACAGCCTTTCATATTTTAACAACAGGAAAACACTCTTCTAGGATGTGCCTGCCCTTTTCATATTTTCAGGTGCACCTCTGGTACTGCTGAGAACCTCTGGACCTCTCCGCAGATGAACCTCTTGAGAAACCCTGCTGCAGAGGTTGCGCAAACATGTTAGAGCACCAGTGTTTGGACCCCACCATGCAGAAAACTTCATCTTGTTTAACATTTCCAGCTGAGGATGGAAAGATATCCTTCCAGCCTGGAATGATTTCTGAGGTATTAGCTAAACATTGTCAGGTTTATGGCCAAACTGAAATGTGGAAATCATGGATTAATGTCCCTTTTGTGCAACTTCTCAGCTAATTACTTAATTCTGAGCACATGAGGGGTTCCCCTGACCACGCGTGTGTCTTCAGAGGACACTTCAGCTGCGTGACTGTGCTTGAAACTTTGTGTGAAAAAGCTTCTTTTATTAGGTGCTTGGGCTGTAATTTGACAAGATGATTTAGGGTGTTGTACCATATCTAACAGGCACAAATTGCAAAGTGCTAGGCAAACTCACTCTGCTGGTCCATACTGGTTCAAAAAATGCAGGTAGCAGGTATGTCTTGTCCTAGAGACTTGCATAGTCTGCCTGAATTGTTATTATATAAGGTATATGTAAGGTAGTATATAAATAATTATAACACCTTCTTTTGGCTCAGGTATTGTTTGTCCTCCTGCAGCTGGCATAAAGCTGACATACATAGCATATTTTGCACTCTGATTCAGTGTAATGCAGAGGTGTTCACATCTGATATCATCACATTTGTGCTGCCAGGTGATCCAATAGCACAGCTTCTGTATCCATTACCATGGCTTATGTCACTTTTTACAGGAGAATCTAATCCAAAAATCAGTAGAACTCCCTCTGAAGTCAGGGGGGCTTTGGATCAAATCAGTCTTCTCATTTGCTTTGCTCCCCCGAGGTTGAAACAGAATGGGTAACTTAATTGGTTTTAAAAGAATACTTAATTTCTTAAGAGAACGGCTTTGACTTAATCTCATTCAGTAAAATGTTGTAAAAAGCGACTTTCCCACAAATAAGGAGCAGTACATTTGGTTTTAAGAAAAAGCATTTTATATTTAACAGTGGCACATCTTAACTAATTTTTAAACTCATGTATATATGTGGTATTTTTTTTGAAATAAATCTTCAGTGTAGCTATTAGTTTGTTCATGTATTATTCACCCTGGGGAGAACAGGGAAGGAACGTGTGATGTGATGTGACGTGATGTGATGTGATACCTGTCATGAGATCAGCCCCTGGCTTGAAGACGATCTCAGCCTAAGGCAGATAGATAGCTAAGGCATCTAAGAGTGGTATCTGCTTAAGCTGCAAAAATGAAACATAGTCTGGGATTTCAAAGGCTTCAAAATATGGGAGTGTTTTGATCTGGTTTTAGTTTTTGCCTGGCTTAATTACAATGCTCTGTTAGTACAGTCTGCTGCTGGTTTCTTTTTCCTAATAGCAAATCTGAACGCACTCCTAAAATTCTCTTGACGACAACCTCGTTCCCAAAGTCATACCCATGATGAGGCTTGTGACTGAAGGAAAAAAATAAAAGCCTCTCACAAAGCCGTGCCTCAGACCTTTTCAGACCGGCAGCGTGCTTCCTGAGACACGTTTCTCTCCGCTGGCTTTCGAAAGGGGTGCACAGGCCAGGCCGAGCGGGGCCGGCCTTAGCAAGATGGTCATGGAGGCCAGGAGGTTTCACATCACAGGTGACAGACTCACAGCACAAGGCGTGCTGAAGTCACAAAAAAAAGACTGTACGTTGCTAGTTAACGTCAGAAAAACCAGTCAGCAAGCTGTCTGCGGCATTTCATAGGGGTTCCTGCAGCCTCTGCTCCTCTGGGACTTGACGCAGCCCCAGCGCTGCGCATCAGCAGGCTGTCGGTGAGACGGCAGAGGGGATGAGTTGTTGCTTTAGCTGGGTTTTTTTCTGTCCTCTCTCTGCTGCGAGAGGAAGATTCCCCGTACATACCGGGAATCCCATGTGCCGGAGCACAGCAAGAGCCATTATCGCTCCGTGGCATCGGGAGGGCTAGTTGCGTCCCTCAAGCCAGCGCGAAGGTGTTTTTTGCTCTCCGCACGGGCTGTGCTGCGACGACTGGGAGCTCAGCGTTCGCTCAAGCCAGCCTCGGGCAGCGGTGTTGTTACACGCCGCAGGCTGAACCTGCGTTTTTGCGAGGAGCGGTGGTGTTTGGGAGCAGACCTGCGAGCGACAGCTGGGGAGAGAGGCCGCAGCTAACTGCCTTTCAGGCAGGCGAAACAGAGAGGCCTGCTCTCGGAGGAAGGGACTTGCCTAACGGAGGTTACAGCGATTGAGCAAAAGCAACGGGTTCGAAAGATCGTCTCTAGTTTCATTTCTTGAGCGCGGGAGCCGGGGATCCAGAGACTCGAGGGCTGGAAAGTGAAAGGAGAAAAATTAAGCCCGTTTAGGTGGCATTACGGGCATGTGGGGCACGCCGAAAAAGGAGATTATTGAATGATGGCAGTACTGAGTAATAAAAAAAAATGGCTGCAAAGTTGAGCATCATTTGCTTCATCTGTCCTTCTTAGGCCCACAGTGTAGCACCTTACCTTTGAGATTTCTACGAGGCCAAGAGTATTTCCACCTTTTCTTTGCTGATTAGAGCCATGGAGTGCCTTAAAGATAAATTTATTTATTTATTTGTTTGTTTATTTATTTATTGCAGAAACAACGCCCTGTTTTTAGCCAGGTCCCAAGCTGCTGAGTTAGGAGTGTCAGTGGGTGGGAAGAAGAAAAACGAAACGGCAGCAGAAGCGGGGAAGAGGTTTGCTAGGTTGAGGGCCGAGTTCGGAGAGGGGCCGTGGAGCGGAGCGGTGGCGGGTGGCAGGGGTGCCGGGACGGGCGCCTGGGGAGGGAGCGCAGCGGGGGCGAGCGTGAGGACCACCTGAGGACGCGAGGCACGTCCATGGCGCTCAGAGGCGTGGTGAGGAAGGAGGAGGTGGGAGGACACGCAGAGCCTCGGGCGAAGGGAGTGAAGGGGAAGATGCTGCTGTAGGGGGACGGGGCGTAGGGAGGCTCTGGCATACAACGTGAGGCGCCCGTTGTAGGAACCTTGGGTGCACGGTGAAGGCCCCAGCCGTCACGCAAGGGGAAAAGAAGATCACAGGGGTGTTTTTAATCTGGTTCACAACAAAAAGAATTTTTAGAAATTAAAGCAAGGATAAACAGCAGCGGAGTAAAGAAACAAGCAGCGTAGGGACTACAGGTAAAGAATAGAAAGCTCAGAAGAAATTTTAGAAGAGGCACACTTTGGAATTAATAAATAATCCTGCATTGTAGGCCTGCGTTGACAAGGAACAATGTGTCCTTGCAAGGTGCCTTCTCAAATGATGTCTCTTCCTTCTCAGTAAGACATAGGGCTAGGACTTTAACCCTTTGGTTTGTTTAAGGAGCTGAAAAATCAGCCTGACACTCAGCCAGAGCTGCTGCAGGTACCTTCGCAAGCTGCAAAAGTTCACCCCTCCCCAGGGCACGCTAAAAGGCGTCTCTGGGCAGGTCAGGGCAGAGCAGGAGCTCGCACAGAGTCATGGACCAGCGCCACGTCCCCAACGCTGCCCCGTAACTCGTTGACACGGCTTGGAAATGTGCCTTATTTGCACTGCTCGGCTAAAGGTTCCTTCAGCACATCCCAAAGAGGATGACAAAGCAGCTCCTTACCCATGGGCTGCTGCCAAGCCCATCCTGAGGACTGCTCTGAATTATGCTGCTTTGCAGTAGGGACCCTCATGCCAACAACAGGCATATTTCAGCGGTGCACTCACCGTGACCGCTTGCTTTCAGCAGGCACGTCTCTGACACGGGCAGGAAGCCAGGTGAGCACCGTGCAGGGCCAGCTTTGCTGACTCACATTAGCCATACATCCTCCCGCACCAGCAAAATCCTCAGCTGACCTGTGAGCAACTCAGAGGAGGATGGATCCATCCCTAATGCTCTAAGTCCGAACTTCCTCACCCTAGTTTTTATGATGTTAAAACCTTATCAGTTATTGGTGAGCTGCAGGACGGGTGCATATGGCTAAAATCAAACAGCAGAGCTCGCACATTTGCAAGTGTTCAACTTGAAAGCAAAATGTGTATCAATGTAACAGGAAGAAAAAAAGATTAGAATTAACGATATATCAAATGAACCATTTTTATATATTGTCCGTTGGTTGGCCAGGACTCATGACAGTATGACTGTTTACACTGAGAATACAAACATTAGCTGGATGTGAGCAGGCAGGCAGCTAGTGGAAAGAACGGATGGACTCTGTGTGTTCTTTCTCTTGATTTAAGATACTAAACTACTGCACATGCATGCAAAGAACTAAACTTGAATTCTACTTTCCACTTTGAGCAGCTACTAACTCACCAGTTCCATTCCCAATGTTTATTTATTTTGTTTATCTTTTCCCATCTTTTTCCCAGGATACATGGTTGTCCTCAGAACAAATTCTCCCCTTAAAGCTCCACAGTGTGTTAGAACTCATTTCTCCAGCCAGAAGGACAATCTGTGTAATAATTTCTGTGTTAAGAAAACATACCATCTACTAAAAGTTGGTAAAAATCAAAGTACTCATTCGTTATTTGCTCTGTAGTCTGCTGAGAGGTCTAAGAGCAATAAAGGAAAAAACTATCAGTGCCTCAGGAGGATAATGAGAACTTTTATTGCCCAGGAAAGAAAAGTTTGTATTGAAGTTTAGTGGATACCAACCCTGTGCATGTGAAGATGTATCCTGTTTTAAAACACGACAAATATTTTTCTGATGGTGGGAAATTTTCCTGGGATACAAGAATGATGTGCACCAAGAGAGCCATCAAAAGACGCTGTGTCCTGCCAACTGTTTGTGATCTGCTTCTCTGTGTCCTCACTCCGCTTACTTAGGTTGGTCCAGCAAGAGGTGCCCTGAGTTTATGTGACAAGCTCTGTGGTGCACTGGTGAGGTAGCAGCAGCCTCCCCTGAATTTCAGACGGGGTCTGCCCTCGCCGTTGGTGCACAACAGCACATCCATAGCTACCGGCAGTGCAGCACCCGCAGTGGCCAACTTCCAGGTGGAAGATTCCCTCTCTGCTTGGGAGCTGGGAAAAGTCTGACAGGTCCAAAGAGATATTTCTGAATTGTAACTGTGGCTTTGAATAAAATATATACATGCAGCCACTTATTTATTTATGTTTAGAACGTTAGTATTCATTTAAGACTTGAAAATGAAATTAGCTTTCTATTTACATATGTGGGTTTTATGTATTTGTATAAACTTAGCTTTATATTTTGGGGGAAAGAGGAATAAAGGTAGCCAGCCAAAATACGTTGGCCTCCCGTATGGCAGCTGACAGCATTAAACTTTGCCACATGCGGGTCTAGTCATTGCCGTCGCTGGGGCTGGTGTGCGTTGGATCCAGCACCCTCATACGCTTAGGCTGCTTTGCGAGTAAAGCCCAGGTTCTGTAGCTCACACTACAGAGGTGGACATCTGCCTTGACCAGAAGTGAGAGATGAGCAGCGGTTCACCTCCTTCGTGTTTCTGTCCTGCTGCGGGCACTGTTTCTAGCGAGCAGTTTAGCACCACGCAGGGACTGGGACCTGCCAGACCTGCGTCACCAGGATGATGTCACAGCTCTGCGGTACCTAACGCCAGGATCAGCTCAGCTGCCTCTGCACCGAGCATCTCCCTTCCCCCGTGGTGCCAGCGAAGCCGCCCGGAGCCTGCCGTGCCACGGCATGGTCAGGCACGTGCCCCGGGTCCAGCTTTCTCTCCTTGGCTTCTTGCCTGCGCCTCCAGGGGTTTTTCAGGCGTTTCTTTTTGTATCGGTATTGGGAAGGCTTAGTACCATTCTGCTGAGAAGTCTGGATGAGAGAAATGCAGTGCCGCACTACAGAGGCACGATACAGCCTAGCTGCACCAGGTGCCTCTTGAGAGGAAGCGCATTGCGATCGTGGGATGGTTGGTACAAGTTGTCTTGGGAAGAGCCAGGACAGTGTCTGCAGGAAAAATCCCAGCATCTGGAATCACTTGCGGGAGAGCCAGTCGTCTCTAAGTCCCTAAGCGCTCGATCGTACAGTCCACGTGCGCCCAAAAATACAATTAACATTGACAGGGGAAATGGCTGCTAACGATCTGAAACTAGAGTTTCTTCCTGTTAAATACTGGTGAAATTCCAAGTTTAAAGGGGCAATCAAGCTTTTTAATTGCTCCTTTCAGCTGTGGTTTTGTAGGAAGTAGAAAATAACGGCACAAGCATTGGTTAATTTAGAAAAGTCTGCTCTGAACAGAGGTTTTGCAAAATGTTAGGAATAATAAAACGGTGCCATTTTTACATTGTGCCAGAAAATCTCCAAGTTAACAAAAAAAGTCTGGCTCCAAGCCGGACCACCAAAATAGAAACTAAAGATAGTGCTGCAAATATAGTCCCTGAAATTGGTTCACATCTATTCAGTTATACTCTAAGTGGGGGGAAAAAAAAAAAAAAAGAGGAATGATGTAAAATTTATTATTTAATAATGCTTTGAAAAATCCCACTTATATTGCAGGCCATCTCCATTAATGTAAAAGCCAAGACTCATTTTTTTTGTTAGCACACACACCTTTATGCATTAACAAGTTGCATGACAAGACGATTATAATGTACTTCCAAGGCTTTGCAGTAAAGTGGGAGAAATTTGTCTGTAAATTTCTAGATTAATCCATTTTCCTTTCGTGGAGTAAAAAGGAGCAAAAAATCTTAAAATAACTGAGATAGGTTTTCAGTACCTTTTCTATTTTAAAGAAATTGTCATTTTCTGGAAAGAAAACAACCATCAACCAACTTTTCTGACACTGCAACTTGTTAAAATACCATCTTCAATGAAAACATTCAATTGGAAATTCTTTTATAAATAAATATAACAACGAATGTACACAGGTGTGCTGCTGAACACAAGGGGCCCATCTGTTGAGAAAAATTGGAGTAATTTTTATATAGTTGCAGAAGGAGCAGTTTCACTTTAAACAAAATGGGCTTAGAGATCTTTTTTTGGCATAGAGCTGAATCTGTTGTCAGGTGGCTAAGCTTTGTTTTAGAAACACAAGAAGTAGAAGCTTCTACTGTAAGGACCAGCACGGTGTCTCGGAGGACAAGAGACCTGACAGGACCAAAATAAACTTGAGGACATGGAAGTTGAGCTTCTCTTATCTGCTACCTAGCAGCAGTATTTAGAGGTGTTGAAAGCACCTGCATCCAGAAGAAATTAGAAGGAATACCGGGATATTTGAAAACTGCAGGCTGAATAGTCCATCTTTAAAAGAAATGCTGAGAAATCGCAGAGGGCCCTGGCAAATGGCCAGACTATGCAGAACAGCAGTAGGTAAAACCCAGCATATGTAAAAGCAAAGCGGCATACACGGGAGATGAATCAGGAGTATATCTCGGAGGGCTCTGAACAGTTTGTACTCAGGGCATCGCCACTGGGAACTCCTAGCTTAAAAAAAAAAAAAAAAAAGGAAAAAAAAGTAATTCCAGGACAAAGACTGGAGTAGAAACTGCAATAGGAAATACCACAGTGAAGAAATATTCATACGCCACACTCAACAATTTGAACTGTACAATGCATCTTTATCACTTCTGACCTGTCTCTCAGTACTGACATCTTCAGCGTGATGTGCAGCAGTCTGACAGACTTTGCTATTTCCTTACTGCTTGAAAAAGGCTTCCAGTAAAGAGTATTTCCCATAGTTTACTGTTGTCCATGTTTTCTCCCTCCTCTCGTGCTCTGTAGTCACAATTTCCAATGCTTATACACGAAGTTGTAAAACTCAGCTTTTCTAGACATCAACTAAATTGATGGCTTCTGCCATCGGCTCCCTCAGCAAGATGAGCTCAGGCAACTGCGGGGCAGCCCCAGCACAGCGCCAGGTAACTTTCCGTACCCTCTCCTCCTGCCAAAGCCTCCGCAGCAGGCATGCCAGAGAGGCAAGGAGGAAAAGCAGGGAGTCTATAGCCAGCCCCAAACTTCATCCCTTTTCTGGAGTGCTGCGTAGCTACTAGCGTGTGGTGCGCGCGCGGGTGCGGTTCCTGCTTCTCCCAAATCCGTAAAATGGATTTTTTTCACAGCTGAAGGTCATTAATTAAATACTAAGATAACCCTCCCATTCTTAGCTACCTCAGATGGCTCACTCCACTGGCCCACCAAGTTACTGCTGGCTATTTGACTCTCGTCCTGCCTATTTTCAAAGGGTGCAGCAACAGAGCGGGGAGGCTCAGGTAAACGGCACTCCATGCCA
Organism: Phaethon aethereus; assembly: GCF_964289735.1. NCBI lineage: Eukaryota > Metazoa > Chordata > Aves > Phaethontiformes > Phaethontidae > Phaethon > Phaethon aethereus. Next base: position 138,351,337 of record NC_138575.1, read on the forward strand.
TTTCCTAAATAACTCTAGCCTTCACCATGATGTCTGAAGTTGCGCTCCTTTTCACAATGGCATTTCTCCCACAGGTGGGGGGAGGAACCAAATCAGAAGAATAGGTCCTTTGCCTGTTGTTCCTAAAGTACTTAATCAATACCCCCACTGGAAACCCATGGTGGAACTTCACAGGCATTAAAACTGCAACACAGAAGTTAATGTAATTATCAGCGGTTTTGCGCAGAGCAGACTAACAGACCCAGCTATCTAGAGCTATCATTTTAAAGCTTTCAGGTTCTTGCTTGACCAGGCCCAGCATTTGCAACACTATTTTTAAAACACTCACTACATCAAACAGGCGCACGTGCTCAAGGCAACATCCCCATCTCAAGAAAGTCACTTCTGCATTTTGAAAGAGAGGTAGGATATGTTTTACTTTCTCGTGGCTTGCCAGGCTAAGCCACAGAGTCAGCCATCTCACCAGGGCATGTTTCATCAAATAATTTTCTCCCCCTAGGACAGCCAAGTCTTCCCATGCCCACGCCACTCGATACACCGGGCATGCTGTGATACACTGCTAGGCAACACAAGCTATAGCCGTCAGCAGGTTTACCCGTTCTGGTCCTCCACCACTGTGAGATAAGAACCAAGTCATAACCAACATTTCCCGACTTAAGCAAGCTTAGTAGGGTTCACTGCAGTTTTCGTACACTCGTGAGGAAACATCTCTGCCAGCCCTCCTCACCTGTTTCTTGGTTCCAGCGATTCCCTCTCGCAGCAGCTTCACAGAACGAGGTGTCAAGACTGAAGCTGCAGGAAGACCAGAAAAACACAAAAATAAGAGTTTCTTCGTTTCCATGCTTTGCGGAAACTGCTCATTCAGAGCCTGTGGGCTGGAGAAACCAAGAGAAGTGAAAAGGTACCATGTGTCTCAGAGCCCAGCAGTTCGGCTGTTGGGAACCAGCGGGGAACCAGGTGAGCCAAGGCCTTGTTCTCAGCTTCTCCACTTCGGGAAACATGCTATGTTAACAGCTTCTTCATACAAGAGGCAGGTAAAGGATATCCTTATCCATTCCTCTCTCTTCTGCTGGGGAACAACTGAGATTACTTATACCTCTGTGCAGTACAGGGCCACAAGCAACTTGTGATGCTCTCAACAGTGTTGTAACATACTAACAAAGGTTTGTGTTTTCAATGTTTTGAGCAGTGTCAAAAAAAAAAAAAATTTCCAATGTTTTTAAATGCTTGCTAACAAAGCCACAGAACATTTTAAGTAATCTTAACACACTGGTAAATTGTATTGTTCTTTACCGTATTTGTACTGAAAGATTCAGTTTTATTCCTTTTCATTTGCATGCAATCAAAATGTTTTAGGAAATGGTGCATACCAGATACCACCCACTCCCTTCTCAAAAAGCGTTTGCAACTGTAGCTTATGTGTTATTATTTGTGGCACATTCCAGTTATACAATGAAAGCACTTTTTGTGTCTCTTTTTTTTTAAAGCATGCTAAGGCACAAGAAGAAGAGTGATCTTTTAAGCTCCCTCCTCGAGCTGCACAGCTCTGTAACCGGTTCCATGAAGTGTCCTTGTGGTCAGGCTGGCCAGCTTCACCTGCTGGCCAAGGCTCCTTTTTTCTGCTTATATATTGTCCTACAAAGCAGTAACAACATGCACGTTAACTTTCTGGTACCAAACCTCTACCCATAGCTTTTCCATTGGCTTATGTCACATCAAGTTGTTGTAGCTGAATCTTCTTTTCCTAAACCGCCAAACAAAGAACAGACCGGGACTCCTGAAGTCACTTAACAAAGAACAGACCGGGACTCCTGAAGTCACTTTTTTTGCCCTTCAATACCACCAAATTTATTGTACTGCTTCTAGAAAACCTCCATGATCTTGCAGATGTGAAGAGTCAGTCATTTCTCCCAACAATCCAATGTAATGGCAGTGAGATTTCCCCTGTTATCCACCACTTGATAACAAAATCACGTATCTGGCTTGGGTGATGGTTGGTGAGGGAGAAAGGACAAGGAAAATGACACAGAAGGAAGGAAGGAAAATTAAATGCTTCCCTCCCAATCCACAGCACTGTGAGAAGCCTCTTGCTTCAAGTCCCTCATCACCTGCAGTCACACCAAGTGCAGCAAGACACACACCTGCAAGCCCTGAGCAAAGGCACCCTTGGAGATTTCTCCACCTCGAACTGATCTTTCTTTTATTGTCAAGAATCCGAGGTTGCTAACATTTCTAATACAAGCACCTCTGTTAAGTAGCTGTATAATCTTCATTCCCCCACTTTAACGGGAAAAAACACCTTGTTGCTTAGCACTGCATGGATCATCCATGGGAGACGTATACAGTAGGGAACCATCTTCTCCCTGGCAAACACCAGCATGAATGACATTTGACTGTAGTGGAGTGAGAAAAAACCTCACAGAGATGAACGGGGTATGGTGGAAGATAAATGCCAGAAAGCGGCGGAAAGTTTAGGCAGAAGAGGTACAAACTCTTGGCCCATGTTACACATTTCAAGGCGCTGTCCCGTCTCTGTTTATGCCAGGGACATCTGTAGGGTAAGACGCAGTCCAGGTCCCCTGCCACCACGTTGTCTTGCAGCTTATCAACTAAACAGCCCCACCAACTAACACCAGCACATCCAGCCCTGTAACTGCCTGCGACTGCCTCTGCAGAACAAGTCACACACCCTCACGGGCTGAGACTTCACATGGGAATACGCTTGTGAGGTTATCCCGCATAAGGGCATATATAGACACTTTGAACAACATCAGCAACGCAGATGGCGCTTACGATATCTGAAGCCGGTGTGAGCCATATTTCTGTCTTTAAACAGCCACTCCTGACTTCAGATCATTAGCACTGCCATTTTAAGTGGCAAATGGTGTCTTCTATATTTGTTGATGTAGGTGCAGATGTAATGCTCTTATTATGTGATTCAGAAAACAAAAAACCAAACACCCAACCGTAAAACTGAATGTGATCCAAGTTTTAAATTTTGCACAGAACCAAAAAAATTAAGCTAAACAGTGACTGAGTTATGTGGAGAGGATTTTATGGGCACAAATGTTTGCAATTAAAAAACTCAAAGAAAACAGATTTTGTTTGGATGTAAACATTCCCCTGCTGCCCTGGAAATACTAACACAGCAACACTGCACTGAGACATTGGGAAGAAGAAAGTGTTCTTTAAAGTATAGAAAGAGCAACAGCCACCAAAAAAGGTAAAAGTACTCTTGAAATATTTCAAGTTTACAAATATGTAATATATTGTAAACATGTTCCTGCTTTTTGAATCTCAGCTGCCATTTAGCCAATTGCCCAGCAAAATGCCAAACTGCAAAGGTACCAACTGGTTTTGACAAGAATTCCCAGAGGGGAAAAAAGGCCCCAAACAATTAAAAAAAAAAAAAGTGCTGTACCCAGAAGATTATATGAATAAAATGGAAGATTATATAGATAAAACATGGAAGCCTACAGGAAGCCTACAGAGGGTGGGAGCAAGGACAGGTAGCCTGGGAGGAATACAGAGATACTGTCTGAGCTGCCAGGGATCAGGTTAGGAAAGCTAAAGCCCTGATAGAATTAAATCTGGCCAGGGACATTGAGGGCAGCAAGAAAAGCTTCTATAGGTACGTTGGTGATAAAAGGAAGGCTAGGGAAAAAGTGGGCCCAGCCGGAATATGGAGAAGGCTGAGGTACTCAATGACTTTTGCCTCAGTCTTCACTGGCAAGTGCTCTAGCCACACTGCCCGGGTCACAGCAGGCAACGGCAGGGACTGGGAGAATGAAGAACTGGCCACTGCAGGAGAAGATTAGGTTCGAGACTATCTAAGGAACCTGAAGGTTCACAAGTCCACGGGACTTGATGAGATGCATCGGAGGGTCCTGAGGGAACTGGCAGATGAAGTTGCTATGCCACTATACATCATATTTGAGAAGTCGTGGCAGTCTCACTGGAGAAGGGGAAAATAACCCCCATTTTTAAAAAGGGAAAAAGGAAGACCCTGAGAACTACAGGCTGGTCAGTCTCACCTGTGTTCCTGGCAAGCTCATGGAGCAGATCCTCCTGGACATGATGCTAACGCTCATGGGAAATAAGGAGGTGATTGGTGACAGCAACATGGCTTCACTAAGAGCAAATCGTGCCGGACAAATTTGGTGGCCTTCTACAATGGGGTTACAGAATTGGTGGATAAGGGAAGAGCAACTCACATATCTACCTGGAATAGTGCAAAGCATTTGATACTGTCTCGCACAATGTTCTGTCTCTAAAATGGAGAGACATGGATTTGATGGATGGACCGCTCATTGGATGAGGAATTGGCTGGATTGTCGCACTCAAAGAGTTGTGGTCAATGGCTTGATGTCCAAGTGGAGACCAGTGATAAGTGGCGTTCCTCAGGGGTTGGTATGGGGACCAGCACTGTTCAACACCTTTGTCAGCAACATGGACAGCGGGATTGAGCGCACCCTCAGCAAGTTTGCCGACGACACCAAGCTGCGTGGAGCAGTTGATATGCTGGAGGGAAGCTATGCCATCCAGAGGGACCTTGACAGGCTTGAGAGGTGAGCCCATGCGAACCTCATGAAGTTCAACACAACCAAGTGCAAGGTCCTACAAGTGGGTCAAGGCAATCCCAAGCATAAATACAGGCTAGACAGAGAATGGATTGAGAGGATTTGGGGATGCTGGTTGACGAGAAGCTCAACAGGACCCAGCAGTGTGCATTTGCAGCCCAGAAAGCCAACTGTGTCCTGGACTGCTTCAAAAGAAGTGTGACCAGCAGGTCGAGGGAGGTGATTCTGCCCCTCTACTCTGCTCTGGTGAGTCCCCACCTGGAGCGCATTCAGCTCTAGGGCCCGCAACATAAGGACATGAACCTGTTGGAGCGGGTCCAGAGAAGGGCCACAAAGATGATCAGAGGGATGGAACACCTCTCCTGTGAAGACAGGGTGAGAGAGTTGGGGTTGTTCAGCCTAGAGAAGAGAAGGCTCTGGGGAGACTTTATTGCAGACTTCCCATACCTAGAGGGGGCCTGCAAGAAAGCTGGAGACGGACTTTTCAGCAGGGCCTGTTGCAATAGAGCAAGGGGTAACGGTTTTAAACTCAAAGAGGGTAAATTTAGGTTAGATATAAGAAATAAATTCTTCACTATGAGGATGGCGAGGCAGTGGAACAAGTTGCCCAGGGAAGTTGTGGATGCCCCATCCCTAGAAGTGTTCAAGGCCAGGTTGGATGGGGCTTTGGGCAACCTGGTCTAGTGGAAGGTGTCCCTGTCCATGGCAGGGGGGCTTGGAACTAAATGATCTTCTGACCCAAACTATTTGTGGTGGGTTGACCTTGGCTAGACACAAGATGCCCACCAAAGTCACTCTATCACTCCCCTCCTCAGCTGGACAGGGGACAGAAAGTATAGTGAGAAACTTGTGGGTTAACGTAAGGACAGGGAGAGATCAGTCAGCAATTACTGCCATGGGCAAAACAGACTCAACTTGGGGAAATTAATTTTTTGCCAATCAAATCAGAGTAGGATAATGAGAACTAAAACCAAATCTTAAAGCACTTTCCCCCCACCCCTCCCTTATTCCCTAGACATTCCTCACGCCCGATTTTCTCTACCTCCTCACCCCCAGCGGCACAGGGGGATGGGGAATTGGGGTTGTGGTCAGTTCATCACACGTTGTCTCTGCCGCTCCTTCCTCCTCAGGGCGAGGACTCCTCACACTCTTCCTCTGTTCCAGCATGGGGTCATTCCCACTGGAGACAGTTCTCCATGAACTTCTCCAACGTGAGTCCTTCCCACAGGCTGCAGTTCTTCATGAACTGCTCCAGCCTGGGTCCCTTCCATGGGGTGCCGTCCTTCAGGAACAGACTGCTCCAGCATGGGCTTCCCACGGGGTCACAGCCTCCTTTGGGCATCCACCTGCTCCAGTGTCAGGTCCTCCATTGGCTGCAGGTGGAGATCTGCTCCAGCGTGGAGCTCCATGGCTGCAAGGGCACAGCCAGCCTCACCATGGGCTTCCCCAGGGGCTGCCAGGGAATTTCTGCTCCGGTGCCTGGAGCACCTCCTGCCCCTCCTTCTTCTGCACTGACCTGGGTGTCTGCAGGGTTTTCACGTGTTCTCACTCCTCTCTCAGCCTGCAATTGCTGTTGCCTTTTTTTTTTTTACCCTTCTTAATGTTATCCCAGTGGTGCCGCCACCATCACTGATGGGCTTGGGCTTGGCCTTGGCCAGCAGTGGGTCCGTCTTGGAGCCGGCTGGCACTGGCTCTATCGGACATAGGGGCAGCTTCTAGCAGCTTCTCACAGAAGCCACCCCTGCAGCCCTCCTGCTACCAAAACTTTGCCATGCAAACCCAATACACCACTCTACGATTTGATGAAAAATGTATGTGCTGAATTGCGCTGGACTAATGCATACCGAACTTTGTGATAGGGTAACACATCTGAATGCCAAAACAAGAGGGGGAAATCAAAATCTACCTTTACAGTTTATCCAGCTGAGTTTTCAAGGACATAATCTCCTTGTAGAAAGAACTGCCAAAAGCACTCCCATAGACATCATTAATTGCTGCAGTCCCTATTAAGCATATGACCCCCCAAAATGTTTGATAACTTCACTAGGCAACATTTCCACAAACATCTTAGGCTGTTAGCACTGACTCACATCACTCCCCTCAATGGTTACAACAGTCTCCAGGCTTTGGTTTTGATTTTACTATGGGAGCGGACAGAAAGCTTTCAGAAAGCTTTGTTGTTAATGCCACCAGCTTCTCAAAAACACATGAAACCTTGCAGGCAGCTGGGAAAGTCTCCCACGTGCACTCCATCCGGGCAGGCTTAGACACATAGTAAATGTCTTCATGCTAGACCATACCTACCTAGGCAGAACTACCTACGTGTGGGGAAAGGCTCCGTACATGCAGACAGTCCGGTTGGACACTGCCTCATCCCATGGCTGGCCCTCAGGACACCCTTGCTGTGTTCACCAGGTTTTTGTAACGAAGAAAACAGGTTGATGGGAGAAAGAAGAAGATAGGAAAGCAATGGTTTAAGCTTAAATTGGAATTCACACGGAATAACCAACAGGATCTCATTAGAGCTCAGGTAAGTAATAGTTTTGCTCCACAGCAGATGTGACAGGCCCACATGCAACATGTTCTGCTGTCATCTTACCTTTGAAGACACATCATTATACTAGTAAGGCCAGAAGAGTAGTAACACCGTCTCATTTTTTCAGATGCTACAAATATCTTGAACCTAACTGCTGCACATAGGTGGAAGTTAGAAACCCCATTTATGTGACTTTACTTTTGCTGAAGCCTGACTCTAGTCTCCCCAAGCCACATCCGCTTGCTCAGAGACTTAAGTATTTTAGTCACATCCCTAAGTTGCAACACATTTTGTGCTGTCAAAGTCCTATTGCACTGGTTTTCATTTGTTCTTTGTAATAACAATGCGTATCAATCCAGTACATGAAAAAGCACATCTGTGGAAAAAAAATCCTGTCTTGCTAGAAATCCCTGAAAATAAACTTATCTGAAATTACCCCCCAAAAGTACGTGCTACTTAATTGTACTCAACTGACAAAAAACTGTTTTTCCATAAGGTGATGGTCCTCCCAAACAAATAAATTCCCACACATTTTACAAGTATTCCCAATTGGAAATCCATCAGCCTTGGTGAAAAGCTTTGCTGCAACTCTGTACAAATGCTCAAGGTTTTTTGACAGAAGTGTAAGAAATTGTAGCAACACCGAAGAGGACATCCCCCCCGCCAAGTAATAGGACTTAGAAAAATAGTATAAAAAAAATTAATTCCTGTGTATCACTGATTTCTGCTGCAGATCACAGTTACTGAAAAAAAAAACCAGAATCATGGTTCATTTCAACGCTAAGCCTCTTACTGACCACATGCTCTATCTTCACACATCACGTAGTTAAAGGGTTATCCTCAACATCTGCCTTCAGACAGCAGGCATCTTCAGCACCTCCGTGCTGCCTGCCATACCATGTAAATGGCAGCAAGCTTAGCTTGTAATCACCAAAAGAAATCTAGTCATAAATCAGCGATGAGCAGAGGATATGCAATTCTGCACCACCCTTTCAACACCGCCAGCACGCTGACTCAACAAGGGCAAGACGAGATTGGGAGCCGTAAAGGTAAGATTCACCCGGTGCCACTGACATACACAAACCCACGCAGTAACTAACTGTTGGAATTTGAAGAAACCCATTGAAGTGCAACTTTTAATGAGACACTAATGGACAAGGAAATTTGACGCAGAAGCTTACAGCACAGCAACGAGGGGGAAGGCACACGTGCAACAACAAATTCCAAAGAAAGGCTGCACGAGTGCCATAGGGAAGTTACCGGGTGGGTCAAAGACAGTGATGAAGGCCAAGTTTATGAAGAAGGAAAAAAAAAAAAAAAAAAAAAAGGAGGGGAGGGAAAAGTCCCACATCTTGTAAAAACACCAGTGCTAATAATTTGAAAGGCAAGTTTCTTTATGAAAGCAGCCACTGACATTGGAGAGCAAGGCAGAGCCCTGGCAATTGTCTACAGCAGACACAGAAGACAGGGTGATCCAATCCAGCACCACTAGCAACCAGGAAACTGGGAGGTGACAGCATACCAGGAAACTGGGAGGTGACAGCATACCAGGAAGGGCACCAGACTGCATGAAGACTGGAGAGAGTAACAAACAAACCCAACAAATTCTTGGCAGAAGGACTCGGCGAAGAACATTAGGAAGTGTTTCAGACTCCAGCTGGGAATGCTGCTCCCAAATAGGGCAAGAAAAACAAAACTGTTGCTGCTTTGCTGCTCTGAGTCAGCAGGTTAAGACCCACACTTGTGCAATTCATCAGTGGGACTGAGGAGACCAATGTCTGCTCACCCTTCGTCACTCCCCATCACCCTCTCCCCGTGGCCTCCCCCAAAATCCTGCCACTATTACAGCACTTGAAGATGCCTATGGTGGTTCACGTGTAGCAATGATAGTGAAGAGATGCAGCACAGACCAGCAAGTAATGGAGTTCTGATTTCTTAAGAAAACAGGACAAAGGAAAAATGTCATGAGAGATCTAATTATTGAGCTTAAGCCCCTTCTCAACAATGAAAGGTATTTTTATAACTTGTAATTCCATTTGTCAGAGTGCTCTATATTCTACTGTACTAAACACAGACAGCTCAGCATTCACTGGATCAGAGTCCCCGTTTGGAGGCCATTAAAATACTGGTATTTCAGTACAGCAGCTATTTCATTTTCAGACAGATCAAGGTCTGATACCTATCGTTGTCTCAACAACTGTCAAAGACAAATAAGCTATGATAACTACAGTTACAACATTATCAAGCCTTTATGCAAAATATTGAAAGCAAGTTTCAAAGGCCAATTTGTTTTCTGTCGATAGTTAAGATTCAGTTGTGCTTTCATAACTGAAAACCAGAAACTTTGTAAAAGGTCACATGATGGAAAAAAGTGATTACAAAAGGAGAAGCGGCAATATAAGAACAAGGGAGGAAAAAAAAAAAGGCTAAGATTAAGAACAGCATTTATATATAAAAATTTATTTAGGTGAGGTCACAAACAGTTTAGTATCAATTTACAAACACTTCATGTTATGCATGTTATTGAAACTATCAAGAAGGGTAAAGGAGAGCAGATAATGGCAGCTTTTTCCTGAAACAACTAAAGGCATACCCTTACCATCATGCGCATTACTGGATCATAGTATTACCTTGATCATACTCCCTAGTATGCAAGGGAAAAGGAAAAGAAAACAAAATACTGAGATGTAGAATGATTAAACCGTGAACAAGTCAATGTGATTTTCATGAACACCAGACTACAAACGTCTAGTCTGATGCTCAGGATCTTAAATATTCTATAAGGATAAAAATAGGATAATAATTTAGGTCAATTATTATATTTGGTCAAGAATTTTGTAAAGCACAATTGGGCTATAACTGATTTCTGGCAATGACAGCGATGGCTGATGCATTTTTCAGAGAAGAATGGAGAGGCAATATTGAGCCTCACAGAATAATTCTGTTGACAACCTGAGTTATTATACCAAGTGTATGATACTGTTTCAAGTCAAATATACATTTATGTTGCAGATATTCTCAATGAAATGCTAAAAGTAACAGCTGTAACAAGACAAGTTATGATTTATTTTTTTTTTTAAACAAATATAGTACATAGGTTTTTGAAGTGTCCGGTTGTGATCTGCAAAGATCCAGGATTGCACACAAGTTTGCTCAAATGAGAAGGGTTAATCTGTGCATTAAATTGGCTTATACTTTCAAAGTAGTATTTTAGGGCAGGGTTCTCCTCCGGGAGACTGTTCCTGACCTCATTCAACCAATGTTCAATTTATTCACCTTCCTGAATCTTTGCCCTCTTTGGATAGTCTGTGACAAGTGCTGCGCTGCAGGAATTCCTGTTTTCCAGCAAACTGGCTTGCTCTGCAGGTTTGTAGTCCATTGTTACAATTGCTGATTGGGTAAAATGAATTTCCTACGTCTTCTCTAGCACAGCTTGCAACGCAACAGAAGCAGAGGTAAAAGAATGCACTAGAATACCAGAGCTCCACTTAAACACCAACGGAGTCAGGCTGTTGGCACCAATAAGAAATTCTGTATTTAACAAATCTGCAAATATTTAAAATCCAAAGTTAGTCAGTTTTATATATAAACTCACCCACTTAGTCTGACTGCCATCCCAACTGGCCTTCTGTTTTCATGGAGTCTGGAAAAGAAAAAATAGTGAGAATTGTCTGAAGTTATACACACAGGCACAAATCTGCAGGAATTATGCTCAGTTATTGCACCCAAACTAAAACTAGGCTTTCTCGGTTTGTTCTTTGTGTGTGAAGCACTGTTACAGCTCTTCATCAGTGACTCCAGAAAGGACAGCTAGCTGCAAACACAACACCTTTTCCTTGACTGTGTTTTTACTGGTTAACCTTCTGTGGAACTGCAGAACTAGAGATACGGGCACTGCACCAAGCTGAAATTTAAGGAGCCTTCAGCTGAAAGGGGAAATGAGATCCAGTCAGGCTGCCTAATGCTATCCTGTGAAATTACGAAAACAAAATCAGTTCAAACAATCTGGAAGAAGAGGTTTGTAGAACACCTCCTCTTTGTCTTGCTAGCATGAAGGGGGAAGAGCTTAGGTTCTGGACAAAGCTGTAAGTCCATAAAAGCTTATTCTTTCCCATTTTAATTCACATTTGGGCAAAAGAATCTGAGAAATCACATCGTATTTCTCTGGAGCAGTTTTACACAACATAGTTGGAGCTTGCAAGGAGCTGGGCAGTGCAAGGAAAATCCACAGGCCATCTCTAAGAGAGCAACATTGCTGCTGTATTGCCAATGATAAACTCATGCTTTATCCAAGGCCCCATCTACATTTAACAGCTGCTCAAACAATTATTTCAGTTGAGGACTTTTTTTAAACAGTTACAAGAGACTATATGCTACCGATTAAAAACTGCTCTAATAATAGAAAGGCGGTTGAACTCACGCTGAACAATTGCACAACTTTTACTTTTGCTTTTCATTGTGCTGCTAAAGCACTACTGTTTTTACAAACTTCAAATTTTTGGTATTTAAAGTAAACACGTTCAATTTTTCTTTACACAATTTCTGGTTGCTGGTTGCTTCTTCCAGGTGGGGGGGGGGGGGGGCGGGAGGAATAAATCAATGCTAAAATCAACTGGGAAATTTCCACAAAACCAGAAGGGGATCAAGACCTCTGGTGCCTCAGCAGAAAATAGTGCAAAGCCTGCACTGACGGACCAGCTACTGTGGAAGAAGTTATAAGTCTGGTTAACATGACAAGCTGAAGATCCAGTCTCAGATGAGATGAAAGCTATTAGCCATTGCCCGTCTGGTGCTCGCGTAAGATCCATAGCAAAACAAGAACTCTGAGCTGTTGTTCTTGAGAATGGAGAAATCTAAACAGAGGTATCAGAACAAATTGCATAAATCTAGAACATTAACCACCAAAGGCACCAAGGCCACAAGGCCTGCACTGGGACTGGTTATGCTATACACTGCGTGGTGTTTGCTCCCTTTCTTTGTTGCAAGTCGGCCCAGAGAAGTCCCTTTCGATAGGTACCCAAGTCAGGAATTTGTTGTGACAGGCCAAATACTTGCAGATGCCCTGAAAAAGGGTTCTCCCTTTCCAGATCAGGCTAACAGAATCCAACAATTTAGCCATTCCTCTGCGCTGACAATCCCTAGGCAGCACAGCATCTGATGAGCTAGCAAAAACCCTTCAGGAACACAAAGGTTGTTCCTACAGTCCTAAAAAAAAAAAAAGGTCTTAGAAATAAATGTAGCCAATATAACAGAATCTCCCTACCATCATTCAGCTGGCATGAAAATCAACGTTTAGTGTTCAGTATTTTCTGTGCTGCGGATTTGACAGACTGCAGCCACCAGTGTAACAGAAGCAGCAGAACCCCTAATATCAGCAGGCAGCCCTGTGTACCAACGGAGCTCACTGTCACAGCTCCGGCAGCGAGGAGGGTAATCTGCCCATGTACCTTAGGGGTTATGCCAATTCAGTGACACTCGATGCTTGTAATGACAGCAAATCCTTAACATACACAAAATACTCCCTACTTCCCCTAATCACACTCGCCATCCTTTCCCACAAAACAGGCCAAAACTTGTGGATTAAATCTACCAAACTAGATTAAATCTCCAAATCACAGTGAATTTGCAAGCTGTGGCCATTCATATTCAAGTTTATGTTTATTCACATCAAGTTTTCTAGCCTCCCACACAGCCTGCAACTACCACATGCTACCAGAGTAACTGCAGAGTCTGTACTTTTGTCTATATATATATGGGTATCTGTACTGCTGAGAAAGTTAATTCTTTTAAAGACAACTCAGGAAAAAAACCCCACATAATTCTTCTGACATTTTAAGGACAATGCAATTATATACCAGGGGAGGGAATTACTGGGGTTCCTAAATACTGGTGCCCAGAGCAATAAATGCTACAATTATTTGCTGAGAGTGGGCTTTTTTTTCTCCAGCAATGCCCACACCTTCCACACTGGCCAGCCAGACACCTGTGTGGCCCCAGCAGGTATGGTGCTGTGCCTCACCAACTGATGTCATGGCCCTACAGCTATCACGAGCAAAGAGTCAGGGCCAGGATGCAGGAGCTGCTGACCAACTGGAGGGCACCCCAACTGCCCCCTTCTCCCCTTGCCTTCCAAGGGGGCACCATGCCCAGCCAGGGGAGCTGGGAAACACGCTGCTGCGGCCACTGGCCGTTCACACCTGGCTTTTCTCCTCCTGCTTGGGGCTCTGGGATGGCGGTGGTGGTGGCGGCGGCGGCGGCGTGGTCGGTGTGGCCTGCGTCTCGCCCTCAGCACGCGGCTGCCTGCTGACAAGCGACTTAAGGGGTGCCATCCACTTCATCCAGAGGTCGAGGTCGACGTCGCCCCAGGGCAGGGTGGGGTCCTTGGCCGCCCGCCGCCGAAAGTCCTCGTCGTAGCTCATCCACGAGGTGCCCCCATAGGTGGCATGCAGCTTACGGATGGTGTCCAGGTACTTGAACATGGCTCCGCAGCGCACCGGGTGCTTCTCGCACAGCACGCTGGCGTACACCAGGAAGGCCGAGACCCACTGGTCCAGCGTGTCCCCCGGGCGCGGGCCGTGCTCGGGGGCCAGCTCTGTGTGGAGCAAGGAAAAGAGGTCAATGAACTCCCCCCGCCAGATCCGCTCCTTGGTGGCCTTGGCCAGCTGGTAGCCCAGCGGCCGCCGCAACCCCACGTAGGGGGTGGCCGCCGCCTCCGCTGTCGCCGCCGCCGCCGCCTCGCCCTGCCCCGCCGCCGCGGCCGCCGCTGCCGCCGGGCCCCCGGCCGCGCCGCTCGCCGCCGCCGCCGCCGCCTCGGCGCAGGGGCTGGCCGCCGCCGCCGCCGCCCCCAGCGCGGCCTGCCGCTCCAGCCAGCGCGGGTTCACGTAGACGGTCCGCAGGCGCGGCGCGGCCCCGGCCGCCGCCGCCGCCCGCGCCGAGCCCTCGGCGCCGGGCTGGAGGCGCAGCACAGCCAGGGCGGCCGGCGCGCCGGCGGGCAGGTCGTTGCCCTCCCGCCGCGGGGCCGGCTGGGCCGCCGCCGGCACCTGGAGCAGCGAGGGCGCCGCCCAGGGCGGGGAGCCGCCTCTAGGCCCGGCCGCCGCCGCCAGCGCCTCTAGGCCGGGGAGGCCGAGCCGCGAGCCGGGCGCCACCGCGCCGAGCACCCATCGGGTCTCGGCGATGCCGCCGCGGTCCCGGGGGCTCCGCGACCTCCCCTCCTCCCGGCGCCCGGCGAGGGCCGTCCCCAGCGTCAGGGGGGCCGCGGTTCCGGCCCGGCGCCGACGGCGGCTCCGCCGCCTCCCACGTGGCATCGGCGCGGCGGCTGCGGGCAGGGCGCTCGGCTGGGGGCGGGGGCTACGACCCGACGGGGCGGGGTGGGGCGGAGCCTGCCTCCCCGCCCCCTCCACCGCAAGCTCCTTGTTCCCCCGCCCCGCCTCCGCCCGGCTCCGAGCCCCGCCCCCGCGTGGCAGGAGCCGGCGCGGGAGGCGGCGGCTGTGCCCGCGCGAGCTGCGCGTGCCCGCCCTAGCGGTCTGCCTGCCGTGGGCGCGGGGGTGGGCGCGGGGGTGGGCGCGGGGGTGGGCGCGGGGGTGGGCGCGGGGGTGGGCGCGCTCCCGGGGGCCTGTGGGGTTCGACACCAGAGTGCTGGGTCTCCAGCATGTAACACGTGTGCATTCTCCTTCTCCCTCTCTCTATAAAAATATATATAGCTATTTAGGGTATATATAGACACTATATATACACGATACATACACATTACATAGATAAAATGATAAGAATCATAGAACCATAGAACAGTTTGGGCTGGAAGGGAGCTTTAAAGGCCATCTAGTCCAACCCCCCTGCAGTGAGCAGGGACATCTTCAACCAGATCAGGTTGCTCAGAGCCCCCTCCAACCTGACCTGGAATGTTGCCGGGGATGGGGCATCTGCCACCTCTCTGGGCAACCTGGGCCAGGGTTTCACCACCCTCATGGTGAAAAAGGTATTCCTTGTATCTAGTTTGAATCTGCCCTCTTTTAGTTTCAGAGCGTTACCCCTTATCCTATTGCAACAGGCTCTGCTAAAAAGTCTGTCCCCATCTTTCTCATAGGCCTCCTTTAAGTATATATGTATACACACACTATACAGTATATATACACACACTATATATAACTATATATATAATATATACACACTATTGTATATTAGGTATCCAGTAGCCATCACTCATGTCTATTATTGCTTCAATAAAGCAAATGTCTGGAGGGGTAATGACATTGCATCTCTTTTCCCTTTCAGTATAAATGAGCATCTTTTCCTCTTTATAGAAAATGGCTTTTTTTAAGGGTGCTATCACCCAGATTCAGCTGCCCGAGCTAAGAACTGAGTAGCCGTTCTGGGCAAACAACTTGCCAAGGCTCCTCAGGGTGTCTCGGGGACTGACCTGCGGAGCCCCATGCCAGGTAAGAAACAAGGGAACGCGTGACTTTACGGGAGACGCAGCCCTACAGGCATCCTAGTCACGTCAAAACACCTTCCGCCTTAGCATGGCCTCTCACCAGGGTCACTGCCAAAACACGGGGGGCCTCTGTCGAAACAGGACCAGGCCGTCGCAGTTCGTGGCCACCACCTAGGTGAAGGGCAGACACCACGGGAGCCAGAGCTGGCTGCCGGCTCCTCGTGTGGGCTTCAGTTGTGCACCCACGCCCCAGCTGCTCCCGCAGACCTTCCTGCAGCACCTTCTCCTCTGGAGAAGCAGCTTTGAACGCTGCGCTGGGATGCCCATGGATCACTTCCACTGCGATATAGACAAACGTTCCGTAAAAAGCTTAACAGCTCTTCCGTCTTCACAGAAAAGCTGGAGGAGATAAAATTTAACTATAAGCCTTTTTGTCCAAAATATCAAGGAATTACAAAATTAGGAATTCTCCTGTAAGAAAAAAAATAAGGTAAGAGAGTGGCTTCGCTTTTCTTATGCATAATCAATTCTGAAGAAATAATAAGAGTAGCAAAACAGTCCTATTTTCTAATTCACCCTTATTTTCAGAGATTAGTTCAGAAATCCGAAGAAAATAGACTTTGCTTAATTCTTGAGATGAATATACACACATTTTGATAAACAATTATTTTCTAAATGCTATCAAAAACAAGTGCAACTGTGATGAGCTTTTAAATATTTTGCCTTTAAATTCTGTCCAGTATCACCTTCTAATTCCATATTAATGGGGCATTGGTAACACCAGAGATTGTTAAAAGTACAGTAACACCTTAATTTCTCTAAAATGTGCCCATGCAGCAAGCTTGCTAGTAAGACAGCAGATACACATTTATACGAAATCCCTGACAATTTTCTGAAGGTTAAGGTTTTCTTGACTTTAACCCAAAATACATATTTGGTTAGAACCGCAGAGTCATTCAAGTTGGTGGGGACCTCCCTTGCAGGTACTAGAGGGCTGTTACTAGTTTTCCCTTCCCCAGGCTGAGCAAGTCCAGCTTTTCTGGCATCTCCTCACAAGCCAAATGCTCCAGCTCCCAGCTGTCTTGGTGACCCCCAAGGGACTTGCTGAAGTTTATCAAGGCCCTCCTTAATTGGGGGCACCCAAACCAGATACAGCAGTCCAGATAAGGTCTATTGACTGCTGTGTAAAAGGCATTCCTCACTTCCCTCGGTCTATTGACCACACTTCTGTTGATGCAGCCCAGGATGCTGTTAGCCTTGGAACTAGATGATCTTTAAGATGCCTTCCAACCCAAACCATTCTATGATTCTATGATCCCTGACAGGGCTCTGGGCTGGCTCATGTTTGGTCTATTAGCCACCAGGGGATCCGGGTCCTTCCCATCAGAGCTGCACCCCAGCAGCCTAGGCCACAGAAAGGCGGGGGGTTAGTCCATACCAGGTGCGTTCATTCTTGCTGACTCTGATCAGATTTCTGTTTTTCCAGGCGCCTCTGAATAGCAGCCCCGACCTGGACTGTGTTGACTGTATGCCTTAATTTGACATTGTCCACAAAGGGCATGACAGTATACTCTGTCCCCTCCTCCAGGCTATTGATATGAATATTAAACAGGGCAGGTCTCAAGACAGACTTCTGAAGAACTTCACTTGTAACTAGCTTCCAGGTGGAGTATAAAGCATGAATCACTATGACCCAATCAGTTTTTCTCTCATCTAATTGTCCCAACAAGGAGACTGTGCCAAAAGCCTCCTGTCCACTGCTCTCCTGTCATCTATGGATCAAGGCAGGTGATCAGGTTGGTCAGGCATGATTTACCCTTGGCAAACCCATGCTGGGTGCTTCCAGACATCTTTTTCTCCTCTATATGCCCAGAAATGGCTTCCAAGAGAACTCATTTTTGTGATTTTCCCAAAGTGAAGCTCACCAGCCTGTAGCTCCTAGGATTGTCCTTGCTTTTTTGGAGGATAAGGTGCAACATTTAGCCTTCTTCAGCCATTAGGTACCTCTCCAAATCTCCATGGCCTTTCAAAGTAAAAAGTGGCATTGCAGTGACATTGGCCAGCCCTCTGAGCACCTGGCTAGTCCCCCAGACTTGCATGGGTTGGGATTCCTCAAGAGAATATCCCTGAACCTTTTTCTACTACTAACAGATTCTCTTCTCCTTGAGGCACAAAGGACCAGCAGACTCTGTTGGTGAAGATCAAGGCAGAGAAGGCATTGAGTACCTTAGCCTTGCCTCTGCCTGTTGACATTAAGTCACCTGCTGCTTTCAGCAGAGGTCCTGCACCTTCCTTTTATATTTATTCACTGCTGCTGTAGTGGTAGAAACTGTTCTTGTTGCCCTTGACATCCTTTGCTGGTTACTCCAACAGCTGAGCTTTGGCTTCCCAAGTGCCATGTCTGTGTGCCCAAGGGAGTGCTTCTATATTCCTACTCTGTGTGCTACGACTAAAGATATTTCAGAATAAAACTGATGACTGGAAAGTCATAATTGCCAAATTCATTTTATTTCTGAATTTTTATTGCATTATTGAACAGTATCACTACTGCTTACTTTCAGAGATACAGCCTTGAAAAGTTGAGATCTTTCACATTGCAATAAGTCATCTGTCTACTGCATAAGGCAGTGATGGGCAGTGAGACAGAACAAAGAACATCCTCACTGGATTTAAGCTTTCACTGTAAAAAAATATGACAGAGCAAACTGTTAGGAAAGCCTTTCCAACTCCAGCAGTCAGCACATCTACTGTCTATACTGCTACTCCCTATCCAATTCCTTGACTGCTATTGCAACCTTACAGGCAGTGGTTACACAAAGAGCTTTGCTTCAGAAGAGCAGGGCTTATGACCAATATCGTATCAACTAGTATTGTCTCACTATTCCTCTGCTTATATGGCTGCACCGCGGATATCTTTTAGCTGGAGGTTAGTGCTAAGGCTCGGGGACTAGGACCGTCTTTTTGTTCTGTGCTTGTACAATGCCCACCAGTACCCTGGAAACTAGCTCCATGGGTGGTGCAGCCAGGTCTCACAACAATGCAGTTAACAGTGATAATAAACAGCAGCTTAAAAAATAATCAGGAAGTGCTTATATTGTCCTTGCCTCCAAAAGATACAGGCAGCAGCAAAGATGGGTAGTGAAGTTGTCTACCCGAAGCAGCTCTAAGCATGTGCTGGCTTTGCTCATGGAATCACAGCTGGGATGATTCTCCAGGACTTTGTCTCATGAAACCTATCCTCCAATTTTTCATGAGGGCTCTCCTGGAGAAAACCGGTGGGGCAATAGTAATACCTGGTCTGAATCAGGTGGAAATAAGAATGCTTTGCTCCCACTTCATTTAGAGTAGTTAGTTGTATGCTGACCTATGCTCCTAACATTGCACTTATCTAATCGTTTCTGTCTCCTTTTGCGGGTTGTGTGTGCGGAGCGTAAGGATCTGAGCCCGCACTCGGGGGCTGGCCCGTTGGCAGCTGGCTGTGCCTGGGAGTATCAGCTCTTCAAAGTGGGCAACGCACCTTACTGAGAACGGCAGGAACCATTTCCAGCGGATTTTGGAGGCAGGCGTGATTGTCCTCTCTGCTCCTCATGTGATTACAGCTCTGAATTTCCCTCTCTGACTTTTTTCCTCAAGTCTTCCCATCCCTTCATGTTCCGATGGTGTGTTTGCTGAGGACCAAAGCAAATACCTGGAGCCACAGGACTGTAGAGCTGTATTGTAGATGTGTCTCCCAGGCAAATTGCTAGCATGGTCACAGGACTGCAGAAACAAACTCGAATCATTGTTTTATGCTTCAGACCTTCTTTTTAGTCTCAAGCATGAGACCTTATTGAAGGCATTAATGAGAAGGCAAAATGAAGCTTTAAACAGAAACAGCTGCAACCTTAGCTGTGGAGGAACTAGCAGGCTTTGGAATTAGGCAATAGAACAGTTTATTAAAATAAAGGGGAAAAGCTCCTTTTCAGACAAAAAAAAAGTGAAGAAAATCCCGTTTGGAAACATTAAAACCAGAACACCTCCCTTTGAAAGTGCATGGGCTAGTGTGCTGTTTGCCTTGATGAACCTTAAATAACGCCACAAAGGGAAGAACTGTCTACTCCCTCTATTGATGAAAGTAGAAAGTGCGGCCAGGGAGCACCTACCTACACAGGCACCAGGACACCTGGGAGGACAACACAACCCTGCACCAGGGTTTGAGGAGAAAATGCAGCATGAGGAGAAAATAACCCTTGCATTGTGCTTGAGTGCTTTTTTCAAAATAGCTGGTCTTTTTCTAAGGAATTTTAAAGAGTTGCCTGCAATACTTTTGGGGAGACTGTGGATATGGTGGTTTCTCAGGGCAAAAGAAACCAGTAGTCAAATGGCAATTTCATCTGAGACAGGGGAGGTTCAAGACTTGCACTGGAGCTCTTGGCTAGTCTCTCCCTAGGTGTCTTCCACTGTCCTCACAAATTAAAGTATAGGTCGGGAAGCAAACCAGGATTTGGGTTTGTGTGTTTTGTTTTTCATCTCAAAAAACATAACGGCTGTATTCCTCACTTACAAAAGAGCAACAGATCTGAACTCACCCATGAAGCTAATGGTTAGCTGCAGCTAAATAAAGTTGAAACAGTAAGTAAATGACAGTGCGGGGCCTCCAGAAAGAGCCTTAAAAGAGCTGCCTCGAGTGAGTGGAGGACTCAGTGTTCCCAGCTGGGAGAGGGGCGCAGGAGTTAGATCCTGCAGCTGGAGGGACCGTTTCCTCCACTCCAGGTGGGGAAGGAGCTGGCTGGCTGGCTGGCTGCCAGCCGTCCTGGGGCTCTGCGGTATTCTTCCTCTGCACGTGTTCTGTTCCTGCGTTTCCTTACGGTTTTGGATTTCCCAAGTTTGTCCCTTTCTCCTGATAAAGGCTTCCTTGCCTACGCTTCGAGAGCAAGCAGAGAACAGTCTCTACAGAGCATCAAGAAAGTTTAGTGCTCTGCCCGGAGGAGGTTTATTGGCTTTATTGGTCCTGCTCCTTTTTTGCACTGCCGTCACCTACCCAGCAGAGCAGTTACAGGTCTTGGGTGCTCCATGCTGCCTGTGTGGCTCATGTCCACATGGGGTTGTTCTGCACAGGCTATCAGACAGGAGTAGCAGTGTGTGCTCGGCGCAGGCATTTGTTGTGGTCAAATATGCAAGCCCACCTAGTCAAACTAGCACAGGATGGAAGGAGAGACTTGGGTCAGAAAGTAATTACCGGTCGAGCTTCGCTGAAGACCTGGTTCGGGTCGCCCTGCAGACCACCTCAAGCACCCCGTGAGTTTTCCCTGAAGGCACCAGCTCCCCCCAACACGGAGGGGGAGGACATGGGGGTCCCACAAAGCAGCAACCCAGTGCACGCTGGGCTCGGCCGGGTCAGGTTGGGACTTCCCCCGGCTGCGCCTCCGGAACGATCGCCCCGAAAAACAACTGACCCTCCCTTCTCGATTTCTCCCCAAAACGCAACCGCAACGGCGCAGCTGCGGCCACCGCCCCCCGTCGGGGCCGCCTCGGGCCGGGAGCCACAGCCCCGGTTCCCGCCGCACCGCGGCGGTGCTGCCGGCCGCCGCGCCCCCGACGTGGGCGCACCGCGGCGGTGCCGGGGTGCAGGCGACACCGGGACCGGCCCTCCCCGCCTCGAGGGGAGGCAGGCGGGCCCCTCCAGCCGGGGACCCGAGGCGGGGGGGGGGGGGGGGGGCGGCGAGTGGCTCCCGTGCGCATCGCGGCCGAGGGAGGAGTGACTCTGGCAGACTACGGCGAGCCGAGATAAAAGCTCGGCTGCTGCCTCCTTCCCTCCCCTTTTCCCTCATAACTTTTTTTTTTTTTTCCCCTCCCTCCCAGCAAAGTGACCGCGGCGGCGGCGGCGGCAGCCCCGGAGCAGCCCCAGTGCCGGACGCCGCCATGAGCCCCGCGGTGCCGCCGTCGGGCCGCGCCGCCGGGGGCTGAGCCCGGGCGCGGGGGACGCCCCGAGTGCCGCGTCGGGGACTGCGGGCGAGAGGCAGGCAGGCCGGGACCCCCGGCAGCCCCTGGGGCAGCGCCCGCCGCGATGTCGGCGCAGAGCCTGCTGAGCAGCGTCTTCTCCTGCTCCTCCCCGGCCGCCGCCGCCCCCGCTGCCGCCAAGAGCCTCTCCAAGCGGAGGCTCCGCCAGACGCGCAGCCTCGACCCCGCCATCATCGGCGGCGGCCGGGAGGACGGCGACGGCGCGGGCCGGGCGCCGCGGGCGCGGACAGCCGGCAGCCCCCCGGGGGAGCGCCGCGGCCTTCGGGGCCCCCTGCCGCCCCCCGGCGCCTCCTTCTCCACCCCCAGCACCCCGCTGGAGCGCTCGCCGCCGGGCAGCGGCCTCTTCGACGAGGAGAGCCCCCGCGGGAAGCGGAGCCCCGGCTGGGAGCTGCCCTTCCTGGCCCGCAGCCCCTCGGCCTCGGCGCTGAGCGGCCCCGCCAACAGCATCTTCTCCTCGCCCCGGCGCTGGCTGCAGCAGAGGAAAGGGCAGCCCTCGCCGCCCGGGCCTCGCCCCGCCGCCTACGTCGTGTGGAAATCCGAGGTAGGGCCGCCCGCCAGCCGACGGTCGCCGGGACGGGGCGGCCCCGCCGGGGCGCCCACTGCCCCCCCCCCCCCGCCCCTCTCCGCCTCGGTGGTGGGTGCGCGGCGCGGCCCCGTGCGTGTCCGCGGGAGGGCCGTGACGTCGAGGCCGCCGTGGGAAACAGGGACGGGGCTTAGCGCCGGGCGCGGGGATCCGCGGCGTCGGTGGGCCGGGCGGCGGCTTTTGATGTTTCCTCGACGGGCTCCGTGTAGAGTTGTCCCGGGCCCCTAAAACCTTCCCCTCCCAATTTCACACCTCGTAAACTGAAGTACGCGATGGCTTCTAACAGGATAGACAAATTATTTTTAATGTGCGCACCCAGTGAGCTGTGATTTATTTGACAATGCACATGTGTCAAAACCACATGAGGAGCGAGCGTATTCCAAGACAAATCCTACTTTGCAATGCAAATATTTATTCGTTTCGCTTGGATGTCGTCGATGTTGGGCTGCAGATGCCATACCATGTGGACGAATGTATGCAAAGAATGTGGCAGTGTTTCTTGATGGCGATTGCTCGGCGAGTTGGTTATGCACAGGCCTTTGTAAGAAGGAGGAGAAGAAATTTTTTTTGTTTGAAGAAATCCCCCAGCCTGTTTGTGGCGATGAGGTTTCCTGCTTAACTATTTTGTAGTGTCTCCTGGAGCTTCTGGGTTGGGGTCTGAAGGCAGCCTTTTCCTTTTCTTTCCATTTCCCTTTGAGATGTATTTATTACAAATAGGCAATACTAACTAGATCAATTGACAGAAGAGCCCCATTGTTTCTGGAGGTGATCACAAGTGACTCTTAGCAGCATTTCATCTTGATGCTCCGGTTTTAAGATAGTTAAAAATTCAGGATTACAAAGAACTTTGTGGGAGTTGCAGTGTCAGTGACAGAAAACCTCCAGTGAGACAGTGGGTAATGACCTTTAGATGCTCACACAAAATTAAGGCTAAGTTGGCTGCTTATCCACTTATAATTTGATAAGGAACATCAAAAAGTATAAGATACGTAAGATTTCTTGCACAGTTTCCCAACTGCGTCCGTGACTCAGACTGTGGTCTCTGATCTGCAAATGTAAGCAGGTCTCCTTGTTTTCCCTGAATCCGTGTGAAGGTGTCGGACACCTGGGGCGTTTTTTTAAGGTCTGTATGTTGTCAAACCATGTAGCACAGCGCATCTTCAGACTGCAAATGCGAGAGTATGATTTTTTTCCTAATTTGGTGTGTATATAGCATTTTCAAATAGTCAGACCTTGTTTTGTGGGGTGCATTATGTTACTAACAACATGATTGCAGTATAGTGATGTAATTTGTAGTTAAATTTGACTCAGTGCAGTTTCATGTGATGATACAGCGCTGTTCTCTGACAAATTGTTTACTTGGCATTTGAACCTGGGTAAGTCTCTTTCACACATTTAAGAAATGGGTGTTCAACAAAGTGTGGTCTTGTATTTTGGAGGCATCTTTCCTGTTGCTGAGGCATAAGTGTGAGTATAGTTTAAAAAAAATGATCACCTTTACATTAGGAAAAAACCCCAACATGTGATTCTGCTGGGAATGCCTGAGCCCAGCGCTGTCGCGACAAGTGACTGTCTGTGTCTCTGTGCTGAGTCCCCATCTCTGGGCTGGGCCGGTGGCTGGGCCACCTCCCTCCACGAGCCCTCAGTTGGGCACAGGTGCTGTCACAGTGGTTGTCCCAGCAGTCACGGCGGTGGGGCTGTGACGCAGGAGCGGGGCGTGCTGCGCCTGAAAGCCGGGCTCCCGCGGCGGGTCAGCGTCGTCACTGTGAATTTGTGGCATTGTACGTCTGTTGACGTATAGCCCGATACCTGCTGGTTTCAGAGGTTCTATTTGCAAGGTGTTATATAAATATTAACTTAGTTATAACTATCGGCAATGGCATGTATAAATGGTTTTAATCTATATTTTGAATGAAACTGTACATAGGTGATTCTGATCTATTCCCCCTCTTATTGCACCCTAGTGTTCATTCAGTTTGGTTTTATTGTAAACCAGCATTGTTCATAAACGATTTAGTTGCTTGCTTCCTACTTAGTTTTCATTGGAAAAGGACTTGTTCAGTTTTTAGGAAGGGAAGGATTCTCTTTCTCTGGGGCTTCACCCTAGCTGTGGCAAAGCAAGTGTGCTTGAGGAGGTGAAAAAAACACGTTACTGGGAGGAAAGGAAACAAAAATTTATAGTAGTGTGACTTCAAAAGGTCTCATTATCAAAACTATTGTATTCTCAATAGGAAATCTGTCGTTTATTTTCCAATTCAAAAAATGAAGTTCATCATGACAGTGATTTTACTCGGTTGTAAAAGACAACTGAATAGATGATTGCAAGCTGAAAATGACCATGGAAGGTTTTGGTCTGAGTGTTATTAGCTGGGGAATAAAAAAGATACTCGTTACAAAACCTGTTTTCTTTGCCTTCATTCTAACGTCTTCAGTATAATTGCACTTTTTGGAAAATAAAGCCACTGTGTGAGCAATGAGGTCATGCACTAAAGCGGTAAAGAGAAGTAAAAACGTCATGGAGATTTTCTCTTTAGAACCCCCCAAAATAACAACTTCTGAGCAGGACCTCCTTCACCCGTCCCGAGCTGGATCTGTGTGGTGGCGTCTAGAGAGGCGCGGTGAAGATGCGGTTTGCAGCAGGCACTGGGGCGCGAGCTGTGCCAATCCCGCCCTGCGCAGCGCGGTGCTTCAGAGGCGCAGGGTAGCATCACCTGGCCCAGCTGTATTCAGATTTTAAAGCGTGCACCGAGCGCTCCCTTACCAGCTGACCTGTGATTTCGGTATATGAGGCCAAAATGAATCACAGAATCACAGAATCATCAATGTTGGAAAAGACCTTTAAGATCATCAAGTCCAACCGTCAACCCAACACCACGATACCCGCTAAACCATGTCCCGAAGTGCCACGTCTACACATTTTTTGAACACTTCCAGAGATGGTGACTCCACCACCTCCCTGGGCAGCCTATTCCAATGTTTGAACCCTCTTTCAGTAAAGAATTTTTTCCTAATATTAAGTTTAAACCTCCCTTGGCGCAACTTGAGGCCATTTCCTTTCGTCCTATCACTAGTTACTTGGGAGAAGAGACCAACACCCACCTCACCACAGCCCCCTTTCAGGTAGTTGTAGAGAGCGACAAGGTCTCCCCTCAGCCTCCTCTTCTCCAGACTGAACAACCCCAGTTCCCTCAGCCGCTCCTCATAAGACTTGTTCTCCAGACCCCTCACCAGCTTCCTTGCCCTTCTCTGGACACGCTCCAGCACCTCAACATCCTTCTTGTAGTGAGGGGCAAATGCCCATAACTGCTTGGATATGAGGCCAGGAGAAGGATGGATTGTTTGTTTTACTTTTTTTTTTTTAAGTTCTTTGACTTCAGCATTTTATACCACGACCCTGTTTACTGGCCTAGGGATGGAAAGGTTGCTACTCAGTTCACGTGGCCATTCATGAATAATTTTTAATGGAACGCCAGGGTGCACAGGGGATTTCCAGTTTCAGAAGCAGGTCACACCTAAACGCTTTACACAAAGAAAGGTGCTAGGCCCGTGTTCTTAGATCCACAGATTTTTGGATGTGAAGCATCATCTGACAGAGGTGTCTGTCACTGCCAGGTGATCTGGCTCTTCTTTATTGATGTGTAGTTTTATTTATAAGAACATTTGACAATTGTAAAGATTATTTCTAGTAGAGGTTTGCATCACTAATTCTTTCCCCTTTCTATTATCTGCTCTTGTATAAGCTGCTTAAATAAAAAACCTGTTTCTCGGTCTGTGGAAATCAAAGATTTCCAGCAGTTTCAGCAGGGCAAAGCAGAGGGGGATTTTTGACAAAGGAAAAAAGCATTCATCCTCAGTTCCCATCAGATCTCAGCTGCCCATTTAAGCCATTTTCCTTGAAGAAAATTCACTTTCACGTACAAAATCAAGTCTGTTGTGACTATTATTCTTTCATTAAGTGTTTCAGAAGGTTAAGTGACTCTAAACTAAATATCATAGGAAAAGGTGGTAAAAATATGTAGAGATACCTTAATGCCTTGATTCTGCTAACATTTAGCCATAAATCCATGCTTAAGTATGTGAGCAGCCCTGTACAAGTTAAGGATGCAAGTGTTTTACAGTGACTGGAATATGTTTGCCGGGTGAAAAATCAGAATGAATAGATCTGCGTGAAGTCTCATATTGTGTTAATTCTTCTGCTTATTTTTTTGTCCTTAAAGACGGCAATCGAAAGCCACAGCATGCGTATAACAAATACGGCAAATCATGTGAATGTATCTGTGTAATCTCTCTGTTATGATAAACCAAATCTACACACTCAAACTTACACAGCCTGATTATTTTGCCATCATACTGCCTGTGTTACTGGCTAACTAGACTTCAACATCTCCAACTGATACGCTCCTTTTGGGGGAGAGCTGTTTTTAAAGTAATGGTAGCGAAACGTCTGCAGCGTGCCTGGCCGCCGGGAAGCAGGAGGCACCGTCGTGAGTTTGCAGCTCGCTCCTCAGCGCGGTCGGGTTGCTGCGGGCTCTGGGATCAGCCCTTCCTCCCTTCTTCCTCCTCCTGGCGCAGCCCGCGATCGACCTGCTCGCTTGCCCAGGGAGGCTGTCTGTCGAGCACAGCGGGGCGAGGGGTTTCCCCTTGTGCGGGAGGGAAGGTCACCCTGGTTCCTCAGCATGTTTTGGGGGAGAAGCCAGGAGTTCTGGTGTTCTTCTGAGCCGCCGGCCGGCGAAGGTGTGGCTAGCTGCAAGGATGTTGGAGATGCTCATCTGCAATATCAGAACGACATTAGTTTAGATAAATTGTTTTATAACTTCTGTTTGAGTCATATGGAGTGATAATTTAGGGCATGCTGTCGGAAGTAGTCAACGCTTGCAACACCAATTTCAGCTGGATGTTGGATGTGAAGCATATTGCCCTGGGAAGTCAGCTTCCGTACATTCACTTGATACTTTTAGAGTTTAAATCCATTTGGAAGGCGGCCTTGGATTCCCTCTTTCCATAACTCCTTGCTTGCCAGAGTTTGCCCCTGAGCATCACTGTTTTTTGCAAATTAATTTTAACTCCATTTTTCTAAGTTGCTGCAAGTGGATATCTTACTTTCTGCTTCAAAACTATGCTGATGGAAGGGCATACATGAAAAATACTTTCAGAGATAAAGGGTAAAGCAAAATTCTTAAAAATTGGGCAAACCACGGGGTCACATTGCCATGTGGATAATATCTATCTTCAGGTGCTTCAGAGGAGTATTTGTCTTTGAGGTTAGTGGGACAAGTTGTTTGGGAGAGAGAAAGGACCAGTCACATAATGAAGTTTGCAGGAGCCGAACCTGTTCAGTGTAAATGCAGAGAAGGCAGAGGTTTTCTTTACTTTTCCTTCCTCTATTCAACTTGTAAGCAAGGACTGATGCATAGTCTGAAAATTGTAGGTTACCTACAAAAAGAGGGAAAGAAGGCAGTTTTCTCCTATTTGTTAGAATGCATGAAGATAACGTGAACTAGAAGTATATATGCTGCATCGCTTTCAAAAGACCTAGCGTGAGATACACAAGTGAAGACACCCTTTCCCCAGTTTTCACTGGGCATTGCACTTCAGGTGGTGCTGATGTGACAGCATGTTTGTCAAACCAGGGGCTAAGCTGAAGCTTTCGAAGTGTAAAAGCAAAGGCTGCACTTGGAACTGGGGATAAGGCTCTACCACTGAAGGCTGCAATAGTTCACATCGTCTAAAGGTCAGTACTCCCTAATAAACTAATTTAACACTAGGCATGCAAATATTTTAATGGAATACCTCCTCAACACTTAGTCTCTTGTGATTCTTTATTGCTTATTATTTATTTTATTGCTTATTTTTTATTATTTTTTCTTATTTATTATTTATCTTTATTGCTTATTATTTATTACTCTCCAGTTGCCATAGTCTTACAGACTTTACCTTCCCTGAGCTCCTGGCCTCATGCTTTTGACTTCATTGCTTCTGCATTTGCCTGTGTTTATTGTGTGGCTTGTTATGATGAGATGCTCTAGAATTGTTTCCTCATCAGATGGAAAATTTGTCTGTCTTTGGGAAGGACACACGTTTCACAGGAACTGTACTAAATTGCCATCAGCTCTAGTTGATCTTTTTGCCATAATGATCTCTGAAGAGCCGTATTAGCTGAAGTGTGAGCTCGGTGTCTGTTATAGTTATCCTTAAGGATCTTGATACCTAACCCAGACTTTTTTTCTATATGGATGGAAGAGAGGTTTGAACATATTCCTGATTAACTGTCCAGGAAGCAAAATGGGGGTCTAGCATGTTTAAACGGCCTTTTGGCACCTTGTTTTTTTGGTCTTCCTCCAGACATTTAAAAAACTGGACACTCCTCCATCCCCAAAATCGCTAACTTGCATTTTTCCCTTTGAGGGGGGTGGTTTAATGAGTTATGTCAGAACTGTATTTTGGAAGGTTTGTTTGTTTTTTTTTTTTGTAATTAACTTTGCATTTAAAAAACTGCGTGTGATATTTACCACTGAACTGTTTTGCTTTATTTTTCTTCCATAAGACACCCTAAACCACTAGATGCACAGATTAGTTTCAGCCTAAGTCCATCCCAGTCAATGCTGTAGGAGTTCTATGATGGCAAAATTTGGTGGGCAGAAATGTTGTGGGTCTCATATGAAGAGGAATGCCATTAAAAGTAACTAAATATATTCAACATTTCTGCATTTGGCAAATGCGCTCTTCCCATTCCCAACTAAATTACGTCTGAAGACATTTGGTGAAAATATGGGAGTTGACAGCTAGGACCGACAGAATTCTCCCCGAGTGTGCATTGCTTAAGTAATGGGAAAGGAACTTGTGAAAATAGAGATGAGACTGAAGAGTAATTTTGAGCAGCCTCTAAAATATCAACAACTCAGACTGCTGTCTTGACTTCATGATGGGGTTGCGGCACGTTTAGCTTTGCAAACTCTTTTGTATGACAAGAACTGAAGTGGTAACAATTTGCAGGTGGGGAACTTTTCAGGAGTCTCTCTTTATTCTTCTGGGGTGTTGTGGCTGCATAAGCATATAGGTATTAAGTGTGTGTTGTTTTTTTTTTTACCTTCCAGATGTAAATATTATAATGGAAACCAGGGAAACCAGCAGGGAGTTGTGAGCAAGTAGGGCTGAATACTCATGCTGGTATAGTAGTAACTAGATCGTATCAGTGTCAGAGTTTCAGAGCTGAAATCTTAACGTAAAAGGTAATAAAAATTAAGGTTATAATGGAAATACTATCTTAGTCTCATTAAATGTGATATAATGCTACTCATATTTGATTTTCTGGCTATGTGGCATAGGATTTGAGAAGTGAGGGTCACTGGAATTAAGCTGATGTTTTAAAACGTAGCTTTTGTACATCCTAGGCTACACTGGTTTTTAACTGAACCAGGTGTGTGAGTTGGTGGGAGAACAGGCCAAATACTCCATTCAACTTACAGAAACTGGAAGGGGGGCATTAAGGAGGTAAGGGCAAGTTTCCAACTTCATTGGAATTTGACATCGTGACTCATCGCCCAATTTTGCAAGGTATTGAACTCTCAGACTTCAATCTGACAGAGCCCTCAAGTGGGTGCTTTACTTTTGACGGGTGAATACTACTACTCAAAACAGGATCAGATAGGGAGCAAAGCCTTTAGTTATGATTCAGTCCTAGGAATTTTACTTACTTCACCTCACTTTAAAACTTTTGCATCTATTGTATTTTTGTATCTGTCTTGTTGGATGCATCCAAAGCAGCGTGGCCAGAAGGTCAAGGGATGTGGTGCTGCCCCTCTGCTCTGCTCTGATGAGACCCCACCTGGGGTCCTGCGTCCAGCTCTGGAGCCCTCAGCACAGGAAAGACATGGACCTGTTGGAGCAGGTGCAGAGGAGGGCCACAACAATGATCAGAGGGATGTAACAGCTCTCCTGTGAGGCCAGGCTGAGAGAGGTGGGGTTGTTCAGCCTGGAGAAGAGAAGGCTCTGGGGAGACCTTCTTGCAGCCTTCCAGTACTTGAAGGGGGCTTATAAGAAAGATGGGGACAGACTTTTTAGCAGGGCCTGTAGCGATAGGACAAGGGGTAACAGTTTTAAACTAGAAGAGGGTAGATTTCAACTAGATCTAGGGAAGAAATGTTTCACAATGAGGGTGGTGAAACCCTGGCCCAGGTTGCCCAGAGAGGTGGTAGATGCCCCATCCCTGGCAACATTGCAGGTCAGGTTGGACGGGGCTCTGAGCAACCTGATCTAGTTGAAGATGTCCCTTCTCACTGCAGGGGGGTTGGACTAGGTGACCTTAAAACGTCCCTTCCAACCCAAACTATTCTCTGATTCTCTGGTTCTTTTGTGCAGATTTTTAAGCTGTGTTTGTTCAGAATAATTTATATTATTTTTGTGTACTCTTATCCTGTAGCAATAATACGTATCAATGGAAATGTATGTGCAGGCTTTCTGGTTGAGTTTCAGCTTTTCCTAGATGCGTACAGACTGGCTATTTCAAGTTACACGTCTGTTCCACCCCGCTTGTCAGCAAGCAGTTATTAAATCCCTGAGAGAGTTAAGAGTGTTTTTGAAGGATTTGATGAGCTTCCAGTGCTTGACGCTCACCACATTGTCATACTGGAACCAGATGTTGGGTACCGCATGTTTGTGTTTTTGGAGCTAAGTGGGTTAGGTACTGTGTCTCTGGCCCGTAAATACAAACACCAGTTTCCCACCCTAAAGCTCTTATCCCTGGGTCATCGTCCTCACAGTCCTGGCTATGGGAACAGCTTGCATCAGCCTCCCAAGTTGTGAAACCAGAACTGTCTTTTCTGGATCTTCCTACTTGCTCTCTTGTGTATCCTCTCAAAGAGAAGCCCTTCTGATTTATGGTATTTCTCCATGAGGACTCTTTGACAGCAGAAGGTTGAAAAGAGATTTTTGAGCGTTGCACTTCGTGAGGAATCACACGAGCACTCAGTCCCATACAGAAACTACCTGTGGCTGCTGAGAACCTACTTTGGGTAGATCTTGCTTTTCTGTTTTGTCCCTTGTTCATTTATGAGTTCCTGTTCCATGCACTCGGACCTTTTCAGGTTGGACTTGTCTTTTATCAAGTTCTAGTTGTCCTTGCTAGGTATTTCTTCAGTTATCCTCCATGCCAAACATTAAAAAGGAAGATAATGTGCTTTTTCTTGCTTTCATCACCTGAAGTTCATTCTAAGAAAAAGCTGCTTTGCTGTAGCTGTAGCCTATTATTTGGGTTGGCCAAGTCAAATGTTAATGCGTCCCTTTGTTCTTGTAAATGGGTTGTCTCATAAATGGACAAAATAGGTTTCAGCAAAGTACAGAGTATGATACAGACTTTGCTAACAAATGAAATACTAATTTTTTTATAGTGTGATTAAGATTTCTTCTGCCCTGCCTCAGAGTCATTCTTCTCCAAAGGACTGGCTTCCTGGATTTGATTTTCAGTGATGGGACTGTACCTCCACTGAACATCTATGACTGATTTTGTAAGAGGAAGACTAATACAATATTTCCATTGCTATTTTCAGGTTTTATTTGCTTTATCCCTTTGTTTTCTGCCACTGTTGTAATATGACAAGATAGTTTTTGAGCACTGTCTTTTTCTTTTTTTCTCTAAAGGGTAATTTCAGTTGAGTTGCACCCTACTGAGAGTAATGTGGTGAGAAACCAGTTGGCAGTGCTCTGTTCAGTTTTCATTTGCCTCTCTCTCTATAAGTCTAAAAATATTCCTCCTACAGGAAATGTTTTTCATTCTGTTATGTCTTTTGCTTCCCGTAGGAGGTATTTCTTTAAATTTATTGAATAAACCTTTCTGAATTGCATTCCCATAAGAGTTTAGGCACAATAGAGTCTTTGGGCAAACTGTCCCAGAGATCTCACCAACTTCTGTTTTTAGAAGATACGCAGTCATTCTTTACACAGTGTCTTCAAGCTCTGGGACAAGCTGACACTTAACGTTAAATGGGAGAATCTGAAGCTAAAGAACGCGGATTAACGCATCTGCTATAACTTCTCAAATCGTGTTGTTCTGATCATTTATACTTCTTTATATCATAAAGAAATCCCTCTTCTCTTTTCCCTGCCCTCGTTTTTTAAAGGATTCTGGGCAATATTTTGATCTCGATCTCATTACCACAATTTCTTTTGTAAGTGTATGGGTCTATAGGAAGGCTAAATCCTCATAACATCCTGGTTGGAAGTCAGCTATGTTTAGCTGTTAATTTATTGTGGATGAGGGGGCAGGCTGTTATTTGAAAGGGGCGGCGGGAAAAGAGAGACTGGGATAGATTACATTTTCATGCTCCAAAAGAAGACCCTATCTACTCTACCCTAAATTAGAACAACATGGTTGAGTTTTCTTGTGGCTATTTCATAACATTCCTGCTGACAAAATATGGTGTGCCTTTGCTCATTGCTTCACTACTGTTTCTCAAGCATGTGTTCGTGTCTCTGCATCTAGTGACAGCTCTTGTAGCGGCGCACCATGGGGATACATCTTGTAGGTCTTTAGAAGGGACAGTGTATTCGCAAACGATATACAAAGTGGACCGTGCCAGAGAGCAGGTACCAAACCATAGCCAGCTGGGAGAATGAGGCGGCCACAGTACTTAGATAAACACAATTAGAAGTTTTACTTTTCTCAGGGATAATGTGCCTTAATTCTATGTTCACTAAAGGTATGTCATGTAATTTGCAGTCAACATGTACGGAGGGTTTTAAAGCAACTTTTTAGTAGAATAATTAGTAAGATCTACATTGGTAATCTTGCATGTTTGAAAAATCTCTGGTACACTGTCCAAAATGCTTCTTGATCCTTTTCTCTGCTTGAGGTCTGAGCGCGTACCACTTCCATGCTCCGTCAAGGTGCAGATGGAACCTTTCTGTTGCATAAACCTCTCCTCAACAGAGGCAGAGCGAATGTGACAGAGGAGCACACTCTTCTTTCTTGGAGTGAACTACAGAACAGAGCCTCCCGCCCATTTTTTAGCCCAAATGCAGCTGAATTACACCACTTCACATGGATCAGAGGCAAACCAGTTAGGTAAGTTAGTGAGCAATGGAAGGTGCGTAAGGTGGAGAACAGGACACCAGCATACTGGGTTGTTTGAGCAAAAAGGTGACCAGCAGGCCAGGGAAAGTGACTTTGCCCTTGTGAGTCCAAGCCTGGGCTCCTTTGTACAAGGGAGATGTTGACATACTGGAGCAAGCCATCAAGACAGTTAGAGGGTGAGACTCCTAATGCGCAAGGAAAGGCTGAGATTTGTTTCAGCCTGGAGAATAATAAAGGGGGGTGTAATTCCACTTTTACTACCTACATGGGGACTAAGGACAAGCTGGAGCTGGGTGTTGTCAGAGTTGCACAATCACAGTCACAAGTTGCTTCAAGAGGAATTTTGAGTAGGAAAAACCATTCACAGCAGGAGTGGTTAAGTATTGAAATGGGTTGCCCAGAGAGGCTCTGGAATGTCTGTCCTTGGAAATTTTCAACCCTTGGCAGGGCAAGGCCCCAAGGAACCTGATCAAATTTTGAAGCTGGCGCTGCTTTGAGCAGGAGATTGGACCAGATGACCTCCAGAGGTCCTTTCTGACCTAATTTTTCCTGTGATGCTGTGACTCCGAGTATCATTTCTTCCCACAGTAGAACGAAAACTCTGCTGTCTTCCCTTGTGCTACAACAGGCCTTCGACGGAACAGAAGTTGCCGGGTTACTGGAGAAAGTACAGTGCTCTCCAGCGTTTCTTCAGCGTCTCCGGCCGAAGCAGGCTTACAAGAAGGGTGATTTCTTTCCCTGCATCGTTGTCCGAAGCTGTTGCTGTGCCATACTCCGCGAGGCATACCCCAGCATTACACTGCAGCTACACTGCTGGTGTCTCACAAATACAGAGAAAGCCAGAGAAAGCGATTTTTTTAAAGACGTCAGTAAAATTTCAAGAATACCCCAATCAAACTCTTCTCAAATTCAAGTGTTTTGCAGAGACAGCCTGAACTTCAGCAGGGATTTGGCAGGGAAGCGTCAGTGACTACTTGCCAGGTGGGTTTCCTGCCAGCTTAGACCAGCACGAGGGAGCCCAGGGCCTAGAGGCATCTCCCTTCAGGGCAGCGTGCTGCTGGGACAGACCTGCTCTGGAGCTGAGCTCGGTCTGCTTTTGGGGGTTATTTCACTTGAGGTTTAAAAATACTGAACGTTTGGTGAAACAGCGTTATCTTTTCCTGCCCCGTTTCATGGTAGTTCGGTGTGCTCGTGGCAGGCCATATGATGTGCTGCCTAAAACACTTCAATGCCTACATTTTGCTACAGTAAAATGATGGTATGCAAGCGTTCCTGTCAATTTAGCTTTTCTAACTCTCATTTTCGTCATCTTCCTGAGCGTATTACCAAAGTAGAAATAATCTGGGAGAGAAACGGAAGAAGAAGGAAAAAATTTGAAGAGGTATGCGAGAAGGGAAGGAAATCTCCTGTCGAGCTTTGAGCTGGGAACTGCATCAGGTACGCAGAGAAATAGGTGTGGCAGTAGGACAGCTCAGGCTTTGCCTATATTGTTTTGCACAGCAAGAGTTTAACCTGATACTGACCTTACAACTTAGGAGCTTAAGGGTGCAGTTATGTAACTGGGATCAGTCACAGCTAAACTGAACTGGAGTAGGCAGATGGGGCCACACGGCCCGGAAAAAGCTGGTACCAAATTGGCTTGCTGAACGAAATGCTTCCATGCTGCTATTTAAAAAGAGCACAGGTCATAATTTGCTGCTGTTTACAGTGCAGTGGTGGGATTTTTTGAGCTTCTGGAGTTGGTCAACATCTGAACTCCCGTGTCTCTTCTCCTTGCTCTTGAGAAACGATTTTGGCAAGTCTGACTTTAGCTGGCAGAGGTTCTGTCAAGCAGGTGCAGCCTCCAGCATTGACTATGAAGTTGGGCTGTCAGAAGGATCTTGCCCACAGTAGAACAAAGCCTTGATGGCTCGGAGTCATAACCTTTTGCAGTCTCGATAAGTACTTTTTTGCTTGAATGGACAAGAAAATAAAAAGAGAAAAAAGGTGACTGTGGATTACAGCTATGTGGTTCAAATAAAAGGAGATAAGGAAGGGCGGAAGACCAAAACAGCATAAGAAATGAGTGGCTAAGTAAAACATCATTAGGGCTGGAAAACAGGATTGCCACTGAAGTGCCACCGCCACTGGGAAGAGGAGAGCTTCGACTTCTTCTTGGGCATCCCTACCCCGTCTCACTCGTGGTGTGATGTCCTGGTTTCCTGCTGGGAGCGCTGCGCCCGAGGTGCCGTTCTGGGTGCGTTTCCTGGCTCTGCCCGCTGTGCCACCTGGCCCTCAGAGAAGCTCCCACCTCTGGTGCGGTAAGATGAAAGGTCGGTGTTGGACCTAGCAGTGCGTGGTCCTTACTGGTTGCCGTGGTGCGTTGCACTCCCTGTATCGCCCTCACCATCGTCTCTAGCGATGAGATTTTCTGAAGCCTCTGACTCACTTGTGAAGATGAACCTTGAGCTCCTAGATTGTTTAGATAGTTTTTGAAATCTTACTCTAGATCTTTTATATCCTTACTTTCTGTTACAGTAATTAAGAGCCTCCTTCCTTTCTTCTTCTTTCCCACGTCTGTAATGCTGAGGTCTTCCACACAACTGAATACCATTTTTTAGCAGTAAAGGGGTCTTAGGTCTTGTCCGTATGTCTTCTTGAGCTGTTTCTCATTTCAGTAGCGATTTCAACTTGTCTCTCTAAATATTGTTCATGTTTTTTTTGTGCTTGTTTTGCGGTGATTACTATGGGCGTTAGCACACCTTGCTGTATTATATTTGCCTTCTACTATCATTTGCTGTTTTTAGCTTGGGGCAGCGTATCTGCTTGTTTTTTAGAAACATGTCTTGAGGCTGTATCAGTGCATTATTAAATTCCAAATGCACGCAGTTTCTTTCTTTAATCCGGAGGCATACAGCTTATACACTCAGATGGCAAATGGAAATTCTGATTGCTGTAGAGTACGTGGTCTGGCCTAAGTGCCAGAATTAAAAAGAGAAGATCTGCTGTTCTTTGGTAACTCGTTCTGTCCCTGTGATAACTGCAGGGGACACTCGGGGAGCTATGCTGCAGTGCTGTATTTGTCAATCAGAGCTTCCTCTCTGGGAGTTTTTTGAAAACAAAGCTCCCTGGTGTTTAGATACTGGGCTTGAGGGCTTGCTTGTTTGGGAATCTCTCTGACAAACTGGCTGGAAGCTGGATATTGTCTTGTTTTCTATGGAGGAAATCCTTCCTGTATCCCAAAGGCTGCAGCCCCAGCAAAGCCAGTGAGGTGCTACTGCAGGAGTGGGTAGAGGTCACGGGGCATGAACGGTATTGCTTGTGCTCTACAAACACCAGCTTTTACACCGTGACTGCCGAATCCCAAAGACTGGGGTAGGGAACAGAGAGAGCACTCATTGCTTGGCAGGTTGAAGAGCTGTTGTGCCCTGGAAATAGAGACATTGGGAGCAGCAATGAGCTCATCTTTATGGCCATACTGGAGTTGTGGCAGCTACACAGTTTCACAAGGTGGCAGGATACCTTTCCTAAGTGCTTCAAGCTCTTGGAGACCCTTCTTCTGGACCAAGTCCAGCTACTTGGACTTAGCATTCAGCATGAGATTTAGCCACAGACCTTTTTTGGAGCTGAAGATGCCAAGCTTAAGATGTCACTTGAATTACGATTGAAAAGAATGAGATTCCTGCAATGAATTATTTATTTCTGGCTTCCTTACAGTTTTTTGAAATATGCTCCTTTGGTTGAGATAAAGGCATGTAATAACCATATTGCTGTGCTAGAGAGTGACTAGCCCCCTTAATTAAAATAGGACCAAAGCATTTGTAGGAAAGCAGGAGCTCTTCTTGTGCTGGATCTAACTCAGACAGATGGAGTGGAAGCCAAGGGGAAAGGAGAAATATGGTTGGCAACATCTGGGGCAAATCAAAGCAAAGCTGTAAGGGAACAATTAGTTAGGGTGCTCCCAAGGAGAGTGTGGAAGATTCCTGTAGAAGACAGAAAGCAGGGGGAGTTATGGAGGGGCTTGCTTGCTTACCCCTCTTGAAAGAAAATCCAAGGCTAGAGGAGGCTGAAAGCAGAAAAAAAAAGAGGAGTTTGTTTGGCATGTTCCTTGGAGGCAGCAATAAAGGTCCAGAGGAGCAAGGGAAGGGGTCTTCTTCCAGGCTTGAGGACTAGGGATGATGGTGCAGCAGAAGCAGCTGCTGAGCTGTCGAGGACACAGAACAAGCAGAATGTGGGGAATGTAATGGGACCTCCCATCAGGTCCAAAGGTGGGGGTTTTTTTTGTTATTTTGGTTATTTTATAACCCAGCCTTTGCACGCAGAGAGACTGAGAAGCCCTGCTGGGAAGGGCAGGAAAGATTTGGGAAAGACTGGGATGGCTGAACAGGGACCTGGTGACCACTGAGCGCGGAGGGAGATGGAACTGGGGTAGCCGTTGTGTTGATGCGCTCAAAGTACCATATGTATTTTGGGATAAGGGGTTGAGTTGCTGAGGCTTGCCTTAGTAGTGAAGGTTATTTTGTGCAGTGGTGAAGTGCTCTAATTTGCTTTGCAAGCCTTAATGAAGCCTGGAATTGAAGCCCTGAGGAGGGAAATTGTGAATTGCATCTCTACATTATCATACCTTCTGTGAGGAGTAGTTACCCAGGAGAGCCAGACTGCAAGTAGTTGATGAGAGGAAGGGGAAGAGTTTAGGAGCATTATAAGGGAAAAGGAAAGTAGAGTTGCTTTGGGACGGTTGGTATTATGAACTGCAGGGGAATTATTTAATTTTTGTGACAAGATGTTTTGCCTGTAAAAAATATCTGTTTAGTACATACATTGTTTCTCTTTTTCTAAACTCGCAAATAATGTTTGCTATGTTATTTTTTTTGCATGGAAAATATTCCTTGTGTCTGAATCTTTCCCTTCCATGAAGCATTGCCACGTGGAAGAATGTTAGTTTGACCATTTCACCACATCTGGAGTCCAAGTTACTAAAAAGCTGTATGTTACTTAGACAAAATTTCTACGTACAATGCCAAGGAAAAGAAAAATCATATAAAATGTACCTTTTCTTAGTAATGTACATCTCTATTGTAAGTCGAGGTTTTATTGTCCAGCTCTTTCTTTGTTCTGTCAGGGAACATCTCCCAGCTATGAGATGTGGTTTCCTGGAGATGAGACACTGCAAAACAGGGTGGGTGAAGTTCATAGTGGGTAGAGCTAAGGCTCCTTAGACATGTGTTTCAGTGCTCAGCGTGGTGAGTCAGTGGGATATTGCTTTGCATTCCCGCACAGCAGCTCCACAGTTGCGTATGCCACCACACCAGGGACCGCCATGCTCGATTCAGATGACATTAGGTGTCCCTACCAAACTCCTCCAGATGCCTTTTACTGAGAGGCTTCCAGAACAAGGAGGCATGTGAGCAGTTGTGAGATCAAATAGTTGGAGGTCACTTGCCTCTGGAGAGAACTGGAGGGCTTCTGCCTTTACTTCAGAGTGAGGAATTGGTGATTTATGCTCAACTGGCGCAACATCAGTGTGTAGAAAAGGATCTAACATACTGAATTTGGAAGAAATGAAGAATTTTTTTT
Organism: Phaethon aethereus; assembly: GCF_964289735.1. Taxonomy (NCBI): domain Eukaryota; kingdom Metazoa; phylum Chordata; class Aves; order Phaethontiformes; family Phaethontidae; genus Phaethon; species Phaethon aethereus. Next base: position 138,390,091 of record NC_138575.1, read on the forward strand.
TTCCATGCTTTGTATTGGGATAACTCTGGAAATACTCTGTTTCTGGTTTTGCTTTTGTTCTTCCCAGCTTTTTAGGAAATATTTGAACTAAAAGAGTTGAGGCAGTGCTCAAGACCATTGAGGGAGAAATTAATTTCCCAGCTTGGAAAAGGATCAGCTGCAGATTTTACTGCAGGGACTAAGCTTTTGCCCTTTCCTTCTTCCTCCCCTGGTACTATGGATTGGGGTTACATCCACTCTGTAAGAATATGTGTTTTATTTATACTATGCACAGCTTAGATGCTTCTTAGAGTATCTTACGACTTCCTTGCGAAGAATGGGACAGAAGCAGTGGGCAGGTGATCGCTTGGTCCTTAGAAGCTGCCTTGGTCCTTAGGAGCTGCTCATTGAAGCACTGGGAAGGGACAAGACTTGAAAAATGAGACCTGCAGACGAGCCCGTGGGTGTGATGGCATGGGAAGCGTCTGCTGTGAGGGCTGGGTCTCCGTGCCACATGGCCCTACTGAGTAAGGCAGTGGGGTGGGGTGGGATTTGGCAAGTGCTGCTGGGTGTTCCCCTGATGGGGGGAAGAGGATGCAGCATTAGTTATTTCTGGAAACTACACAGCCTACAGAAATTATATTTAGCTGTTAGATAACTGGTTTAAACTGGGATTATGCCCAAATTAGGGACGAGACAGTAAAGCTGAGTGATAAGAGTATCTGTTGTTTCTTCCCCGGCTGTAGGGGCTTGAGGGACAGAAATGGGCACCCGACAGTGTGACAATCCACACAACATCCCGAGGATTCATGTGGGCATCCCTGCACCGCTGGTCTCCTGGCGTTGCAGAAGTGATTTTTACATTACTGTAGTGTCTTGGTGCCCTATTTGTGGGTTAGGACATCACTGTACAAGATGTTGTGTAAACACAAGAGACATTTTTTTTTCCTTCCGGAAATTTTACGGAAGAGACAACAGGTAGACACGGTTGCACCAGGAATTGTATAGGGACTGTGTTGTGATATTTAGTGTCCTCAGCAAACAAATGTTTTGCCCATACTAAGTTCTAGGGAGTCTTAAGCCATGGGAATAATAGGTTAGTAATACAGGCGTTCAGGGATATTTTCTTCAAGAATGAGGGGAGAAGGAGTGATGTTCCCAGTGCACAAAACTGGGTAACAGAGACCTGACGTTGTGGAATGAACATAGGCAGTAGCTGAGGATGATGGAGAGGGTGGGACTAGCTGGTGGGGGTATGCTTAATGTTTGGTGTAATAACAGGCTGAAATGCAGTGGAAGGTTATGTAGAAAAAGGTGACACCATCAAAGCCAAACAGCCTTTTCAGAGCATTCTGGATGAATATAAGTAGAGCAGCATTGTGTTGGAAAAGCGAGGAAGGAGATCACCAGAGCCATTGAGAAGGTAGAAGTCTGCATAGGATTTCTAGCTGGTTGTATTGACAATTTGTGTATCAATATAACTTCCTTTAGCTCCTGGCCAGAGGTAGGTGATAGAATACTGCATATACTGACCTTTGTTGTCTCCTGCCTCCCTTTCCACAGGCATCAGTTTGTCCCCGTGCAGCATGGTGTGAAGATCTGTGGTCTAAGCTGGGAACCTGATGTGGTGTAGGGCTGCTGCACTGGATCTGCTGAGGTCCCAAAGTAGTGCAGCCATGAGTCCCACAGTGGCTAAGATAAGAAATCTCAGGTTTTATTAACCTAATAATCTCTTGAGGAGAGGGTGCCAGGTACTGGGGAACTGCAGTAATAACAAATGAAAAGTAAATGAATTTAAAGTATCAGTCTACTTTTATCTCTACAGTACCTAAGTTTGTTTCATTAGCACATGCTATACCTTACTGGCGTATTGGATCATGCTCGTACTGTGAAAGGAGTTTAACACCCTTTACGTGTGAGATTACCCAGAGATGAAGCATAAACCCAAGTTCAGCTGTTGCCCCTGTAAGTGGTACCTCACCACGTCACTTGTCTCCTGTCCCAGCTGGAACCTGGCTGGCTCCCTGTCAGCCCCTTGCCTGGGGCAGTTCTACTCCCCTTCTCAAGAGATGTCTCACGATCTTGATCCCCGTGAGCAGTGGTGGTGCTACCCGGAGGTCTGCTGAGCACGTGGGGATGGTGCACCTTATGAACCAGTTACTGAACAGCTGTGGAGGCTGTGAGGGTACCAGCCCCTGTGGTGGGTTACTGCGTCCTGGTGGCTGGACAAGAAGGGGATGCTGCCCTTGCAGCTGGAAAAGGCAGAGGCATCGTCGTTGGAAAAGGAGGCTATGTATATGGTTTTAAGTACACAAATTTCAACTCTAGGCAGAAACACTTTTTTTATTTTAAGAGCAGCAAAAAGAAAGTCTTGATGAGCAATACCAATAGGCCAAGTAACTCCTTTTGTTTGAAAGTTACTCACTTCATTCTAAGGACCCTTTGCAATCTTTTCTTTGCACTTTAAATGTCTTAATGGAGAGCTGACATCTTGCTGTGAATTATTAACACTTACCTAACAGGTGTTTACACATATTTACCTTGAAACTTAGCTCTGTAATCCTCTCTGAAAACACCGTGTTTTCAAGCCTGAGAATTAATAAAGGTGCAGATGAGGTAGGAGAAAGTGGCTGCCGGTTGTTCGCACGTAACAGTTGTGCTGAGCCTCCCCCAGTGTCGCTAACTATGAACTTCTGAGTTTCTGACCTGCCCGTTACGAACACTTACCTACTTCTGAACTGTTACCCTGTCAGCAGCAGTAATTGTAAGCCTCTTCTCTAAATACCTTCTTTGTTATTTCTCTGTAAGAAGGGCAAATCAACCTTCAGCCGAACGCAGGACTCTGGAGCGCTTCCTTGCCTGGAGCCCTGTTCCAGCTCATACCCAGTACTGGACTGCAGCAGCCTGTGGGGCACAGACCAAGGCACCGCTTTTGTCTTCATCAGCGGCTCGGCCCCTTCACAAGGAGGGGTGCACCCCGAAGCACGACGCTATCTCCAATTTGGATGTGTGTCTTCGTGTTCTCTGTTCAATACCTTTTTGGAGAGAGACTGTCAAGCTTCCACCTTGTGTAGTGGTTAATAGCATCTCACAGGGAAGTTGCTGGATATTATAGCCAGGGTTGTATGGTACAGTTCCTGGTCCTGATCCTGGTGCCCTCCAGAACTGTATCATCCCCCCCAAACCAGGGATTACTTCTGTGAAAACTTGCTTTGCCGGCAGAAAAACTTACTTCAGTAAAAACTGGTTTTGCAGCAGACATTTTTTAGTACTGGGTAAAAAAGAGAGAAGAAAACGCAACAAAACCACCAGAAGCTGAAGACCCATTCTCTGTTTAAGAGGACAAATATCTTACTTGGACATGCAAGTTCAGGAATGTGACTTGAATTATTGGTGACCTTGTCAATTGAGAAGATGAATTAATTGTTAACTTTTCCCCTGGAAGATGGGTATTTCTGTGCCTTGACTAGATCTTTGTGTGAGAAGTTGAGAGTGGAACAGGCAACTTCTAAGCCAGGGTTCAATATTTCAGCCTTGTTAGGGCACCGGTGGCTTTCACAGGAGTCCTTGCCCTGGTAGTTAGCCATTACCAAGAGGGATCTAATGATTTACCTTTACCTGAACAAACATCTCGTAAAAGGACAGCGCAAAGGACCGAGCGGCAAATGCAGCGAAGCCTGGCCTGACAGTTCTACAGGTGTTGGAGGTAAATGCACAGGAATCTCCCCTGTGCAGCGGTTGCAGCTGACGGGGCAGTTCCGCAGCCCCAGGCTGAGCCACCACAGGGTTGCTCTGCAGTATCGGTGGCACCGTCGAGATGGCTGAACCTGGGGTATGTGCCCCGCTGTCCTGTGGGATACCCTGTGACCCACGGGCTCTCTTGAAGTGCCGGCGTGCGCTGCGTGTGCTGTCTCACCTACGGGACCGGTTCAAAGCTGGCTTGAAAGTCTCTTCATCGGAGGCAGGTGTGAGTAGGGTACCCGGTACGCTGCTCCTCCACTTTTTTCCACCTCCGAGTTGTAAAGGCGTGCTTCACGTGGTGGTAAAATCAGGAGGAGGTGGCTGAGCCTTGCTTCTAAAGTATCTCGTTTCACAGCAAGAGTAGAAGTTACGGAGTTCTGGACATCCAGGCAAATGGTAGGTTTGAAATTAGGGAAATGGGAATGTGCTCTAAGCGTTGACACATGTAAAAACACTTTTCACACCCCTTCTCTGAAATATGCGCAACCCCATAAACAGGACAAGGAAAATGATACTCTTCGGTGAATATTTAACGTGTAAGATTTTAAATCTTTTCATCTTAAATGGCAGTTACCAAGGTGAATCGTAGAATTAACTAAAACATGTATTTCATCTTTATTGATGAGTCTCTTTACTCAAAAAAAAAGGATTTAAATTTTAAATGAATACAGTCGTCTCTCCTTAAAGGCATATATATCAGCTTTGTGTTGATTTCTTATCCTGGGCTCCAAGTCTGTTCATAGACATAGTGGGAGAGAACCACTTGCATGCACAATTAATTAATATTTATGGTGCTTTTATCTTGCTAGAATGTGCTAGACTTCAAAGTGCCATGCTTTGGTTGTTTTGCAAAAATGCAAGGCAGTAGTCTGTAGGAGAAATATTTCTAGCCAGAAAAGCAGAGACTTTTGTAGCAAGTTGTGCTATTTATTTTTTATAAAGAAAAAAAAAATAGAGAGATTGGTATGGCCAACGAACATGAAGCTTTATCAAGCAGCATGCTGATTTTAATTGGCATGGTTTCTGTATCAGTGGTGGTCTTCTGTAAAACATGTCTTAACATCTTATGGAATCAATTAAATACTACTTTGCAAATAGTATGGTGTTTCAACAGATGTGTAAACACCATGCTCCTCCTAAGCAGAAAAGGTCACAAGTAAGTCAGCTTTAAAATTAGGGTTGGTCATGTAATGGACATGAAGGAAATACGGTCTTACATACTGGAATAATAGAGGGTATCCTGGTGCCTATTTTTGGACTGGAGCAATATAATTTTTTGTCAGGGAATTACAACACATGGACCATTTTTAATACATGTGTTTATTTTAATAAAATGAAAAGTAACATTCAATCAAAAAAGGTATAGTGCGGTGCTGTCAGTCAGGACTCCATTGCGGTCTCTGCTTGACAGTATTTATTTCCGTCTGTGACTGGGGTTTGTTTTTTCAGTTAATTTGCCTTCCCGTAGTAGGGAGGACTGTATTTATTAGATTTTACCATGCCTAATCTAACACGAACACCTGCTGGGAAGCTGTAATACAATGTCAAGTGCGGGGATGAGATAAGGACCTGGTTTGTTTTTACTTGACACTGTTTCATATTTACCGTATTTCTTTAAAAAACGTTTTGGAAGTTTTGGTTCGGTGTGAATATTTGTTTAAGCTGTCCCATCAATCACCTATGTTTTACTTCCATAGGCAATGCCATATCTGACTCCAGTATGTCCCTGCACGAGTCTCTTGATAATCTTTTGTGTAAGACGTGATCTGCCTTCTTCCAGACTTCCTAGATCCACAGACTTATTTAATTTAGAGACTTCTTTCTCTTCATTGTTCTTCTTTACTCTTCAGGTAACTCAGTGGCTTAAACAGATCCTCACAGAGTGACTCGTTCATGTTGCGAGAGGAGTAAGCAACATTCATTTGAAAAGCGTGTTGCTCCTATGACTTAATTCAATATACTGAATGGGAAAGGAATGCCCACTGTGTATGATTGTTGGCACATCTGTTATGCTGTTTGCAACTGGCGAATTAACACATGAATGCATTTATAAGGCAGGATTTGTGACAACATATTTTTAGTCATTTTTACATGGTGTATGGCATTTCTTCTCTTAGATGCCTTACCACACCTTGGAAGCAGACAGTTGACATGTCATTCATGTTAGAAGTAGCATTCAACAGGATATGGATTATTTTGTCTTTATATATACAAGCAGTATTATATTTTGTCCTCCTCTGCTCCTGGGAGAAGGATAAAAAAACAGATAAAAATGATATAAAAAGTCTATATTTTATGCATATCCAGAATGACTGAGGATCTGTAGGGCAACACAAATTCATGAGAAGATTTTATCTTTAAGTGCTGGGCATTTATATTGATGCTATATAATCTGATTTATGTGAATTCATGTTTCTAAGGTGTCCCTTGAATTGAAGGACATCACTCATTTTGATGTTTCCATATAAATATAATTTAATCTGTATATGCTGCCATCAGAAACAAATATGCAGCTGAAAAGATAAGATTTAAAAGAACTACCTCCATATAGCTTTGCAAATATATTTCTTGCACATGTGTATGTTCCTGCATAATTCCGTGCATGAATAATTTGTGTACGTTCAAAATAAGGGACAAAATGTTTCCCACATTTGGCTTTGGCAGGCCGAATAGTATGTGTGAAAACTGGACAAAAATAAAAATTCATTTTTGGCCTCACATCTGAGGAAGCTCTAGAGCATAATGTTTTCCTCTGAAGTTCTCTTTAAGCTTCTGTCGAGTACGTTAGCTTCAGATCTTCCTACCCAGTGCCGCTGTGGCATCGGAGAAGGAGCTTTGGCTTGCCCAAGTACTGACCAGCAAACCGAGGCGTGCGCATGGTGCGTCTCGACCCAAGCGCCACGTTCAGACAGGGCTGTGCTGTGGAGGCCACCCCCGTCCGCTCAGCTAAAGAAGCCACGTGGATATGTTGAATCTTGCTCCCCTTGTGCGTAAGGCTCTTCCCTTCACGTGGAAGCGAGGAGGCGAGCGAGTGGGAGGAGCAGGTCTGGTGCAAACCCGGGTGCTGCCCCCGGGTAGGGACAAGAACCAGCAGGACCCAAAGGCGCAGAGGAGCTCCTGAACCTGTTGGTGAAGAAGTGCTCCAGCGAGCTGATCTCGCTGAAGTTTTAGATTGGCTCTCTCTCTTAAATCCCTAGGACTCTTCTGCTTATTAGAAAGCAAGCACCATATAACTGGTTTTATTATATGACTTTCACAGGTGCTTTTCATTTTTGCATGCAATTGTGTATCTACTGCTTGTTCCAGCAACAACATTAATATGTTTAGAGTTACAGAAAAAAATGTGTAGAGCATCATGCTAGAAAAATTCTGGGTGACTGTGTAGTTAATCACTGTTTCCCGCTTGAGTTTAGTGTCAAAGTTACACAAGCAACTTGATCATCAAAAGTTTCTGGGTTTGAGTACTTAAATCTGCAAGTTTTATGTTCTTGTTAGGTGGCCTCTCACACGGGATTGCACTTGTCCACCGCCAAAATGCTAAGGCTGAGAGAGAAGGATGCTTTTTTTTATTTAGGCTGGTCCATTCAGATCAGAATTCTGGGAAGCCTCAGAAAATAGCAGTTACTTTGTTAAATTTCTGTACATGTGTGGAAATGTGGAGTTGTTGCAGTTGCTTTTTTTGTTGTTTTGTTTGGCTTTGTTAATGGTGAGCTGCAAATGAAATGATTAAAATTCCACCCGCTTCAGCACAATCTGTATAAACATGGGCCTTCAGAAGGCCAGGCCTCTTTTAGTTTTAATCTGAAAAATTGTTGGTCTCCATTCAATGTCTTTGATATCTTGTTTACACTCTGCTTCGCGTTACTGGAGCGTGCTCCATTAAGATGGTTCGAAATGCTTCACACGTCCCTGGCTAACGATAGCGGGAGGTGAGGGGTCCTGCCCTGTTCCCTGTCCTCAGTTTCCCCGAGGTCCCTGGGTGGCTTTGAGCGCTCTGTTGAACTGAGGCTCGGCTGTTTTTGTGAAAACGCATTCACCCACGACTCCTCAAAATGGGTTTCATTTCTTTGTAGCAGTGTAACTCAGGGTTGCAGCCAGCCTTCCGGAGTAAGGAACAGGCTCCCAGAGAAAACGTAGCTAACTTGAAGTCGTTTGGGGGCTCTCAGCAAAGAGCTTTGGCAAAACTGTCTTGTCTGTAATTGCCTTATGACATTGCTAAAATATACCTAGCTGCATACGGGTGCTGTGGGTATTCCCGCAAGCAAAGTTCCCTTTAACCAAGGGAAAGAGAAGAAAAGAGGTTACTGGGACCAGTATCACCAAACCTGTAAAACTTCGCTGGAAGACACAGGCAAAGGTATGAATAGCAGCCATAATTTCATGAAGAATGAACTACAGTGAATCAGAAAGAAATAATATATTCAGTTGTGTTTTGTTCTCGGATGCTTTTGGCATTCTCAAAGTTTGTTGTTTATTCTTTTGGGGAAATTTTCCAGGTGCTAACGATGTCCTACACGGTCTGTAGCTGAGTTACAACCACTTGTCTGCTTCTTGTCTGGGTCTTGAATTACAATTTTATCACTAGTCTTTAAAAGATGTTTGGGTTTGGTGAGCTGAAGTGGTTTTAATCATTGATTTTAAACACGTACTTAATTCGTAAACAAGGGATTTGATTTAAAACTGTTTTGATTGTATTTCATAGTTATTTTTCTTGCAAGATTGATTTGTATTGATTGATAGCTGTTTCATGTGTTGAGTGTCAATGGCAATATAATCTTTTCCTTAATTTAGTACTACTTTTGCTATTCAGACTGACAGACTGCATACATACTCTTGTTATAAATGGTGAATGATGTATGTAGCATGTGGTCATATTTTACTTGTGGTGATGTCTTCTTGGAATTCAGCACATGAGGCAGAAAATCGTTATAAAATTGCTTAAATAATACTGAGTTACATATATGAGAAGCACTGAAAATTGTGTAAAACCATGTTTTGCTGTTGAAATTAAAGGAATTCTCAATCAATCAAGCAACACTATATGTGCATTAAGATTATAATTTTAATTTGGATCAGGAGTGTGCATTTTGAAACGACTCTGTTGATCATCCGCACTCACTGAGCTTGGGTTCACGTCCTGGAGCAGCCTTAGAGCATGTGAACGGAATTGCTTTTACATGAAATTTGACTGCAAAATGCACTAGAGCGTGTTCAGCGTGTATCAGGTATGCTGGATGTTTGAAAAAGCAAGCCGTGCTTTGCCTCTAAAGCTAAGGGAATTATTAACTTGTTAGAAATCCTGGACAGTATCTGTAGGTAGGACTATGCAGGTGTCTGAATGGGCTGTTCTTTGTTTCCATTTCTTTCACATTTTAGAGTTACATCAGCCTCTTCTGCCAAATTTTTGTAGATTTGGAGGGGGGAAAAAAATCCTTTCTTCCAATCAGTTCCTCAGCATATAAATGAACTAGTTCTTGAACTGGGCCGAACTGAAGAAAATGCTCTTTATTATTAGCAAAATGGTTTGTGATTGAGCAAACCACTTTGCTCGTTTATCACTTTGATGCAACCTACAGGTCTGTAAGCAGTTTGTTCTCCAGTTCAGTGGTTTAACTGCTCTGTAAACTTCATCAGCAGATGTGTACTGTTTGAATTTAATATCAATTCTTTTAATACAATATGAAAACACAAGATTATAGTAAATAAGGTTTTCATATTCCCAAAGTTTGTTGTTTATTCTTTTGGGGAGATTTTCTGGGTGCTGAGAATGTCATACACTGCCTGCAGCTGAGTTATAGCCACTTCTCTGTTTGTCTAAATCTATTGAGAAATAAAGTAAGTAAAAGCCATAGTTATCCATCTTGTCGGTCACTTATATCTCTATTGTTCAGAACGCTTGGATGCAAACCATACCTGGCCCTCATTATTTCTGCTTTTTCTCATTTCCAGCTATCAACAGTGTATTTCAGGAAAGAGTAAGTATGGGTCTTATTCTGCTAATGTCCTTCCACTATAAAGATGGAATGCAAAGGATGCAAAGAAATCGTGCAGGTTTTGTGTATTTTCCTTGTCCTCCTGTCATCCTTTCTTGTACCTGTTTTGCTTTCTTTTTTTCCAAAACATCTCTTCCAGCACATGGCTAGGAGCACCCTGGGCTTGAGATGTGATCTTGGAGCAAACGAACCAGTTCTGTGCTCAGACCCGGCTCAGCCGTGAAGCGCGCAAGGAAGCGGCAGGGATGGGTGGGGCGAAAAATCACGCGGTGCTGCCTCGTGGGGACCAGTTGTGTGAGCGTGGGTGTCCGCTCCGCTCAGAGCCGTCTGCGTCCCCAAAGTCTTCCTGAGACGGCCGGTGCTGGGCTGGGCAGGGCATCGCTCTCTTCCATGTCCTGAAAGTAAAGCAGAGGAGCAGTGCAGCCGGGTGCGGGGAAGTAAGCGGCGCCGTTTCGGTGGCTACGTCTCACTGGTCCGCCCGTAGTGCATTTCTGGAACTGGCCCTGCGGGCTAGCGGGGACTGCGGGGAGGAATGAGGGGCTGTCTTCTGGGTTCGTGACCTAGCACTGTGCGTAGCGGAGCGTGAGCCCCAGGCTGGAGCTGGCCGAGCAGGCCCTGTAGATGCAGCTTTTGTCTGGATGTCCCGTGAGACCACAACCCGTGTGCTCAGGAGGATGCAGGTCAATGAAGTCGTTGTTCTTGTGCTCACCTAGCAAGGGGTCACAGTTGCCTGTCTATGCAACAAGTGAAAATGATGGAAAAATGTCCCTTGTTGCTTTTGGACTGTCTAGGCAAGCACTGATACCAAAAAATAGAAGGTGGCTTTCCTTTGTCTTAAGCGAGATCTTTGCACAATCTCTGCTTTTGGCTACTAAGGAAAGAGTATTCCTTTTAGTATTTCATTCTTCTAGATAATGAGTGAACTTGAGCGACGTGTTAAACATCACAGCCCTTCGGAGTAGGGAGTACAGTCAACTCTTGGCTTATTTTCTCATGTAATTTGGTCCCCAGTTTGGCTACAGCAGCAAAATTTCACAGTATGCGCACGGAGTTTTATATCCATTTTCAACTAAGTTTTTCTTTGGCATATTATGTGCTGTCATTTGATACTACAATTTTATATTCTTCCCTTCCCCTCCTCCCCTGCCCCTACTGTGGTTTTGATATCTGTCAAAGTTGCTCTACGGGTGTTTGCAGTTATTTACCTTTTTCACAACTCTTGTTCAGTATGGTTTATATTTTCTTCCAGATTGTTGTGTTATGCTTTCAGGTCATTAATCTCTACATTCCCTTCCCAAAGAGGTCGTGGAGGATCAGACCTCGGAGGTCTCCTGGAATTTTCTTTAGCAGAGTCCAAGGTCGCAAGTTTGAATGCGTTGTTTGAATATTCATCCAGCAAGACCTTTGGATATGCAGCTGAACTCAGCTGAGCACTGCTGCTTGCAGCCGTCGTGATCAGTCTTTGTTTATTTAACCCAGGCTGTGCTTTAAAGAGTTTTTGGTTACAGGCGTATTTGGAATCCTATATAGATCGCAGCAGCACTGATATCCTTATATTATTTCTGAGGATCTTTATTGCCACTGAGCCAAAAGGGAGGCTCTATTCTTTTCACATAGTTATATAATTAATGAGTTATTCTAATGGCTTTTAGGTCTTACTATTTGAGGAGATTTTCAGTGAAGTTACACAGGGTCGACATTTCAGAAAAAAGCGAGACTACATTTTGTAGCTGAGGGAGTGAGACGCGTGCATTACCAGTTCTGGTAGAATTTAAGTTTAGATAAAAACGTCTGTAGTTCTTTTGATTTCAGGAGGAGCTCTCTCTCCCAGATGTGTCGGGCTAAAAACTGTTTTCCAGATTCTGCCGTTAGACAAATCCAGGACGTGCCAGCCTGTGAACTTTGCCAAACTGTAGACAAGTGATTCTGATAACGCTGCGGGCGGTTTCCCTGTGGCTATTTCGATCCTTGTGACAGAAAGGAAAATGGTAGAAATCACATGTGTTTCCACTTAAATTTCTTCTGAGATGACATGAACACTTATAAAAGCAAGTTCATGACTATTCACAGGGAAAGAGAAATAGAAACAGTAGAACACTGGAGTAGAGGACTGGAGGCACAGAGTTAGGATAGCTTCACCCTAAACCCAGCCCCTGAGGAGACCCAGGTGTGGAAGCTGAGGCCATCTAGCAGGAGGTGGGGAGGTGGATTTTAGATGTCTCCAGGGAGATTTATTGTAGGGTACGCTGGGAATGGTTATTCTACCTTTCATACTTATGAAAACGTTGTTTCTTTAAAAACTATACATAAAGGGAAGAAACCTGTCAGATCTGCAGTGTCGGGCACTGCAGCGTCTCAGGGGCTTTCGAGGGGGAGGTGCTCAGAGGAGGCTTGGTGCATGTCTGTAGGTCTGTGGGTGCAGGGTCTTTGTGTGTAAACCCAGGATGCTTTGGGATGTCAGATAAAGAAATAGGGTGTTGCGGGTCACTTGTGATCATGTTGTCGCTCCAGCTTGCTGGGATGGAGAAGTCCTCATCCCAGCTGCTCATCGGTCACTCCCACCGGCACGGCTCTGCTCCAGGTGGCTAGCAGACCCGCTTCTGGGACCCAGGTTTTGTTAAGTCTCAGTCGGCCAGGTTAGCTTCCAGTACTGCGCTCTCCTAACGCGGCTCTTTCTGCTGAAGAGGTGCCAGAATACGCCTGGGAGGAGCCGCACCAGCAGTCCAGGGCAGGCGTTAATCTCCAGTGACGGGGAGATGACAGGCAGCCGGGGCAGGGCAGGGGCAATAACCTTTGCAGTCAGCACAGCTGCCATTGCAGAGCAGCACGCGGCCAAATACCTCAGCGTCAGGAAGGCATTTAATAGCCACCGTGCTTTTCCTTCTCGTTATATGTACCAGATATGTTACCTTGAATTTATGCGGTGAGAAGTTTTTGTGCTGGAGATAAAACTCATACTATTGCAGTTCAGTTTTGCAATATCTATAAATTCTGCATGGGATATAAAATCACTCTGCAGTAGGAATAGAAGCAATATTGCAAGTTGCGCCAGGGGAGGTTTAGACTGGATATCAGGAAAAATTTCTTTACAGAGAGAGTGGTCAAGCATTGGAACAGGCTGCCCAGGGAGGTGGTGGAGTCACCATCACTGGAGGTGTTCAAAAAATGTGTAGACATGGCACTTCGGGACATGGTTTGGTGGGCATGGTGGTGTTGAGTTGACAGTTGGACTTGATGATCTTAGAGGTCTTTTCCAACCTTAATGGTTCTATGATTCTATAATATAATTGTAGGCTCCACTGCAGCCATTTGAAACATTTTGAATGGTTATGGCAAGAAGTATTAAGAGGTGCAGTATTTGGATGTCACTAGATGTTAGTGCGTGCTGCTCAAGAAGCTCTGCACTCGTCAAACCGTGTGCCGTGGAGTCGGCCATTCTGGCTCTGGCTGTGGCTAATGCTCAATGCTGTAGAAGAAGATGAAAAATTCACAATGGAAATGTGCGCGCCTGTGTGAATGCAATTACAGAAGGAATTAATAGACAGTAACTTCAAAGAGCACTCTCCAGCAAGCAGAAAATCACAGTTTAGCCCATGGAATCTTTTGTCCCAAGACATTTGTCCATGGTGCCTTACAGGGGACAGTTTGTCTTTTTCAGAGTATACAGCATAAATGATGCAACCCCAATTTCAGATACTCAGCTAGCCGTGACACACAGCCCTGAGAAACTCTCATTATTCTTTGGCTTCACTCTTCTTTTTGCTTCTTATTTATTCAAACGGATTACATTCCCATTTGGATGGGATTAGCTGTGGTTTGAAAGTACTGCTGCGGTTTGTCCTGTGAAAATGAGTGTAGTATTTACGCTGAGAGATGTCTCTTTCATGACCTGAAACATCTTGGATAGAGCACACAAGAGTGTCAGCATTTGTATCTAACTAGATTTCCTGTCGTATAAAGACATGAGGCACGTTTGGGGACTTCTCATGAACTTACTGCTCCTCTTTCACAGGGAGAACACAGAATTAGGAGTTGTCTTCATGGCTTTTCTAGGAAACAGATGTGTTTTCTTCTCCCTCGCTGTTGAGCTTCTGATTAACATTAATGAATGTATCCAGGCGGTCTAAAACAGTAGTGCTCAACATTTTGCTGTGACGGGGCACATGAGAGCATGCTGCGGAGTGACCTGCATGCGTGTGCCTGTCCCCAGTGTGCCCCCATCCCGTGCCGCTGCTTATGCAGCCCAGTGAAACCCACACGCCGCTGTTTTTTTGGCAGTCAGCAATGTGACTTTGCCTTCGAACAATTTAACTTTGAGTTTTTAGGATTAAAAATAACCAGATAAGTGCAACAGATGTGATTTATATTAAGTGCTTATTTGTGCCATTTAGTATGGCAAATCCAAATTTTCTTAAAGAGGCAGGATTATGCAGCTTGGCTTCCAAATTAATTTTTCAAAACGCAAAACAGAGCATTTAAGCCACTGTGAATAGCTACGTTGCTGCTATGAACATGAACTATTTTTCCTAATTTCATTTAACAGTTTTATTTTGGGTACAAGTAATTTTGTTAGTGTTGGAAACCCATGCACCATAACATAGCGCTGATGTTGAAGGACTGAAACTCTAATTGACTGGCCTTGTCTCTCTGAAGGCAGAGTGCAATGTAAACAAGAAAACACAAACCATAAATGGTGAAAAGTTTACTTGTGAATTTTAACCTCCTGAGCTAGACTACTGAAAATTCGTAGTGGGAACCAACCTCAGCATGAATGTACACCATTATTTTTGTAGGAAAGATACATTTTTTTTATCCTCTGTAGCGGAGGTATTGTTAAAACATGGAGTAACCTCTTTAGGCTATGTTTGTGTTTCTTAGCACAAATTAAATTGTTCCTTGACTCAATTTGAAGTAAAATAAAAATCTGTTTAGATTCAAATGGACAGTGTTTTAAAAAATAGGGTGCAAACTAAACTAACCTCAGTATCAGTCTCTTCCTTGCTCATGCACCCTCTGGAAAGCACCATTCCACCTCCCCAAGGGAGACTTGTGCCCATCTGAGACCATCTCTTCACCAAGGAGGACCTCAGGAAGAATAGGAGGTCTTGTCGCCGCTTCTGGTTTTGGAATATTAAGTAGCAGCTGCAGTTACAACAACATGACAGGTTGTAAACCTGGATTGCAGGTGTACGTCTTCAGTCTCATGGACTCTGGTAATCTCAGTTCTTTTGCTGACTCCGTTTCCTTACGTTACATTTTTAAGGTATGGCTTAGACTTCGTTTCATAATACCCGAGTTATCTATAGTCTTGAAGGGGAAATGTCTGTTCCTGTTCAAAGTGCTTTATACTCCACATTAGTAGAAGGGCTACCTCTAGTAATCCACGGTATCTTTGATATCCTGGTTCAGTCTGCATCTCTCACCAAAGAGTTTTAATTCATGGACCTTGAGGAAACTTGTGGCTGGTGTTGAATACAATGCCCGGCACAGATTTCAGCAGCAGAAACGTGAAAACCGTGGTCTGGTGTCTCTTTGCATGTCTGTGCACTCTGGCCTTTCTGCCAGTAGCAGAATATCCTTTGCTGCCTTCAGGGTCTTGCTTGTGATGGAGACTGCTCCTGTCAGCTGTATCCCATCAGGTCCTGGAGCTCCTGATCTATAGATGAAAGTCACGTTGTGTGGTCCTCTGGTCCTCTAGACCTGACGTAAAGCTATCGGTAGTCAGAGACTTCAGTGAACTTTGCGTCAAACCCTTTCTCAGGAGCTGGAGCTCACCAACGAACCCCTATTCCCACAAGAAACTAGCACGATCTCAGAACTCTCTGTGTTTGCGTCTGACTCCAGCTCCCGTGGTATAGCTTATCTCATCCCCGGTGAACACTGAGAACCAAAGCTTACTACTTTTTCAAGCTGAACCTAACAGAAGAGAATTTGTTCTTTTTTCTATTTTGAGGCTTTCTATTTTTATACTGCAGTGAAAAGCAGTACCTAGTACTTAACAGCAAGCTTCTGATTTCTAAATGCAGTTCACTCCTAGGATCAAGGGACTGGAGCCCGTTCCTCATTTTGATTTTTCCTAAACTTTTCCAATCCCGTCGAGCCAGTAAATAAATTGTCCCTGTGTTTTCTTGCTTATATGTCCTCATAGTACTCCACAGATGAAAGAATTTCTCAGAGAGCAGGAAACAGTTTTCCCAAATGTGTATTTGTAGTATTTTCTTGATAAGGATGGACTCCTGAACTTTTCCTGCTTACCTATATATAGATTTTTAAAAAAATTTGGAATTAGTCCAGTTCCTTGTTTTATCTGTGTCACTCTTTAACAACATTCAGATATACACGATCAAGGTGGTAAAACTGTTTTTTACAAGAATCCAGCATTGAAAGAAGGGCGATTCTTTGATCACTTTCTGAGATGCTGCAAGAGGGGACTGTGAGCATATTAGCTGTATAAAGCAAGCCGGTAGCTTTTCATGTTGCAAATTGCTGTGTAAAGACTTTTGAAGCCTCCTGTAGTCATCAGGATTCCGCAGCTGGATCCAGGAATATCACGCAGAGCTGCAAAAAGCATTTTATGATTAAGGCTGCTATCTGGTGATGGAGTCTTCAGAAGAACTGTTGGATGCTTTCCAACAATTCTTTACTTTTTAAACTATACCAATGATTTTTAAAATTCGTTCTGAAGGCCTGGTGGCATTTCGAGAGAGTCCACAGGGCGAGAGGGTGCAGAATCAAACAGCCACTTAGGGGAGAGGCTGTTGTGGCTCCGAATCCCCAGGTCCAGCATGTATTCCAAATGGGCACACATGCACACTATACATCTATGTGTGTGCGTGTACCTGGCTATATGTATGCATGGATCAACACAGACAGAGGACACACAGCAGACATGCAAGCAGGAGGGGCATAGGTGACCTGATCCTGTTTCTCCTCTCCAGCAGTTTAAGATGGAAGTCAAATACAGACATCTGTATAGCATATCTATATAGACATATGCATGCATATATATATATACTCAGGCTAGTCCGTGGCTGCCCCGGCATCCCGACCTCCCCAGCTGGCGGCACGTGGGCAGTTGCCGGTACCTCCGCCGCTCGGTCTCCTCGCCCGTGGTCTGGCTCCAGCTGCCGCTCTCGGAGCCCTGTACGCGCACGTGCAGGCACAACAGGCTGCCCTTGCCCAGGAAAATAGCTGGAAATAGAGCTTAACAAGAAGGCATGGTGCTGGTCAGGCGCAGGGCATGGCAAGACGCTGATCAGAAATGCGTTTACGTGTGACTGGCCCCTCTTATCCCCTACCCCTCTATTTCCCCAGGCTTGTTCTTGCCCGCTCCACCCTGACTCTCTCTTTCCCCACCTTCCACAACCCCCAAAATACCCCGTAATAAGTCTCAGACATTCCCACAATCCTCCTAAAAACATCGCCTGGTGAGTCTTGCACAGTCCCAGGGTGCTTCTCCCCACACCTCATCAGCGGTACCCCCAGCTGAGGGGATCTGGGCCAGCCCTCCCCGGGCTGCCACCCCCACGGGGCTGATCGCCCTCCAGTGATGGCCCGGGGAGCAGTGACTTGGGGTCCCTTGGCACCAGCAATGCTGCTGGGGTCCCTCTGCTTGTTCACCTGGTCCTGGATGGGTCCTTATATCTATGGTAATCAGCCACTCTAACAAGGAGACTCTGTGCTCTAGCTGTATGTCTCAACTGAGATGTTCCCCTCCCATTCCTCTCCAAACTGACGGGACAGGCACCAAAGCACTTGTACATGGGTGAGGTGGTACCTGGAGTTTAGGTGTACAGCATGCTTGTTTCCGTAAGGACCGTGTTGAATATTTGTTAGGACGTTTTTTATCTTTTTTTCTGAAAAGCTGAGCATGTGATTTTTCTTTTGATGCCCGAGTTCTGGGATTTTCTCCCAGTGTCTTCATGCTGCTCAGATAGGCTGGGCTGCATAAGCAGAGAACTTTTGAAAAGCTATAGCCAAAACTTTGTGCCCCTGCGGCAGATTTTTGGGAGGCTTTCACGAAGGCTTTGAGCTATTCAGTGGGAAACAAAGAGAGCTACGGGTTCGCCCTGGAAAGATGACTCGGTACCCTGGAAAGAAGGAGGTCTTGGTGTGTGTCATATTACTCTGAGTCAGCTTTATCACTGAGAAGATTTAACGATAAAAGCATGTTTACTCAAAACATAGATTTACAGGAATAGAATGAAGTCACTAAAAAAGTTAAAATCACAGAAACATATTACTAAGGGTACACTTAAAGCAAATTCTTCTTTCCCACTTCAGCATTTCAGGTTGCTTGTAAGGCTAATTAGCTCTTGTGCAGCCTGCTCTGCAAAGTCATTACAATTAAGGGATGAGTTGTTAAGTGTGTGGCTTCTGGGTGGCTCCCAGAGAGAGCTGCTTTGGGTAGTGCCCTCCGTCTCCGGAGGGGAGGAACGAGCTCCTGCCTCTCTCCTCCTGTGTCCCAGCCTTCTTCCCTGTGGTGGGCCATGGGTCAGCAGCACGTGATGGTGCTGGGCCAAAGTCACTCACACCCACCATCTCACCACCATGGCTTGATGATCATTCCTACATACCAGTTCTTTAGGTGGGCATTAAGCTGCTTTTATCAGGTTTTGATACTCTTAATGCAGCATGTGACTTAAAAGTTCTATTTCATGAGAAATAAGACTAATGGACTTTTTTTCCCCCCCAATATTGATAACGTGCTTTGCAGAGAAGCCACCCCAGATCTATAAACACGTGGAAAGAGTGCCTAGGCACTTGATCTTCTATTACCTAACAGATTAAGCGTAACGGCTCCTAGGACCCTGTCAGAGTCTGGTTTCTTACTGAGTTTGTTTCCTTTCACTGCACTGGAAGTGGTCTCTTATGGAATGAAAATATTGAAGAGGGAAACCTTAAAGAAAAGGAATTAAGCTTATTAGAAATTAATGAGTTTAGGATCTCTTTGTAGATCTTGTAGTATTCAACACTTGGCTCAAATTAAAGCACAAGCTCCTAGGCTGAATCTGTGACTAAAACTGAAGGATGAAAGGTAAACTGACCTTCAGGTATTAAAAATCATGATTCTTTTTGCATTTAGGGGGAAATTAGAAAGACCTTCTGTCCAAAATGGAGTGAAAGTAGTCGATCCAAGGTGACCTTTTCAGTTCATTGCACTGGTTGGTTATCCTGCAGGATGAAACAGCTCTGGGCCAGAATCGTGGGGTTAATATCACCAGAAAGGTGTATTGGTTCATGCTTAGTAAGAGTGTCCTGAGCTGTGAGCCGTTAAACTGTTTGTATTTCAAATAACATTTAGCCTGAAACAGTGAACCAATCTTGAAATTAGAATAGTTTTCATTACTAATGATGGGAGTGCTTGACATTAACTGCAGTCCTTATGATGTAACCTACCTAAACACTTTCTACAGACTAAATGCATGAGCCCGTGATTATAATATTGAAGGTTGTTTGCATCGTGATAGCTGCCAATGTGCACAGTCTTGCTCCGTGGAAATAAAATGCTTCAAGTAGTTTGTTCCACCTGCTGGCTCTTGCTATAGGTGTAGGCTGGAAGCAAGGTATTGACAGCAGGAAAATCACTGTTAGAGAAAGAATTGGCCTCATCAGTGCTTGCTTGGTTGACATTTTCTCAACAATTTCTTTCCTTATCTTTGGGAACTGTCTTACATGAACGTCAACTGAGGTTGAGCTGAAAGGCCTGATGCCCTTGGTTAGACTGTCAGGCGTGTTCAGTTTTTCTTTTAAAATTCAAGGAGGTTTCCCAGTGGCTTCTGTGTTGATAGCATTTTTTGAAAACCCTGTAAGGATTGATTTGTTTTTTACCATAGAAAACACTGGTTTGAAGTGAAGACGTGGGGACTTGTCCTTTTTTAACAGGCCAAATATTGATATTTTTTTTCCTATTGATAAATGGACTTTGGCAGTCGGTAATCAATAGTTATGACCTTTTGAATATTTCTGGGACAATTCACCAGCCGCAGAGCAACTAATTGTTTCTAGCAGCAGTACTCGCTTAATTGGTTCTGGTGGCGGCTGGAGAGGAACATGAATGTTCTCCTGGGCAATGATTAGGCTCCACCGATCTTTCAAATCTGGTGAGACTCAAAAAATGTGTAAAAACTCAGTTTTGTAAATTAAGATCAGAAACTATTATTAGCATTAGCATTTATTTGTAGTTCAAGAATGATGTCATATTTGGCATAGTGCTCCAGAAAAACTCCCAGCTCACGGCTCAGATCTGTTCTTTCTCAACTCTGTGTCTTTGGTGTCTGCTCTTGAGGCTGCCCGTCTCTCCTAAAGGGTTCGTGTGATACCAGCTTTTCAGGGTCTGATTCAGTGTTACCAGTCTCATGGGAAGAGGGCCAGGAGGCTTTGCTTGGAACTGGTCATGACTGCATGATTTCCAGCCACCTTATCTTTACATAAAACTGGATTAAACAGCTTTAACTTTTTACGCTGGCACAAAGTTCTCTAAGGCCATTCCAGCTAGACAGCCCCAGGCTTCGTGGGAGAGGCGCACAGAACTTGCTCCTGCATTTTTTGATGTTTTTTTCCCATCCTTCTATTTATACTGCTAACTAAGTGTAGTAATTTAGAGTTAAAAAAGGCTTGAGGAAGCATAATATCACAACAAAAACATATGTTTGGAACTGTAAAGCAATGCAGGAAGCAATGTTCTTCCAAGTTTCATGAGGTTGCAGTATGTTAACGGCCCTTTTGTAATGTCCTTTCCAGTCTAGCCTTTTCACACAATGAGAACAGGAGCAGCTGAATTTTGGAGTAATTAAGTTGAGTAAAAGTCACTCTAATTGTGGAGGAATAACTTGATCTTTAGCAAGTCTCTTTTCAGTTATTTGAAGTTTTCCTGAGTGTTTATTTGAATAAAGTTTTGAATCTATCAAAAGCTTGAAAGCCTCCTGTATATTGTGACTGTTTAAATTTAATTTACCTTTGCTACAATCAGATATAAAGAAAATCTATTCATTGGAAAGGAAAGTATAAGGAAAGGGGAATACTATTCTTCATACAGTTAAAAAAGCAGCCTTTCAAACCAGACACATCATCAGTTCATGAGGACAATCTTGCTAATTTTTTAAAACATTACTTCCCTTTTTTCTGAGTTCTTTGGCCAAGTATGCATAAGTGCTTAATGAGAATACTGTACAGTTTGCAGTGAAAGGTAAAATACATCTTTGTCACATGTTTTGTTTTTTTTTTAATGTTCTGCTTGCTGGCTGAAACATCGTCTTTTCACTTTGTCCATAGAAATGTTTTCTTCTTCCAAATGTGGAGTTTTATTCTCTTACAAGGTTGAAAAGGACACAATAGCTTGGGGGGCAGACCAGCCAACATACAGTATTGGAATAATGGCAGATTTAGTGCTTGGTAACTTGTGAATTAATAGGGCTATAAAAGAAAGCCTCATAATACTAGAAAACAAGCACTCCTCCATTGCTAAAGGAGTTGTACAATGTGTTTATAGATCTGACGTATGCTGAGAGAAGGCATTTCACATCATTATTGTACTATGCACAGCGGAAGAAATATTAAAGTAGATACTGAAGAGATAAATAGAAGGGTAAATATTACAGAGGTGTAATTTATCTTTACAACTATATTTGCAACTAGTGTAGATACTCTCTACATTAAAGCTAGATTTCATGAACAAGGCAGCATAGCTTTATAGGCGAGTGGACAGAAAAGGCAGCCCAATGAATTGTCCTCTTACCTTCATTATAGCAACGAGGGCCCAGGACATTGTCAATACATAGACAATATGGCTGATGCTGTTGTGTCTCAACCTGAGATGGCTCCTGCAAGACCAAGCCAGCCATCCCTTACACATGCTTTGAAGCATTCCCAGTCGGAGGAGCACCATGCCAAGAACATGGACCAACCCTTGGGGCTGCAGAGGTTATGTGTGGACTGTTGTCTTGCCGGTGCCCACTGCAGGTTGAATATTCTCCTGGCTGGAGATCTGACTGCAGAGGCTAATACAAACCTTCCCCAAACAGTATATCTTACAGAAAACGCGTAACAGCCAAGTTTTATGGAAGGCTTTTATTGACATTCACTTAAGATGAACAACATCATTCCTTTGCGGTTTTGCAGCTCATGAGTAATGACACAATGGTGTGTCATTCTGTGGTGGGCTATTCTGTTAGACTGTAGTGGCAGTGTATGTGTCGTCTAAGTAATGTTGTTTTGTATGGGTTTGTCAAAACTCTTTAACAGGTGTCTTAAAGGCAGTAACTCTTCCAGAGCATTTTCCCCACTTTTTTCGAAATCATTGCTGTATTGTAGTGTGCCATGAATAGCGGAAGTGAAACAAACGTTCATCTCCTGAGTGCCTGTAAAAGTGCCGCGTAGAGTATTTGGCTTAGCCTGGCAAATAGGCCTTATGTGACCTGTCTCTCTTGCTATACTTTCTACTTTTTTGCACTTAGAGTGAAGCACTTGGTTAACTCTTTCAGTGAAATCTAATCTGATACTGAAATGTCCAGTTTTCAGGGCTCTGCAGAAAGTAACTGCACTTGAAGTCCTCCTCTACCTCTCAGCATCAGTAGCTCTAGCCTCGACGGTAAGCGTCTCATAGCATTAAAAGGAATGGGATCAAAACAAGGCAGCACCAAGACAGCTAACAAATGTCACCACTTAATGTACACAAATACGTTTTATAAATAAATAAGTAGTTTTAAAGAGTACACTATTTGTTACTTTAAAGAAACCAAACTTTTCCTATGAAAACTTTTAAAGCTAAACACTAGGAGAGGTGAAAAAAGTTCTCTGTAGAATTGTGCTCACGCTAACATTATGGTGTTTTAGAGGTGGCTTTCCAAGTACAATAGCTGGGTTTTTGTCTGTACATGGTCTTGTTTTCTAAATAATGGAGATACTTCAGTAGATTAATTAAATATGAAAACTGTAATGTAAACATTTTTAATCTCAAAAGCGTGTTGCTCCTGCTATCTAATATATACGTACATACATACATACGTATGTATATACATTTTATACATATATATACACACACACAACACACACATATATATGGATTTCTGAATGTGCTGTCAGGTGCTATAGGTTAATGTCTACTGAGACTTTGTAAGAGTGAGACGGAGGAGCCGTCAGTGTTCTGAGCCTGTTCAGTGCTTTGCTTCATATCCCTCCAGATCAGAAGGCATCAGGATTTATTTTGCTCTGCCTGCCCCAAGTGCTTGCAGCCTCAACAGGCAGCAAGGAAACGACAGAGAGCAACAATGCTGAAAGACACTCATGCAGTAGTTTATCTACATTCCTGCAGTAAATAATTTATCTGCTGGGGTTTCATCACATTTCTGAATATTAAATAAATCCAGACATTTACAGTTGATGTTAAGAAACTGTTTGTCTCACCACCCAGCAGTAAGTTTGTTTTGTGGCTCTCCTCCCATATCGCCAATAAGGGAATCAAGAGAATGGTCCCGGGATCTCTGCTGACTTTCTGTTAATCGCATTGCTCTTCATAATAGTTGGAAGCAGGTTTGTGTCTGGTACTGACCCATGCTTAGTCCAAAATAATTGTGAAAATCAATACCCTACAGAGCCTGTTACCACTTTAAAAGACAACTTCCCAACCCTCCAGGTTTAACATCTACAGAAGGCATTTTGTGAAGTTTGCTCTCTTAACTTTGTACTCAAGCAGCCTTCTAAAGGAGCCCCAAACACACCAAGTTGTTACAGGATGCTCGCTGCAGTCTGACAAGGCTTTGAATTTTGCCAGCTTCCCAACAGAATATTATACCAGAAGTATCTCTCTCTTTTTCCTTTTTCCCTTTTTCTTCCTGAGGTGCAGTAGCCTCATTTGGAATAGAAGATGCCTAGGGCTTGCTCTTAGTGCTTCAGGCAAATAATCATGTCATCTGGCTTTCAGCAGTTTATAGTAAATAATTGAATAAAAAAATCTATAAATGTGATGCTTGCAGGTTATTTTTCCTCCTTAATTGTGCTTCTGATAGGCTTGTGATGATGGATTTGTATACAGTAGTTCTGAAAATGACTGTAGCATCTCCTTATCTTATTTATTGCATCTGTTCCCAGGAGTATCTGCTGACCTTTGCTATCAAAAGGAAGTTGGTGCTGCCCTGTTTTTTTGTGCCAGCATTGCAGAATTGGCTGATATAAAACAGGGATTTTAATTTATTTTATGGATAACACAATGGTGAACTGAAGTTTTTGTAGTTTGCCTTAATTTTCATAGTGTTCAATCTCTGTTCCCATTTTCTAGAAACTTTTGAATGGCTATTCTTTACTGCCATTTCATGGTACACATAATGAAGCAGAAGAGGTCTGTTTTCCTACTCCACTGCCTCCCAGGGTGTTGTTCGCAAATCGTGAAGAGGAAGGTTGCATATGAAGGGCTATCCAAGTGCCAGATATGTCCTCACTGGACTACAAACTCTGTAACTGCATCACCTAAAAAGCACTTTTGACTTTCTAAAATTCAGGTTGGATTTAACTGAACTTGAGATTTCTTTGGTTAGTTGAATTCATGATGGAGAAAACCTGTAGTGATTATAGCAAGATGGATGCCAGAGAAAAATTTTTATATTTTTGTTAGATGAGAGCAGTTAATTTGATGAAATGCCGTCTCCATTGCCACCCTTCTCTTACTGTGTTTGCTAAATCTGAGCACATATCTATTGTTAAGGTTTTGCTCCTCCACATCCTTCAGCATTGGAATTGGGGTGGCAGGAAATCCAGCTGAGGCACTGTTATTTTTGTTCATCATACAGAGTTTATATTTTAAAAATAAATAAAGTTATTTTTACAAAAGGGCAACAACGCGTGTGAACATAACATAGAAAAATCACAGAGGAGACATCAAATCCTTAAATGTTAAATAATCTGCTTTACAAATTAGAAGAGTTACGCCAATTCCCATCCTATCTGGGACCTTTCTGCAGTGAGACTTTTGGAGACTAAAACGTGTGTTTCACAATCCAGAGGGAGCTGGACAAGCTCAAGGAATGGACCCGTGTGAACCTCATGAGGTTCAACAAAGCCAAGTGCAGGCACCCCTGGTACCAATACAGGCTGAGGGATGAAGGGATTGAGAGCAGCCCTGCTGTGAAGGACTTGGGGACACTGCTGGACATGAGCTGGCAACGTGCACTCATAGCCCAGAAGGCCAACTGTACCCTGCGCTTCCAAAGCAGCATGGCCATCAGGTCAAGGGAGGGGATTCTGCCCCTCTAGTGCGCTCTGGTGAGACCCCACCTGGAGTTCTGTGTCCAGCTCTGGAGCCCTCAGCACAGGAAAGACATGGAGCTGTTGAGGAGGGCCACAAAAATGATCAGAGGGATTGAACACCTCTGCTATGAAGAAAGGCTGAGGGAGTTGGGATTGTTCAGCCTGGAGAAGAGAAGGCTCCAGGGAGACCTTACTGCAGCCTTCCAGTACTTAAAGGGAGCCTAAAGATGGGGACAGACTTTTTAGCAGGGCCTGTAGCCATAGGACAAGGGGTAATGGTTTTAAACTGAAAGGGGGCAGATTTTGACTAGATCTAAGGAAGAAATTTTTCACAGTGAGAGTGGAGAAACCTTGGCCCAGGTTGCCCAGAGAGGTAGTAGATGCCCCATCCCTGGAAACATTCAAGGCCAGGTTGGACAGGGCTCTGAGCAGCCTGATCTGGTTGCAGCTGTCCCTTCTCATTGCAGGGGGCTTGGACTAGATGGCCTTTAAAGGTCCTTTCCAACCCGTAGATTCTATGATTCTACGAATAGACCAGCAGTAGTCAACAATACATATTTTTGCTTTAACATTTTTCTTTTTTTCAAATATAACTACAGAAAGAAACTTTCCCTGCATGTTCTTCAGATTCATTTCTGCTCTGTTCCAGAATAATGTATTAGGCCTTAAGGCAAGAACAGAACATGATGATCCAAGCTGATCTCCAGTGAGGTCAACTGTTCTGGTATCTACCCCAGCATCTTGTGGCTGAAATACAACAACTTAGGATTTTTTTTTTTTTTTTTTTTAAGTACAGAATTAAATGCATTAAAAGCAAATGAACACTTACACTAATTTTTGTTAGATACATTGGCTCCAGATACCAGATACATACCTCTTTGAAAATTTGATTCCTTTTTTTCCCTTAGCTTCCTATTTTTCATACTGAATAGAAAATGTGTTATTGTGGACTGGGTGAAACCTTACTAAATATTTGGCTTATCTCATTCATAGTAAAAGTAAGAAGGGCATTATAAAAACAGTTGAAAGCCTGAGAGCCTCTGCTCCCCAAAATCCTGTCCTTTCGCTGGCTGGCATAGAGGTTTAACTTTGAGGCAGAAGAGGCATCCCCTGTCATCTGATAACCATTCTTGGAATGGGAAGATGGTATGTTGAAAACATGAGTCGTCAAGGGAAAAGCATTAGGAAGTCAAGCACAAAATCAGAATAAGTACTAGGAACAAGATCGGTGGAGAAAACATAGCGGCTGAGGGGTTGTTCAGGTGAGGTGTTGGCAGGGTAGGGCTGGGAACAGTTACCCAAGAAACTATCTTTTCTTTGATTGTATTGTGTAGAAGGGAAAAGGACGTTGCATGCTTTTTGTAAGAGAGTTGGGTTTTATTAGACAAATGCTTGACTCCATTGTGGTTTCTTTTTCTGACACAGTTAACCTGCAAAAGCAGAGTTTTGGCTTTATGGGTCATAAATGCAGAAATGCTTATATGCACTATATGCACACTTGTGAGCACATGTGTAACTTGCATTTTTGATACAGCAAATGAACTAGACAGAGTTAGTAGTGAAGGTCAAAATCTAATAAGGTTATCTGCTTCAGAATAATGTATTTCATTTCAGTACTAAAATGGCAAAGCAGATCTAGGCATCTAAGCCAATACACATGAAAAAATAATGACTACGTTTTGTACGGGTTGTCCAAGTTCATCTTGCTCAAACTTCCTTGCCTCCAAAAATAAAATAACTATTGACCTAGTTCTAAAAATATACAGGATCAGGTAATACCTTAATTCTGATTTCTTTTGTTCAAACTTTGAAACGCTGTCGCTTGCAACTGGCAAATACACACTGGTAGGGAACAGTGCCATCGTGAAATGCTGCAGACTGAAAAAAAATCACCTGCTTATCCTGGGATGAGTGCCATCGCTGTCTGACGGAAATGTCAGGCTGGTCTCCATCTCCGAATGGGATGCAGATGTTTCCAGTGGGAGAGGAATTAACCTATTTAGCATAGAGGATGATGCAGCAAGAGGTGACACTTGACATTTTGCATGTGACTTAGTGTATCAGAACATAGGACTTTTCTTTTTCCTTTTCTCTAAAGGCAAACCCACAATCTGGTAAATATTAGAAGATTGCTCATGAACTGGAAGAGATTCAGGGCAGCTGTATGTTTTGGCTGATTCAATTTTCAAATAAATATT
The DNA here is from genome assembly GCF_964289735.1 of Phaethon aethereus. Classification (NCBI taxonomy): domain Eukaryota; kingdom Metazoa; phylum Chordata; class Aves; order Phaethontiformes; family Phaethontidae; genus Phaethon; species Phaethon aethereus. The sequence goes on from NC_138575.1 coordinate 138,417,242, forward strand.
CCTAACAAAATAATAGGAAAATATATGTAGAATATTGTACCTTTGTTTGGCATTTATGGTAGGGTGCACTAAGTTCTCATTAAAGTTATCATCATGGTTTTTACATAGTAGTTGGACATCTAGTCAAAACAATGTATGCTCACAAATAACTAGGCCTGTGCCTGGAATATTCAAGCAATAGATTACATTGGCTTTCCTTATCGCCCTTGCTTTGCTCCTTTTTCTTTGCTTGGTCATTAGGTTTGTGAGCTGGGTCCAATGTTTGAATCCAATTATTGGATTAGTTTTTTCCCAGTTATTGCCTCTGGTCCTTTCTGCACAACCCGTGATATTGTTGTGGTTTAACGCAGCAGGCAGCTAAATGACACGCAGCCCTTCGCTCACTCCCCCCGACAGTGGGATGGGGGAGAGAATCGGAAAAAAAAATTAAAACTTGTGGGTTGAGATAAAGACAATTCAATAGGACAGAAAAGCAAGGGAAAATAGTAATATTAATGGTAAAAGAATATACAAAACAAGTGATGCACGATGTAGTTGCTCACCATGCGCTGATTGATGCCCAGCCAGTCCCTGAGCAGCGGCCACAACCACCCCAGCCAACGCGCCCCCCCGCCAAGTTTTGTTGCTCAGCATGACATCATACAGTATGGAATATCCCTTTGGCCAATTTGGGTCAGCTGTCCCGGCTGTGTCCCCTCCCAGCTTCTTGTGCCCCACCAGCCTCCTTGCTGGCAGGGCAGTATGAGAAGCTGAAAAGTCCGTGGCTTAGTGTAAACACTGCTCAGCAACAACTAAAACATCAGTGTGATTTCAACATTATTCTCATCCTAAATCCAAAACACAGCACTATTCCAGCTACTAGGAAGAAAATTAAATCTAGCCCAGGCAAAATCAGGACAGATATCTATGTTGAGACTGGGCTGCAGTTAATCGTCCACGGTGGACTTACTGAAAAGGGAAATCGAGCAGATTGATGTTTTCCCAGTTTTGGTCTTTACATCCTTTTGGGTTTGAACTCAAAGGTGAGAAAGCAAAAGCAAAATACATGTCTGTTTATGATAAACATGGTCCTCACAAAATACTGCAGCCTGCAGATCAGAGATAGAGGTATTATATTAATCTGTTGCAGTCTCTAAATTCCTTTGCCTTGCTTCAGGAAGCTGCTACCAATGGTCAGTTTGTTCTGTAGGATATTGCTGGATGCAATGATCTTAAAGGTCTTTTCCAACCTAAATGATTCTATGCTTTTTATTCCCTCTGCTGACACCCTCCATGGGTGTGAGAAGGTTTATAGGCCCTGCCCTGTCACCTTGCCTCCCCTTTGAACTTGAATCCTTGGATGAAATCTGGACCTTCTTGTAGACCTCATTCCTTGCATATTTGTTTAATTTCATGCTGAATTGACTGTCTTCCTGCTTTGCTTTGATGTGACCACATTTTGTTTCCATTATTTAAAGTTGCAGAAAACCTATTTCCTGTTTCCTTGTAATTTCTTAATTTAGTACATTTTAATGTATCTGTCCATGTTTTTTTTTCCCTGTGTATATAATGTCAAATAGAGAAGAAAATGCAGGATGATATAGAGAAAAGCTTTATCAGCATTAGCATGGGGATAGCTTTGTTATTCTTGGGCAAAGGCCACAAATGAGTTATTCAAGACATGATAAATGAAGGGGAGACTATTGTAAGAAACTTGCCTATCATGCATAACGGACATAAATCACTGGATATGGGCAGAGGAATACTTTCAAGAATTTTAAATTCTTGTTGTGACTCAAATGAATTAAAAATACAAATGCTAGTTTATTAGAACAATCAAATTGATTGAACAAGGTGGTGTTTTTTAGAGCAGTTTAGGTATGATGAAGTCTTACCAAAGCAAGGCAGGCTCTGAGAGATGCTTGACTAGATGAGATTGCTGCCCAACTCCTTTGAGGACCACATCTCCATCTCCAGTACAGTTTGTCTGTTGTGAAGCCATCAACTTCAGTGTCCTCAGGCCTGAGGTGGGAGGTGCTCTAACCAGGACTACCCTGAAGTCAGGGGTTTCTGGCCCCTTTCTCATCTGTCTTCTCATTCCCCACCTTTGTCTTAGCACCCTTAGTGCAACCTGATTAGTCATACTGTCATTGTAGCTGTAGCTGCAGTGCTTATTTCTTTTTCTTTTTCGGTCGTTTCAGCACTAAGGACCTTACCAGGAGCAGTGTTTTTGTTGCATCCCTTTCTGAATGTAAGAAGGAGGAACATCCATCCCGTTGCTAATACAGTCCACATCCCATATTAAAAACACGCTTACCTCTCCCACAAGAACTGGATTTACTGATGCTGTTACTGAAGGCCTGGGAATGGAGTCCCTCAGCCAAGCTCTGCTCCAACGCTATCTGTCCTTGAAATTTTCCCTTCGTAACTTTTTCATCTGAGAGGGTGTTTTCTGCCTCCTGGTGATACTCCGTCTTAATTAATTCTATATGGCATAACTTGAACATAGTGTCATAGCTAATTGCCACCATCTGCTCGTAAACCACAACAGTTTGTTTTACTACATGTCCCAACAGCAACTGAACTCTGGCTATTTGAAATTTGTCCAAGACCAGACACCTAACTCAGATCCTCTGAGTTACTCTCTGGCAGTCCCCACCTCTCTCTGCCGACTCCACGTGCTACTTAGGATCAGAATCACAGAATGATTTGGCTTGGAAGGGACCTTCAAAGATCATGTAGTCCAACCCTCCTGCCAAGGGCAGGGACATCACTAGATCAGGTTGCTCAAAGCCCTATCCAGCCTGACCTTGAACACTTCTAATGACGGAGCATCCACAACTTCTCTGGGCAACCTGTTCCAGTGTTTCACCACCCTCATCTTAAAAAAATGTATTCCTTATATCCAACCTAAATCTACCTTCTTTCAGTTTGAAACTGTCACCCCTTGTCCTGTCACTAAAGGCCCTGGTAAAAAGTGTCTCCATCTTTCTTGTAAGTCCCCTTTAAGTACTGAAACACTGCATAAAGGTCTCCCCTTCTCCAGGGTGAACAACCCCAACTCTCTCAGCCTGACCTCACAGGAGAGGTGTTCCATCCCTCTGATCATTTTCTTGGCCCTCCTCTGGACCCGCTCCAACAGGTCCATGTCTTTCGTGTGCTGGGACCTCAGAGATGGGTGCAGTACTCAAGGTGGGGTCTCACCATAGTAGAGCAAAGGGGTAAGAGCAGAGTAGAGGGAGAAACTTACACTCTTATGTTTTGGTGACGTGCTTATATCAGTGTCAGCTAGCCTAGAATGGAGGGAACATACATGCTTTATGTTTTCTAGGCCACAAACTCTTCTGGAGTGCCTGGAGGGCAATCCTTGGAGACAGTTAATAATGGGAGCATTTAAATTTCTTGATGCATCACAGCTACTCGGTTCGAGGCCTCTTTTTGGTGCACTGCCCAAACCACGTGCCACGAGGCTGAAGGAGAGTGTCAGCAGCAGCAGCAGGTGGGCAGCAGTTTGAAGTGAAGGAGGATGTGTACAGACACACAGAATATTTGGGTAGCCCTGATTGCTCCAGTAATCAAAGAAGAAGTGGACATTTTAATATAAGATACTAGGCAGAAGTAAAGAAATACTTGAGAGAGGACTTTGGCTCCATGCTCGTTACTCAGACGGTCTCTCTTTCTCATCCAGGGATCCTAATGAATTTACTGCCATGGCCCTGCCTATACGAGCAGTGAGGTTTTTGCAGGTGCTGGTCCTATTCGTCTCAAGGTCATAGACCCTGGCACACTAGTGCATCAAACTTGTTTTTTATGTAAAAGTGTTGAATTTGCAGATGAACACCAGTGATTAGTAACTAGCATGCATATGTCTGTGTAGAAGGAAGGATGCTGGTTGGGTGGTGAGCTGTCACTTCTCTCTCTCCCTTCTTCTCTCTCCTCACTTCTCTCCTTTACATTCAGGCTTTGGCTGCAGGCCCTGGAACCAGCTGTTATCAGGCTGAGGAAGATCTGATGATGCCAGCAGCAGCATCTGGATGCCTGGCACAGCTCTTTGAACAATTGTCTTGATTTCTATTGTGGTCAGCATGCAGCTGGAATTTTTTATCCTGCCTGGATGCCTTCTTTCTTTGGCTCACCTTTAATTATTTGGAATTTATGTTTCCATCCCAGGGGGGAAATGGGACTCCCTGCAGTTACTTCTCAGTACTTGTGCAGAGGATCCTTGCAGCTGAAATATAGGGAGAATTCCCTTCTGCCTTTGTGTTTGGATGTTCTTATTGTAGGAGGCTGCACACGAAAACTTACTCTCGTTCTGAAGCTGTTGCACACTTGTGAGCTACTGCTGGGACTATGAGTGCAAAAGGAGAAGCTTTTGTAGAGGTGGTTGCAAATTTTTTGAGATTTTTTTTGTATCAGAAAATCATAATTAATCTAAGGAGAAACTTTCCACAATGTGTATTTTTAAAAATGAAGTTTCAGCAAGGATTTTTCTTGGGTCTAAGGTAGGATTCCTGCTAGCAAATACAGATATGAAAGCAATAAAAACCCCATGAATTACTAGTAACAGACCTCTCCTTCACCAGGGTATGAGGGAGCCAGGTTCAGGTTCCTGCTCTACCCGATTTAGTGTTGGGACAACCTGGCTGCAATTTGAGGTGTTACCTGTTCAGCCTTTTACTAGGCCAGCTGAGGTGTTAGCACATCCGCTGGCTAGCACATCTGCCTGAGAGACAAAGAGCTACAGCTGAAACCAGGACTTCCCTGAACGAAGGGGTGGATTTGGGAGAAGGAAGAGGGGGTTTCTGTCCCCAAAACATTACAAAGAACTACATTTTGTCACACTATGGGGCAAAACTAGGTATGAATGCTGCATTTTTTTTTAAAGGGTCATGTCTGTGGTCTGGGCCATACCTAACCTCTCATTCTCTTTTCATCCTTGCTTTTTTACTGTGTGTGGTTCCGAGACATCTGGGGTACAGGTTTCATCATCCTACAAACAGCTCCTTGCTGTGCTGAGACAGACCCTTGCCTGGCAGCAGCTCCCTAGGGCTGCGAGCAAACACATGTCCCGCGGCAGGACAAGCCAGGGCATTGCTACTGAATTAGGAGATGGGGTTGCTGGCCAGGTCAGTGGAGATACTGTGGAAATGTAAAAGACAGCTTTTAGATCTGCCAGGTGCTCTGAAGAAGCCTGAAGTAGTTTCTGGAACGACAACTATTTTCAGGGATGCAGTGAAAGTGAGCAAATGTTTTTGGGTTGGCTGAGGCTTCCTTTACTTAGGGCTGGGTGGTCGTCCCTTTTGGTGCCTTCAGACAACTTTCACAGAATCATTAAGGTTGGAAAAGACCTTCAAGATCATCAAGTCCAACCGTCAACCCAACACCACCATGCCCACTAGACCATATTCTAAAGTGCCACGTCTACACATTTTTTGAACACTTCCAGTGATGGTGACTCCACCACCTCCCTGGGCAGCCTGATCCAATGCTTGATCACCCTCTCAGTAAAGTCATTTTTCCTAATCTCCAATCTAAACCTCCCCTGGCGCAACTTGAGGCCATTTCCTCTTGTCCTATTGCTTGTTACTTGGAAGAAGAGACCAACACCCACCTCACCACAACCCCCTTTCAGGGAGTTGTAGAGAGCACTGAGGTGTCCCCTCAGCCTCCTCTTCTCCAGGCTAAACAACACCAATTCCCTCAGCCGCTCATCAGAAGACTTGTGCTCCAGACCACTCACCAGCTTTGTTGCCCTTCTCTGGACACGCTCCAGCACCTCAACATCCTTCTTGTAGTGAGGGGCCCAAAACTGAACACAGAATTCGAGGTGCGGCCTCACCAGTGCCGAGTACAGGGGCACGATCACTTCCCTGCTCCTGCTGGCCACACTATTTCTGATACAGGGCAGGATGCTGTTGGCCTTCTTGGCCACCTGGGCACACTGCTGGCTCGTGTTCAGCGCTTTGTTCCTAAACTTTGTTTAGACGGAAGAACTGCATTTCATTGTGTCCAAAAATGTGGTCCCCGAACTGCGTCAGGAGAGTCCTTGACGGGGAAGCACAAAGCGGCATGTTGGCACTCGCTGTGTGGCCACTGCTGGGCTTTCAGCTGTGGCCGTGGTGTGAGCCAGTGGCCTGGCAGCCCCTTCCCCTGCCCGGCTCGGCTGCTTCCCTGCTGCACCAGGTGAAAGGGAGGGAGAAGGGGTTTTGGCCTCCCTCCTTCTTTATGGGAGTGGCCAAAAGAGCCAAGTGGAGCTATTTTTGCCCAGGAAAGCTTTCTGCAGGTGATGGCTTTGTGTCCTCGCCACCTTGAGTCGTTCGTGGCAGGAAAAGGAAAGAAGAAGCTGAGAGTGAGCAGCTAGGGACAGCTGCTGGTCCCAGCTCCCACTGGAGATGGATGGGCCGGGGACTGCTTTCGCTTGTCCCCACTGGCCCTGCCACCTAAGCTGCGTCCCAAGCAGCAGTGGCCCCCCTGCCTCCCCATGGCTGCGCTCCTGGGGGCTGGGAGGAAGAAGTAGGGGAGAGCTGGGCCCTCTCTGGTGATTCTGGGGTGCAGGGTCTTGTCAGGAGGTGTTCATTACAGCTCTGACCTCTTCAGAATAAGAAGTGGTATTTGGCTTTGGAACCAGAAAGGTTGGGACACCGTTAGTTTGTGTAGTGCTAAGAGCGAGTCAGCAGCGTTACTCCCGGGGCTTCATGTGGTCTTTCCTACCTGCGCTAGCTCAGTATTCCCCTCGCTTGGCAGATACGTTAACTGAAATAATAAGGGAAGATGTGACTGTGGTTACACACGGTGCTTGGCAAGGACTCTTTGTCCTGTACGTTAGCCACAGATTTATCCTTCTGCTATGTGTACCGTCAGTTTTTCATTTCCTCCCTTTGTTTCGTATTCCAATTTCCCTTCTTTTTTCTTCATTATCTTTGCCTTTGCCCAGCCTTGTTTCTCCCTATGGTTCAGTGACTGCCATCTTTTACGTTGGCTCTTTCCCTTAATGTCAGCGAGAGAAGACAGCGTACACATGCACCACGTGCAGCTGTCTCCTAAACACACATGTGCATTGGGATCTGTGCCCACGCGGGCATGTGCACATGCCCAAGTATGTCTGATTGGTTTTACACCAGTAATTTAACCTAAGCCAACTAGCTTTTATTAAATCCACAACTGTCAAATAGGGCATAGGCAAGAACCACAAACCATATGTTTCTTCTGTTTCACCACATGCTGTTCTGATTGCATCTTGCAAGTAGCACACATATGCCCCTAGTGAGGTTGTGACAAGGTGGGGTGTTTACTAGAAGACAGTCACTGAACTTGCAGTTTGGACCACAGATGACAATCTGTAAATCTGTTCTACGCATTGCAGTTATCATTACTACAGGCTTTTTCTTTTAGCAGGGAAGGAGTAATTTTTGAGTAATTTGTAATACATTACTCTTAACTTAAAGGCAGGGTATCTGAAACGGGTAGCTGTGGTCTAATTCCAGCTCCATCCTAGAAAATATACATTTAGTTAAAGAGGGAACTTTAGATTCTTGGAAGTTATCTAGAGTTCAGTCCAATACAGTTTAAAAACCAGCAGGGAGTAGAACAATTTCAGTGCTTTTTCTCTCTTACTAGCAGACTGAGAAAATACGGAAGGTTCTCCCTTATTTTCATGGACAATTTGCTTTGCACAGTACTTAACTGTCCGTGCTGAAGATAAATAGCCTATGTTAAAAAAACCCTTAATTTATAAACTGTTTATGTTGGAGAATATCCTTCTCCAAAATCGTGGAGCTTTTTTTAGCTCTGTTAGTGTTGGTGGAGGATGACTAACAAGTACTAAACATTAGCCAGCAAACTTAGGCTGCTGCAGTGAGTGGTAATTCCTACCTGAAACATCCTTAAAAACATGCTGTTTGAGGACTTAGTAACGTGTTAATAGTGATGTGTTAAAGAGCATTATGCCCCACTCTGACTTTTGTTGAAATGAGAGATCAGACTGGAACAATTTGCTTTCTAGCAAAAGTGGAGGAAACTGTTTTGTGTTTCACAGACCTGAATGAGCACACAAGGAGGGCGAATGGCTGTGGTCCTCCCCATTCCTTCCACTTGTTGGTCAAATCTTAGTTTCCTTAATTCTGCTTATTTCTGAAATTAAAACTTCCATTTGTTTTCTGAGTGAGCAGTTCTGATCTCATAAGGTGTGTATCACATGCAGTCTGGACTAGTTACGGGAAACACAGACAGTATATTGAACTTTCAGTAACTTTCAGTAGGCAAGATCCCTCCTTGGTTAACAAGTTTTTCTTTTTCTAAATGAGCTGCTGTTGGAAGATTTATTTTCCTTATACTAAATGCAAGGTCCATCATAAATCATCTAACTTCTTGGTCCTGGTTATCAGGTCAGAAATGCTGCGGCCAAATGAAGCAAAGCACTCATGCGGTGTTGACAACTTCTGCTCTGTCAAAATTTAGCAGTTAACTCTGTACCAGCAAGATTGTTGTGAGTCAGGTATTGTTCTGGCCTCCTGCAGCCTTCATGAAAGCATAACGATTTGGCTTATTTAACAAAAATATAATTGTGTGTTCCTGATCTGGATCAAGTTTCTATTCCTGGCTTATCTAGCAGTGTGCAGGATGGCTATGACAGAGCATGGAACTGTGACCGAAGGCTCTTCCCGGGTGTATTTTGATAGTCTTTTTCATGGTTGGATTAGGAATGAAGGGCTCCATACTGAAATGCAGATCATCACTAGCAAATCTCAGAGTATATCTGTTAAAATTTATGGCATTCACGCTTCTCTGAGTACTTAGTCTGCAGGCTTAGGCAAGCAACATTGCAACTTCGAGACTTCAGCGATAAACCCCTCCGTCTTTGTGTCTGCTTGGCCTAGACAGTGTTGACATTTCATGCCATGTGAGCTGACTGTGTACTCCACTTCTGAGTTTTGGTATTTTCAGCTACCACAAACAGAATTTAAGAGAAAATACCGATGATCTTACTGTCTCATCTCACTTTATGGCAAGTGGGAAATGGAAAAGTAATACTGTTTTCATAATAATTCAGGCATACTTCCTGACCACTGTGTTACTACTTAATCGTGAGTGGTGTCAATTAGGAATTTCAAAGGGAAAATACAATAAAATGAGAACACTAAGAGCTTTTCAAATATTTGTCTTGCTGTATCACTTTAGCCCACAGTGGAGTACTGAGCAGTGTTATATTTTAAACCGTAACATTTTTGCTTTCAGTGGTACTGCATAATTGAGCTGCCAGTCTACCTCATTTTATTTCCTTCATACTTTTGTCACTGCTCCTACAGAAGAAGCACAAAATATTCCTTTTCCCTGCTGTGATTAAGATACATTATCTCATGAAGATTTAATTTTTCTTTCCATTTCCACTTCCACCGTAAAGCAGTGACCGGTATACCAGCTAAAAAGGCTGAAATCGATGAAAAGGATCAGTCCTAAAAGAGAAGGCAGCTTTGCCGTAACATCTGTTTCTCTGAGGGAAGGAATAGTTTCATTTGGGATGGAAAATATGTATTTATGGATTTGAAATTGTTCTTTCACAGTGCTTTGGTGCATTTGCTACATTCCAGCACTGCATTTTATGTTAGTAAAGGCAGTTTAATGCCACAAATATCTGCTTGTGCTAGCTGGTAAATGATTAATCTTCATAATGCGTTTCATACCCCCAAGAGTTTCTCACTGTAGTATATTACCTCGCTAATACCTTTTTTTGTTATTTGAACACCAGTATTGTCCAAAATGGACAGATAAAAGCTTGCTGTAAGCACTAAATTCATGGGGGGAAGCTCTGAAAAGGGGCAATGGTCAAAGAATGTTTGTCTGGGCTGTGGGAAGCTCTGACAAATGGTTTCGGAGACCTTGGTTGACATTACTGAAGTGTTACAGCCACAAACCAATCTTCTCAAGAGGAGAGGTGGCCATGAAAATAGCTGAGGACTAGTTTTGAGAGAAGGCGGCTATTAGTGGCTAGACCATTGTGGAGAAAGACTTGAGAGCACTGGTAAGTAAAGCATGGCAAGTTTGGTAGGTGTAAGCTTCACAATATTGATTGACAGCATTGCCTTGGACCTGAGCATGTGTTGATGCCTGTGGATGAGATATGCTGTGGTCAGAACAGGCCAGATGAGGAGACAAGAGGCAGAAAATCAGACACAACTACACTGTTAGCTTGGTGAGCTACTCAGGGCCTAGGAGAACAGTGGAGCCGAGAAGCCGCATTGGCACCTCCATTAAGACTTTAAGACTTTCAAGTGAAGCGTGTAACCTTTCCAGAAATTGTGTTATGCTGGTGGGAGGCTAAAGTACATGTGTTTATTTAAAAGACCTGGTTGTGCTATTTTTTTAATGCATTGATCTTTTTTCTTCTTTCTACTGTTTCTACTTATTGGTTAATAGCGTCCTGGGTGGTAAGCCCAGGGAATGTAACTCTCAAGTCATGTAGTTACTGATAGTGTGGCAGCTAGAGAAGGATTTACGCTGTTCTTGCTGGAATGATCTTAACTGAAAGGCAGCAAACTCTGGACATAGGCAGATCAACAAAAAAAAGGAAAATTTATTACACTTGGCTGCATTTGTTGTTGTAATGAGTGGGCGTGAGAGAAATATTTTCATGATTAGCCTCAGATTCAGGGCACGGCATTGGATCAGATAGTTAGTAATAATGTCTATCTTGTCTCCAGTTACTATGCTTACAACATTGGTTGACTACAATTAATAACTTGTTCCAGTGCATAAAACTTTGTTGCTTCAATATCCATTTTGTTTTGAGTCCTCACTTCATTGTGATAGCGATAGGACGAGAGGAAATGGCCTCAAGTTGCACCAGGGGAGGTTTAGATTGGATATTAGGAAAAAATTCTTTATGGAGAGAGTCGTCAAGCATTGGAAGAGGCTGCCCAGGGAGGTGGTGGAGTCACCATCACTGGAAGTATTCAAAAAACGTGTGGATGTGGCACTTCAGGACATGGTTTAGTGGACATGGTGGTGTTGGGTTGATGGTCGGACTTGATGATCTTAAAGTTTTTTCCAGCCTTAATGATTCTGTGATTCTGTGTGATCAGGTCACTCGTGGCAGAACTGCAACAAGGAGCTGGGACTGTGTGTCTGTGGGTTTTGTGTGCTAGATTCACAGAGAGGTACAGCCTGCTTCTGCAGAGAAGTCCTCCTGCAGAGAAGTCTTCATGGATGCCAGCAGAGAGATCAGGGCTGCAATGGGGAGCAGGAGGGCTGCAAAGAAGGGAGGAGAGAGATGCCAATCTCCTGTCCCTCTCTGCTGTGAGGTTCCAGATAGCTGGCAGCACCTGTCAGCTACCTGTTTTCAGCACTGTCCCCTCTTCACAGGGCCTCTGGGTCTCCTCTGTGGACACCTTCCTGACTATTGAAGTCTCTGGGTGATGAAAGTTGGCACAAAGGCATTAAGTTGCAGGAAGGGATGTGTTGTGGTTCTGTTTTGCCTTTCTGTGACGGCACGGGATTCGCTCCCCTCCTTGGGGGAAAAGAAAATCAGAGGGGACCTCTGGTAGAGTTCTTCCTCTTCATTTTTTTCACAGAGACTAGTGAAACAAAAATAAATTTGTAAGAAGGTAACTAACTCTGGGATTATGTAGCATACTTTTGTAAAGCTTGGGAAGATGGTAGTGATATGCAGCGCACATACATCATCCACTGTTGAAAAGATTGAAGAAAAATCTCAGTATTACTGGAATGCCCTGACTATCATGCAAAGATATGTGGAGAAAGCCTATTCAAGAGATTATGGGAATTCATCAAGCACAAACAGCTGTGAAGGCAGTTTTACATTTTGAGATTGATGAAATTTTTGCAATACAGAACATTTTAATTACTTAATTTAAATGCTGGTGCATTTCTGTCAGCTACTTGACTTTCTGCACTGGTGTCACTGTTTGAAAACACTGCATCGTATATGGGAGTAGCAATTGCCCATGCACACCCACTATAAAATGCCCTTGGTGGACTAGAACATTTCAGTTGTTCATCACATACAACAGCATTATGACAGGCTGGCTAAATACAGTAAAATAGGAGAAGAAGAATGAGGGTCCATAGCTTTCATTTTTCTGAATTGCATAACTGCTTCGTAAAACTAATTTCTTTAAGGACAGAGAATCAAATTCTGATCTCTCAACATAGCTGGAGTTACCCCAGCAAATCTGGAGTGACTCAGGAGACTCGATCCCGCAAATCCTCGATCTTTGCGTAAGCTTGCATAGCATGAGCCACCTGCTCTGCTGGAAGCTGTCAGGCTGCAGAGATGGGAACGGGGAACAGGAGGACTGCATCCTCCAGCAAAACCTTGATCAAACTTCTCCAGAAGGAGAAGTGCTGAATGGCTTGCTCACACTGAATGCTCACTTGGTGGGTGAAACAGCCACAAAGACCCAAAAAACCTTTGGAGGAGCAGAAACGCTGAGATTAAAGTGAATCAACTTACCTCTAATTTGATCAGCTTTTCTTATTAATTTTCTTGGGGGTTTTTTTTCTCCCATTTAACTGGATATATAGTATAAATTATATATATTGCAACATATACGTGGCCCAACATTTATGGGCCATTTAACTAAACTGAGTAACTGTTGCTGATTGCATCTATTTTGACTAAACCACATGGCAAAATACTTGGTAAGAAAATTGTACATATTGATGAGAAGATGAAAAAAACAGGTAAGGGGAACCACAAACATCAGAGAGGAAATCTCTCCTCCAACAGAGTCACAGTACCTGCTCTGTCCTTGCCCTCTTTCCAGATAGAGGACCACTGCTTGTCTTCGCTAGCAGGAAGCACAGGCACCCTTGTGGAGCAAAACCCAGCAAGTGGTCTTAATGGTGCTTGCAGACTCTGCAGGACCAAGGTTCTTGTGATGGGGCTTGTGGTGTCACCCCATGCACAAACCCCTTTTCTGAATACTTTGTGTGTTGCTGGATCAGGAGAGAGGCGTTTGCCCTGGGCCAGGTGCTTGTGAGGTGCACGCGTGGCTCTCACCATGGGACATGGCACACCAGTGGAGCCATGGGCACAATTTTTGCCAGATGCCAGTTAGACTCATCTGCTAATTGACACTCTTTGTCTTGGCTTGAAATGCCATCTAGGATGCCTGACAGCCTGCCTTAAGATCTGCTTGTAAATTAGCCTTCATCAGTCGATGAATCCTAAATGCAGTCTCTATCCTAAAAATTACCTGTTTCCTTGGACAGAGAGTTCCTGCATCATAAGCTTGTTAAAGAATTCGTTTTACCAGACTGATATTGATCAGCTTCACCCTCTTTTAGTAAAGTCCTTGGAAGTCCATGCTTTTCTTTCAAAGGAAGGAAGCAAGCAGTGTTATTCTAAATTTTGCCTTAGCTCATCATTAACTCTTAATTAACTTAGCTCTTAGTTTTAAGAGTAGGTGGGTCACCTGCACTGTAATTACTTTCTTCCAGGAACGTTCCTTTTGTTACACTCAGATGAATTTTTAAAATGGAATTGTTTTTCACATAGCTTTCAGTAGTGTTCCTTTATGAAACTTCCACCTGCATGTAAGTCAAATCATGTAATTCTTATTACAGTATTCCTATAAATGACTAATTAACTGAAGAAACTTTGCAGTGGAGATATATTTTACTATTGAAACTGAAATTTTTCTAAACAGCAAGTTTTCAGTGGTATTTCTCTTTCCCCACAACACTGAACACTGATTCTTGAGGCTTTATATCTGTGTGTGCTACTGCTGAAAATGTATTTAAGGTCATAGAAGCCATTTTTACTGGCTATTTTAAAATATTCCAAATGAATAGTGAACCAGATTTTCTAACGTCAGATTTTATTCTTTTTTTCTTCATCAGTGTTGATCTTGCATCTTCTAGTACTACTGAATAAGAAATATAAACTTTTGCTGCCAATCTTGATAAAAAAATCATTGCTACTGAGATATGAAAAAAAAAATTCTTGGCTTCCAGTTTCACTAATGTGTGTTACAGCTGCTTGCCTTGTAACTTGCCCTTGATTCAGCACAGCAACTTCAATGTGATTATTAATTAGATAGTAAGACATGACTAAAAAAAGTGTCCTTGAAGTAGAGTTTATAGTAAACAACATCTTTTTCCATTTCTTATCTACTTAATAACACTGCCTTGAAAAAACACCAGTGCTTTCTAGGCTTGTTGCAGTACTTCAGCTTTCATGTATTTTGCAAGTAGAACTAAAGTGGGCTTTAAAGGAGGTTCGGCAGCACGCTTTTTGTGGGCAACTGCTGTGGTAAAGCCTTCTCAGCCACCTGTACCCAGCATGGAGCTACCCTTGCTCTCCACATGGGAGAGCTTGTTGAGAGCTGGTTGGCCATCTTGTTGGGCTGGCCTCGCAGGTTACCGGTACGTGTGCTAACTGCAGTGGTATTTTTCATAAGGTGAGTAAATCAGCTGGTAAGGAGGTGATCATAGAATCATAAAATCATGGAATGGGTTGTGTTGGAAAGATTATCTAGTCCAACCCCCCTGCCATGGGCAGGGATGTCAAGGATGCACCGCTGAAGGTATTAGTCAAGATTGAAGCAAATGTATGGGGACTACACCACTAACCTGCTTAAGTGCTTAAATAAGATGGTAAATTTTTATGTCAGCCAGACCTGTGGAGGCCTTTGAAGGCCCTGGTAGTGTTGCTGTGATGTTGTCCTTTCACCCTTTGGTTTCTGATGCTTGGTTCTCATTCCGCAGCTGCAGCTGTGCAGCCTGGACTTCAGTTGCAGCTGGGGAATTCAACAAATTGAGTTTTGTCTCTTGCTTCTGTTCCTCAAATGGTGATCTAGCCACACCCCCTACTCCCCAAAACACTGGGATATGAAGTGGTTTTTTTCCAAATGTCATTTTTAACTCTTTCCTGCTTATTAACGACTGAAATTGTGGAAAAGATAATCGTCACCACCATTTCTCTCTGTTCTAAGCTTTCTTTCTCTTGATAGTCTTTTTTTTTTTTTTTTTTTTTTGGTCTTTTTTTTTGAGGGATAACATTTTATCAGATCTGGAAACAGTCCCAGAGATCTCTTAGATAAGGAGGAAGAAAGATGATCGCACCATAAGAAGATCAGGGGCTTAGATCCCCATGTAAATGCCAGCTTGCAGGCACGGAGGTTCCTGCTGCCGATTATGTGCCGTGTGTTTTTGCCTTTGCCTTTGATGTAACCCTCATCTCTGAGCTGGTACGCGCTGTGTAGCCCAGACCCACCTCCAAGCTGTCTTTGCTCCAACTATAGGTGGTAGTCTGGAGGTACCTGGTGTCTCGGCATGGTGGTCGAAGGCAGTGTAGCTAGCTTGGTTTAAAATACAATTTTGTCCATGAATGGGGGGAACAAATAACCAAAACTATATTCAACGGCTTAGAACATCTGTTCTACTGCTGTCTGAGGCCATATGAACCATTTATAAGCTGAGGAGGCTTAAGTCCATAGTTACTGATTTGGTGTCTTTCCTGTACATTTCTGTAGCAATACTTGATATTTTTCTTTCCAGTTTACACTTTCATTTAATTTTTTTATGGGTAATAGTATTTGTTTCAGAGGAGATTAAAATGTGCCACTTATGTGTCTATTTGTAACTTATAATGAGTAAATTATCTTAATTAGTATCTTAACATAATCTTAATTCTAGTTTAACATAGCATTTAGCTAGAAAATTTACTGTGACATTTTCCAGGAATAGTTCAGATTTAGACAATTCAAAAATATTAATAGCTTTTATTGTGTCATGAGAAAAAAAAAAAGCAACAAGTATTAACGTGCCTGAGTCACTCTGACTGTCTTGTCTATCATATATAGAATATATGATATAATATAAAAGGAATAGCCTTTTAATTGAAAAGGAAAAAATAAATCCCCAACCCCTATGAAGCAACTCCTTTTCTTTCAAGCTTCCTGTCTAGACTTGTAGTCAGAAAAAATCCCCAGGAACCGGCTTATCCGTTGCTGTCTCTAGTTCAGGAGCCTGCTCGCTCAGGCTGGGCGATGTGCAGCTCCGCTCCGTCCGCTCAGCAGCACCTCCCGCCTCCACATGAAGACTCCCAGGAAAACCACCATTTTTGATCAGATGTCCGCAGGATCCCTGGGGAAAAGAGGTGGTTTCCTATCTCTGGAGGTGTCCCTATAGTGTTTATGTGGCTGAAGAAGAAAAGCGGGAGATGGCAGCTGGTCCTAACGAAGACGTTGCAATGGTATGTGGGCGTCTGATAGCCCCTATGTGAAGATGCCCAAAGGGCCTCTCATTATGTTGTTTGGTGGTTGTGTATTTTTCATTTTATTTACGTGGATTGTTTGAGTTTTTTGCTTAAAATATCAAGGGTAAAATCCTGGCACCCTGCTGCAGTCAGTGGGAGGTTTGCCAGTGAGTTTAATGGAATTCTGTAAATGTGAAAATGTTTTATTTTGAACTTCTACGTTTTATGTTTGTTTTTAAAAGAAGCTCTCCCGCTGGCAGAGCTTTGTTCAGCGGCTTGGGCTTTGGCAATGACCCCCCCCCACCACCGGGGCTGCCCGAGGGGCCGTGCCAGCCGGCTTGGTTCCTGCACTGCTCAGCGCTGGTTTTCCAGGCGGGCTGGGCTGGGCTGGCTTCTGCACTAGCCGGTGGCCGTGTCTGGCGTAAGGGAAGGTGGATCTGGCCAGAGTCGTACCATGCCGCTAGCTAACGAGAGCTGGATGGGCGCTACAGCTTGGTGAGAAGTCCGTGTGCAAGAAAATGTAAATGTCTGTGCTTACAAACGTTAAGTAAGAGCTGGGAAAGCCAAACAGGTTGGCGTAGCTCCTGCCCGCACTTCCAGGTTGTTTGCCTCTCCTATATCCAGTAATCGCTGTTTAAACAGCGGGAGTCAGAGTAGCGACCGGCTAAACCCATTAATAGGGCAGGACCTTTCCTTGAGAAGAACACGTCCCTTTACTTCACGCCTCAATTTCCATCGTGCGTGTACTTCAGGAAACAGCAGAAGGTACAGCCGTCATTCCCTGCCTCATGGGGACCCTTCCCAGGACCACGTCTAACCCCGCGGACTGTTACTGATTTCGTCTCAGCTACTTCAGCCCTAGACCTCATTAGGAAACATTGCCCTGTTCCCGTTGCAGCTCCTGACGGAGGCTGAGGCGTTGGCCGCTCTCGGGGAGGTGCGGATGTTCCCCTCGCTTCCCCCAGGGCAGCCTGAAGTGCACCGTTGTCTCAAGCATTTGGATTTGCAGGCAAGGTTAATGCTGAGAGAGGTAGAGCTTCTAAGTGCTCACTTTTGCAACGCGCAACTGATGATGGCGCGGATTTTGGTAAGTTGGTTTGACGCCGTCATGGAGCAAGGAAGCAAGTAGCTGGTTTTCTTTTTCCTCTCCCAAAGAGCTGGGAAGAAAATAGCTGAAGTTTGTAATGGTGGGAGTAGGGCAGGCTTTTTTCTGTTTCAGGTGTGCAGCTGAGACAGCATGTCAGGCAGCAGAGTGCAGCGGGGTTTCATCCAGATACTGGTACATTGGGACTGGAAATGCCCCAGCAAACGGGGCTCCTGCTACACAGCCCAGCTAGTTTCTTGCATCCCAAATCTGATTTTAGAGTATATATTAGCCTGTCTTGTAATAGCTCGGTATTTCTTGAATTCTTTGCAGAGATGACCTGAAGGAACACCGTGCTTGTGTAATAGTCAACTGCTCTTTGGTGGGGGGTGCAGTGGTTTTGGAGGCTATACCTCAGCAGCATCCCGAGGGAGGAGCAGTAACACATCAGATAATGATTGGAGTTAATCTCTAAACAGAAATCTGAGATGGCATGGGCAGGGAAAACAGGTAGGAAATAATTAGGTGCTCCTGAGATCCTTGGGATAGCCACAAAACAAGAACTTTAAAAAACTGGAGTGCTGTGGGGCAATGCAAAAGCCCAGTGGGGAGAAAGTGAATTTGTGTCCAGATGTGTGTATGTCGTGATTTTCTCCTTCATGTGTTTTGCTCCAGAGCTTTTATTTGTGCACCATGTTCTTGTCCCGAATAGCTTATCCTGCTTTTGGAAGGGGATGAAGGAGTATTTGGTCAGCAACAGCTGATATTTGTTATTAAACTATTGTTGAGCTTACATGGGACAGGGTACACTGGAAATTAGAAGCTGTTGTGAAGGGGAAAGTTATAGCTGTGTCTTGGTGTAGTGCACTAATGCTGAGCCGGATGACTATGAAGTTCACAGATTTGGTGTTTATGGTAGTAAGAGTATGAAAATATTCCATGCCTGGGTTTCATATCAAGACCAACTGGAGAAGATAATTCTTCCAGACGTCCTGTAAATGCAAACTTGTTACTTTTCATAATAATGCTGTTGTAGCGTGATCACAGAAAATCAAGGCAAAGCTACAGTTCCTAGTAAAAATGGATTTCAACCAGAGCTCTAACTGAGAGAAACTGTTTGCATATTCTTTGTAGCCCTCGTGTGTTGCTCTCATCATTGCAGTTTCTTGCATACACTTGTTTGTTTTGTTTTACAATGTTTATTTTCCCCAAAATTCTTTTCACATCAGGCTTTGAGTCACAGACTGACTCCTTAGAGCCCAAGTCCTGTAGCAGTAGTGTTTGCTATGGTGACATATTTCTGGGAACCTGGAGTGCTCTTGACTCCAGCAGGTCTGCTGGATACAGGGAAAGTGAAGTGTCCTAATACAGTGGTAGTGTATGGGTACATCTGTTTTGGGCCCAGAATCACATTTCTCACTAAGTGTCCTTTCTTTACATTTCTAAGAAAGGAAGCTGTGGGGTTGTCCCCTGGCATTCCTGGGAGCTGGCCAAATCAGGAGGCAGGGATACAGGTAGGATGGAGGCAGGGGGATATGCCTGCCTTGGGTAAGGCCAGGAAACCCATGCAGTTCAATTTTTTTAAAATATATATCTCAGAGAGAAGTATAATAGGAAGGAGGCTGAGGGGAGTTCACAGGAAAAGGGCTAAATTGTAAACTCTTCCCCTTTAGAAAGCCGAAGGATTTTGAGGTTGTGACCTGGCACATGATCCCAGGGAGGACTCAACTCAAGATGTTTTTTTTTTTTTTGCCTCCTTGTGAGGTCTTGAATGCTTATTATGAAGAGGAAATGTAGATTTCTTCACTAAGAAATCACATGGTGATTCTGGAGCTTCCCAAGGAGTTGGTCTCGTTATTTAATTGGGTCCTAGTTGGAAGTGTTGGAAGTGCTGTGCAGAAGGTGTAAGAGCTCTCATAGCTGCTGAAAGCCTGTACGTGTTGTTCCAGACTAGTATTGGGATGAAGCTTAGCAGTTATTTCCAGTGTCGTCTTCACTTCCTGAGCAAGAAGGGGCCTTGGAGCACTGCCCTGATTTTGCTCGGGGCGGGAAGCCTTGTCTGCCTACGTGGTGGACACCATGGTTTCCTCCCATCCTTCCAGCAGTGGTCTCTGCTCAGGTAGTGAGGGCATTATTCCCTGGGCACTAATGGTGCAGATGGAAATATTGGCAGAGTGCCTGTAGCTGTACCGTGCTGGTGTGGTTTTGTGTCAGGAATGTGAGGGGCAATGGGTTTCCCACCAGTAGACATCTGGATGAGGGAAGTTGGGCTGGTGCCGGGTTGCTGCGCCAGAGCGTTGGTTCCCAGGTGCCCTGGGGAGACTGAAGCCCCATGCTGCCAGGACGTATGTGCTGCAGGGGTGTATGTGATATTGTCGGTGCGTCCCAGTGGGGCTGGACCTCGTCACCACCATGGCAGATCCCAGAGGGGCAGGCTGCACGCTCATGGATGAGTGTCATGGAGCTATTGACGTATGGTCTCTGCTGCTTCCTCCTTCCCGTCCCTTGTATGTAAAAATCAGCCACAGCGGCTGAACGGCACCCTGGTAGGCATCATCTCCAGCTTTCTGCTTTTCAGATGCATAGTTATATTTTTCAAATGGTGGCGGTATGTTTTGCTGTTTCCTCCCTTGTGTAGCTCAGCTGCTTTCTTCATCTTCGTAGAAGGTGTGGGTTTCAGGCCGGGCAGCAGAGCTCGTAATTTCCCTTCCTATGGTTTTTCATTAATTTCAGACCTTTTATCTTATTGGACATTGAGGTTAGCATTACTGTTATTAGAACATTTTGCAAGCTCTCATTTAACAGATCTTCGAAATAGAGGCTATGTAATGAGTCAAATCAGGCCATCACAAAAGGCTTGATAAATGGGCAGTAACCCAGTACAATCAAACAGGAACACTACAGGAACTCAGGAAAATGCTACCTCTCTTCATAGATATATTTCCAGATGTTTCAAAATGAGTTTTTTTTTCCTTAGGATTTTTTTTACTGTGATGACCAGGAGGATCCTGAGCTGAAATCTGCTCCAACCCCATGAAAATACTTGTCCACACACATAATGAACTGGTCTCTGCTTTCAGCCTTCCATTTTCTTTATATTTCGTAATTATTTGTGGACCAGTTGTTATTGGTTTGTATAAATAAGAAACCAGTGAAATTTAATGGAGTTTCTCATCAGATACCCTCCAGTATCATTTCAGTATACACATTTCAAGCAGTATCATATCAGTATACACCTCCAGAATGTGTTTGGTTATTCTGACGTGTGCCATCTGTTTTTAACAAGAAGGGCATGGATTAATCAACCGTAACAACTGGTTTAGCAATGTTGTATTTCCTAAATAGATCGATATGATAAGTATGGTTATATTTGGCATGAAAAGGTGGTAGATCTTATTCCTGTATACATAACTTTTTTTTTTTCCAAAGGAGAGCAATATTTTTTACTCTGAAGAATGACACTATCGCTGGAGAAATGTACTAAGGAAGCAAATTGTGTTTCATCAGGCGTCCTAAAAATCTCAGACTCCCTGTCAAGGGGACTCCATGCCATTTCTGAAGGAGTTTCTAGAGCAGTCCTGTATCATATAATTAATACACAAATTATTGCACAATTCTTTCCATATCTTGAGAGTTTCTAGTTGGACGTTGCTCTTTTCCAGTATTTCATGTTTTATTATTGCTCCCCTTTCGCTTTCAAAGACGATGTTAATTTATTTACACTCTTCCTAAACTCAGCTTGAAACAGATGAGACCCATATGTGAGATAATAATTTTAGATACAGACCATGGAAGAGATCCTGAGCGCTTGTTTCCCTTTACTCATTCTCCTACAAACCCACATTGAGTATTTTTGCATGATTCATCATATTAAATAAAATAACCAATTCACTAAATAGTAGTTCATTTGTGCTAGAGAATTTGGTTGCACATGAAATAAAAATGAGGTACACCTTCAGTGAATAATACCAGCTGGAAAAACAAGGAGAATTATTGAAAAGTCAGAGCATTTGGCGTCTTAGAAATGAAATGTTTCCTTATTCATTTCACAACAGAAAAAAACACTCGACACGAATATAAATATGCTTTCATTTTAAAAAGAGTGAAAAGTAGCCCCTAACCTCCTGCACGAAAGAAAGGGGAAGTATAAGTTGATGAACTGTTTGTTTTAATTTATAGTGATATTGATGCTGGGCAGTCCTGTCAGGAAGAAGACAGAAACAGTTTCTGTTGTATTTGCTGCAGTGTTTCAGTTTTCACATTGATTGAGAAAAATCAGTTTATGGTATGATATAATAATATACTTTGCTTTTCAATGCCGTAGGGTATCAGAATCATATTGCTCTTATCACTTTAAATATATATGTGTAATAAATAATATATATGTAAACAGAAACTATGTGCTGAATACTTATGCCTTTTTATTGTTCAGTGTAAGACACCATCTGTTTCTTCTGTAAGCTGGGACACAGGACACAGCCCCTCCGAGGCTTGCTTGCCTTTACATGCAGGCACGTTTACATCTTGTGGGCACACCTGCAATGCACGACGGTAATGGAATATGCAATTTTTTTATACATCCGCTGTGCATTCTGGATAATTACATTGTTGTTCCTGCCTGTGATTTCTGATGACTGAAGGGTCTTGCAAGATCATTCTGATTTGATGAACGCTGTTGAAAGTTTAAATATAAACTTACAGCAGATATTGAGATAGGTATGGAAAAAAATGTGTTTAAAGTTGGATAAATACATCTATGTTAAAAGATATTTTAATTTGACAGTATTTTTCAGTTTAATAGTATTTTATTATTATGGCTTCTAATCGTCTCATTTTAGATGTGAATTGTAGCACAAATACAGGAGTCAGCTGTGAGTGCTCTGGGGTTTGAGGTCCTGTTTGAATCCAGTCAGAATGTAGTAGTTTTACTGTACAAGTAAAATAAAAAGTGCGTGGTTTCAGACTTCAGGGATCTGCATATAAGTGGGTTATTGCAATCAGTGCGGCTTCATGGATGTGCTATTTGCAGGGTACCCTCCACATACTGAAATATGGAAGTGCTGGGAAAAACGTGTTTACATAGAACAGAAATAGAAAAGGAGTATATTCATAGCTTCTGCTGGAGAAAGAAAACAAACCATTTGTGTACTGGTAAAAGGATGAGATCCTATGATTCACATTTTGGGGGAGGGAAGTCAGATAACAAACCGAAATTTCTGTTTTAAATCTCATTGCACTCAAAATGCACCCAGATTAATTTGCTCTTAACTTTAACATGTAGTGTGAGTATGATTTTTTTTTAAGGGTGAGAAAACATGGCCCTAATCTTACCATAGCAAATCAGCATACTGTATATACATATGCCCTCCCATATATAAATACATATATGCATGTACTCGACCTTACAAAATACTAGAAATGCTATTGAGGTCCATGCTTCTGACTACTGAGCTAGCCTAGAAACAACATTATTCTGATATTTCATTATTAGAGAAACAGTATGGGATCATTCAAAGCCCATCTGCAGACTCCTACTGCAAGTGAGAAAGGGAATGCAGTTAGGAGCGTGTAAGCAATTCGTTCTCACTTTACCATTTCCGTATCATTGAGTGCTTTCTTTTGCAACCTTACATCTCCCTTCTTAGGGTTTTTTAAAAGAGAAATAAAAGCAAGTTTTAAAACGAAATCTTTAATCCACGTGGTAAGGATTAAGTTAAATCCAAACGATAACATTCAGAGCCTCTGTACCGTATTCATTTTAATACTTCAGCATTTTTTACACGCTATGAAGAAAGCAACTTCTGCAGGTTACAGGTTATTGTTAGAGGCTATTCCGTGTTAAAAATGCGCAGTCAGTATTTTAAAGACAGCAAGTCATACGCAGTATGAAAAGCCGGATTTTTCACCTCTATCCTTTTCTCGTACTTGCTAGGGCTTTTCAGAGAAACAGAAGCCAAAATCAATTTGTGAGGGGGAAAATTTATCTTCAGATCGGCCACTTCTGAAGCACGACTAATTGTTCCCCCTCTAAAAATCCGGCGGCAGCCCTGTGGAGAGGGGGGCTGGGCCGTGAGCCAGAAGCCGTGCCGCTCTCCGAAACAAGAAGCTGGCAACAGAAACCTCAGGGCAAGGCGACGCAGCCGCGTCTCGGCCGGTGGTGTTGTGTTTGCTCGCGGAGGCTCACCTCCGGGCGATGCCGCCCGCCAGTGCCGTTTCCGTCCCAGCCCCAGGGCCGCCCGCCTCTGCGCGCCGTGCCCCGGGCCTCCCTCCTCCCCGGGCACTGCTGCTTTTGGGTGGAAGAAGCAAAGATTTGTGACGCTCGGTTGGTCGGTCTTCTCTGTGCATTGTTATACCGGGCTCCCACGAACTGACCTGGTTTGTCCCGCTCCTGAGGTCGGAGGTGGGTATACGTCTTCCCGATGTGTTTAGAGGTGAAGTCTCACTCCAGCGTCTTTGCTGGTTCCTTCCCTTTCCATACTTCCTAGGAACCAGCACGCGTCCAGTCGCACTTGTTCGCCTCTCCCGGTGGGGCCGCGGCCCTTCCGTTACGCTCTCTGCCGTGCCCGGGGCAAGCCAGAGCTGAGGTGGCTTCTGCCCCCGGCGGCGCCGGCAGCGGGCGGAGGGCGTCCGGGTGCGTGCGAGGGGGCTGCAAGCCCCTCTCGCTCCCCTTCCTGCTGGCCGGGGTGCAGATCGGGGGGCGGCTGTGTCGCAGGCTGCCGACGGCCGCCTTAGGACTCAGAGCTTTATAGAGTTCGAAGCAAGATTTTCTAAAATGGGTTAGCTAAGTATTTTGACGAGGCTCGTCTCAGTTGCATTCGGTTTACTGTCACTGGGGTGGTATAAAGTAGGTGAGATCACCTCTTCCATACATACAAGGGAAAGTAGTTGAGAAACAAGACGACCAGTTGTGTTTCTCTTGAGGAGCCAGCGTGCCGCCAGAAAAGGAGCATGCCATAATCCGCTTGGCATTCATTACTTCCATATTCCTCAACTCCTGCTTTAATTAATTTACATGTTAACTTTTTACTTTGCTACTGATTATGCTTTATTTTTGGTTCCTGCTTCTCTTTTTAATGTCAATTCTTGCCCTTAGGCACGTTTGATACGTGATTATCCCTTTTCAAAGAGAAGTTCCGTCACTGTCCCAAAAGGAAAGGTGTTGGCCATGTAGTTCAGGAGGCTTCACGGGTGAACAATTCTGAAGATCAAAGATCCTCACATATCTGGCCATCTTTACAGCAAATTAAGTGCTTCTTGGAGATGATGCTATTTTTGCTTAGTGTCAGGCATCAGCCTGTTAATACCGTGCTCTATTTACAGAGACTGTTGTCTTTCCTTCTCTGTACAAAAGCAACTTCCTTTCTGTCTCATCTGTTTCCACCATCCCTGACTCCAGAATGGAAACAAATTTCAGTGAGACTGTGAATAATAAGGAGATGAGTAAGAAGAGAAAATACGGAGAAGAATGCCAAGCAGCCTCTTTCTGCTTCCCTGGCAGGCTCGGGTGGTAGAGGGGAAGGGCTGGGGAGAGGGTGACAGCAGAAGTAGCACCGCCAGGTACCGCTGACCCCACGGAGTCGCTCCAGCCAGCGGAGCAGCCCTTTCTGCTTATGCAGGCGCCCAGTTCAGCTGCTGATGGCACGTGGGTTCGTTTCTCACCGTGCCATTTATGGGGCTGTAACAGGCTGTAACAGGAGTTAATGTATGGGTGCAGGCACGGGCGCCGTGGCCGGGAGATTTTAATGCGGGCGACCGGCTCCCCGTCTGCATGTAAAACATGACCCGCAGGTCTCTCCAGCCTACGGTTAGTACTAGCGGGTCCTTTCCCATCGTCCAAGGGCTTCCCCTCCCAGTGGGACATTTGTGACCTACTTTAGAGGAAAATAATGAAAATATCTCGGCTCTTGCACCTTTTGCAGTAAAATATTTAAAACTCTGAAGCTGTTCTTCCTGTAAATTGTAAACCATTCAGTGAGAGGCCATGCGAGCTGGTCCTGCAAGCCGTGATGGTTTATAAATCGCCTGCTAAGGAGATGAGCTTTTCTCGACCAAAAGAAAATTACCTGTTCCCCAGGAAGAGCAACAGCTCAGGGAATGCTTGCTCCTCTGCATGTGCCTCTCAGTTTGGCTTCCGAAGAAGGGCCAGCACAGTCAGGGCCGGTATCTGTGACCATCGGGACAGCAACGCGTATCATAGGCTTCCAAAATTTGCCGGGCTTCCCAGGTAGAAAAGTGTGCAAGGCTGGTCTTGCATGCTGACTAGTATGTTCAACTCCGTAGCATCACTGAAGCCAGTGGCAAGTCAAAAATGATGCTTCCCTGCTAAATCTTGGGAGGATTTAGGGCTGCCCCTGGACCGCTGCTGTCTTGCCCAAACACATGCGCTGCACATGTCATCGTGGTTTGCTAAGCGGTCCCACGTGATGAAAAGTGATGTAGTACTACCAGCCAGATTCGTATTGTTCTTCTGCAAGAACTGACGGCCTTGAAATTAGGGACTGTAGTTGAGTACAGACACCCTCACGTTGTGATGCTCAGTCTCCAGATGTACTGTCTTGTAATGACACTAAATGGCAGTAATTTACACTGGAAGAAGGATGCAGAAAAATATTTTCTAAAGTGCATTTCAAATTTTAGAGGCAGTGCTCCCAGAGGACAAATTTTAAATAATTACAGCAATGGCGTATATCAAGTTTTAAATAGAAATCAGTGAGGTCCTTAGGCTGTCATGAGATCTAGGAGCCTAGTTTTCGGTTTCCCCATGTGCGCAGCTGGCCCGCTAACCTAGGAGCTGTCAAGGAGGTAAGCTTGGGAAAACAGGCTGATTTCTTCCGAAAGGGAATGGGTTTGATGATTTCTGGTGAGATGTTTCATGCTCAAAGAACTGTCATGTTCTAAGAGGAAAACATTTTGCCCAAGCCGTTTTTAGCAATGGTGGTGGTGGGGTTTCAGAGTTCGTTTTGTTTTTTTTCTTTTGTTCCCACATGTGGGTTAGCAAAATGTAGGTGAAAAGATAGCTAAGAATAGAAGGTGTCATTGCTTTATTGTGCTATTCCTCTTTTTCCCATTTCTCTGAGAGTGGTCAAAGACTGTAACACATAAGGGATAGAATGTGTTAGTTGCTTCCCTACTAAGTGAAAGGGTTAAGTTTAGGGCTAGGTTATGCCTATGGACTGTGCAAAGTGCCTGCTGCAATGCCCTTGTGAATTTGGCCAGCAGACTTAATGTTGCCTGCATACCAGAGTGGCAGATGCACCAGAATACCCTGAGGAGACGTTCACGTGTGCCAGCAGCACCTGCCCCGGTGGTTACGGTGTGTGGAGGTGGGCAGTTTATTTTCTGGTGCGTTTATTCTGTCACTTTTTCATCATCGGGGGTTGCTTTAATTCCAGCTTTCATGTTTTAAAAACTGCTGTGAAGGAGGCAAGTTAGGAAAACATGGCTTGATTCAGGGGAAAGATATTGAATAGTTGATTGACATTACTGGACTGTGGCATTGCCTCTATCTGCCCCTTCCTCCTTTCTGGTCTTCAGATGGTGACAAATTCGGAGAGATGACACCGTCCAGACCTCCACGTTGTGTTGGTGTTGCTGTGATCCTGCTGCACTGGGTTATTTTTCAAACCTATTTCAAGTCCCCATCTCTGTTGGTGTGTCCCAGCACTTTGTTCATTTTTCTGCTGTTGTGCACACTGAACAGTGACCTTCACATGAAGTCATGCTTCATTTTCGTTGAACTAAGTACCTCAAAGCAACAAAATGAAGCCATTTATTTTCACATTCCGGTTTCCCCAAACGTGCTATGTGAGAAAAACAAGCACCTTTGCAACCGAGAGAAAGAGAGAAGAATAATTTTCATCCACATTGAACAAGACTGTGCTATTTTGTATTTATATACAAGTTTGACTGCTGTCATAAATGGTTGAGATAATAGAACATCCATCAGAAAGTATTCAGTCAGTACATCCGTCTGTATTTAGAGTTTCTAGGCTTGGCTGATAAAGCTTTCATATTGTTTTAGTCGTTATGCTCTGTCACATTAATTGATTGCAGATTGCTTTCGTGTTATATAGGAGCTATCTTTACATCTGTATATAGCTCATTTTTCCTTACTTTCTTTCCTCTGTGTGCAAACCTACTCTTTTTGAACTCGGATAAAATCAGCTGCTCGGCATGCCTTGGCGTCTTAAGTGAGAATTCGCTCCTTATCGCTGTGCAGTGGAAAGCTTTAGGCCTTTAATTTATTCATAAATATTTCAAAGGTCTTTGCTCTCCTTGTTATCTGTTTGGTTTACATAGATGAAATGCCTAAAATGAAACATTTGGCTTCTGCAAGAATAGGGGCTCATTTGTAAACCCTTCAGAGAGAGACTGACTTTCCCATCGACGTGGAAACGCGCTTGGGGCTCCTGCCCGCCGTCAGTGCCGTGGGGTGCCTCTTTGGTCTGGGGTGCAGCTGCAATGAAAGCTCCCGAAATGCAGTGAGGGGAACAGAGTGAAGAGGGAGAGAGGGTTTGAGTTGTCGGATAGTTTTCTCAACCACGCGTGACAGAGGAAAGCTGTTGCTGAGTGAGCGCTGCCCTCTGAAGCAGGTACCCGGGAGGGTTTTGCTTCGTAGGAGAAATAACACGTTCTAGGTGGGTGCTTTATAAAGTGAAATAGTAGAGCGGCAGTGTCTGCTGGTAGCAGACACGCTCCGGCAGCATGGGAGGCTCGTGGCACTGTGGCTGTTGAAGAGTGGCAAACGCTTTGCACAAGGAGCAAACCCAGCCCACCGCCCCCGGGCGTCCGTCTGTCCCCCTGGCTCGCGCAGCCACGCGTTCTCACCGCCGCGCGCCCGGTGAGACGGGCCGTCGCTGGCGCCAGCCCCTCGGGGGTGCACACGTATGCCCACACCCGTGCGCTTTTAGGAGCCGTGATTTTGTTTTGCAATGGGCTGTTCACAGCGGGCAGAGCTGTGGGGACGAAGACTAAATAACAGGGCTTTGCTCTATTATATATATAAGATATATATTCGAATGAATGTGTGTGTATATATATATACACATATATATAGTCAAAGGGGCTCGTGCTGCACTCGCTTTGTGGTTTTTCCCTCTGGGAAACCCTCTGGGTTTTTCTCTTTGGGCTTCTGCTCACCAGCCGGGGATGTGGCAGAGTCTGCGGGAAGGCAGCGCATCCTCTGCCAGACCCCTCGTCTCCTGTGGAATGTGGCTCATGCTGGCCCCCAGCGCTGCTGCCGGAGGACTGACAGACGGACAGGAAAAAGGGCATCAGCCTTGTTCCCTTTGAAAACTGTCCCAGAAGGGGAAGAATCTGTGTTGAAGCCCCCTTTCCCAGCGTTTTGTGTGGAGCCTGCCTCAGTTGAAGCTGTAAGTGCTTCAGGGCCAAGAGGTCTACACGTGTGAAAAGCATAGAAGCGTTTGGGGCGAGCAGTGGTGACGGGAGGTGCATGAACAGCAGGCAAGGTTGGCTTTCCGTGTGGTGGTTTTAAAACCTGTAATTAGAGGCGTGGGAGTTTGTAATTTTGGGGAGTAAAAATTTTTGTAATTTTGTCCCATTGGAACATTTAAAATAGCCATTCCAGCAAGCTAAATAGAGTTCCTTCAGGAGGAAAGACCTTTGAGCACACAGTGACTGACACAGCCCATGTCACTGGTGCACAAAGACCCAGCTTTCGTTTATTATACAATAACCCAAATGCTTTCTTTTTTGAAATCTTTAAAATTATCGTCGTGCCATTGTGCTTGAAAGTATGCTGTTTTGATGAAAATCTACAGAGAAAGACTTCTTTCCCTATTACTTTTCAACTCTTGGCACAACCTCTGAAGGAAACTAAAAGTAACTGTATTTGCTTGATTTAGGGAGGGGGCAGAGGTGGAAGAGAAAGCTTTGGATCGCGAGTAGTATGTTTTGCCACGTTAATAATTTAGGATTTTCTTGCTTGAAAACGAGGCATCCCGATGTTATTCTTGACATAGTGTTTTAAACATACCCAGCGGTAGGGACAAATGGATGTATTTACGTACATCTATCAAACATACTCGTATTACGTGACCTCTCTTCAGCAAGATATTTTGCTGCTTCTTTGTGCTGAAGGAAATAAAGAGATGGTTTGGAACTGCTGCCTAAAAATTGTCAAGTGCCGAAGATCCGAATGTAATTCTGTGGTTTTGTTCACAAAACTTATTTTTAGATTGGCCTGTCTTCTCCTCGCTGGAGAAATAAATCACAAGTCACTTACGAACTGCAGATAAAGAATTGCAAAACTTCGGGCTGGATGCCCTTAGCACAGGCTGGTGGACTGATTTTCCTGAAAGCATTGTAAACTCTCCTGATTTTCGCTGGCTTTGACTGCAGATACGTTCATCTTGCAATATGTTGGACTCAGCTTTGTTTTTTTTTCCCCTTGCCTTTTCAACTATTTCTTCATATTTTTTTTTCACCCTCCGTTTTGGGGGCTGATGCCTCTCAAATTCTGCGTAGGTCCTCCTCTGTTTTTTTTCCCTCAGGTGAAGAGGTCCGCATCCCCCAGCCATTCCTACACGTACAGCTCTGACGCTGCACAGCGCAGGTCTTGCCGAGGCCGGCAGCGTCAGCGCGTGTCGGCGGCGGGGTGGCACCGCAGCCCGCAGCGGGGACGCGTGGAAGGTGACCTCGCCTGCGTGGTCGCTCCCCGCCGGGACCTCTGCAGCTGGAAAAGGCCTTTCCACGGCGCGATGCCGTCCCCTCCCACCCACCTCCATTGCCTCCTGTCGTAAGGTCACGGGGATTCTTGCCCTGCGTCTTGCTTGTCTTCAGCTGGTGCTCGCCGGGAGATGTACGCCCGTGAGGATTGCAGCTGTCACCTAAACTGGAAAAATAGTGTGCTGGGGCTTGCAGAAAGTATCCTGAAAGCTAAGGACAAACAGAAGCTACCCGAAGGTTTTTATCTTTAGCTTGTTTTGCCGTGTGAGTGAGTCTCATACAATTATGCTCTCCCCCGTGAACAATTTCCGATTCTGTGCAAGTCCGCCAGGCCTGGCAGCGAGGGAGACGTTCCCACCGGTTTTGAAGAAACCAGCCTCAGGCAGACGAGAGGGGCGAATGAGCGCGCCCGCGCGGGCCCCCCTCTGCTCCCCCGCACCTCGGCAGGCAGCTGCGGGTGGCCCCGCGGCTCCCCGTGTGCCTCGTCGCTTCGCGTCGAGGTGTTGAGGTCCTAAGCCAGGTTTTTGGGAGCACCTCGGTTCAGCGGCGCCTACCCAGGGAGGTGCCCCCAGGTGCGCCTCCGGCGGGAGGCGTCCCCGGGCCAGGCGTCCCTGCTGGTGGCGCGAGGCCTGAGGGAGGTGAGGGGCTCGGCCCCTCCGGGGTGCGCCGGTGGTTCTCACCGGGCAGCCGCCGCTCCGAGCGGCTGGGAGCTTACCAGGGGCGGGAGGCGACGGTTGCTTCTGTGTGGCCACATCTCCTCCCGGATCCCGTGTTCAAACTGGGAAGAGTCACGAAACAGTCAGTCTAATCTCCAAATTCAGTTACATTTATAGAATGAAAAAAATGTTTCCCCCCACCTCCCCATCTTCCTCCCCCTCCGCTGATGGTTCTCATTAAGGGATGTCATTTTCCTGTAAGCCAAGTGACATCCAGGACAACCTCAGAGAGGATCCAGTTACTAAGCAGGCGTTTGCCATTGCGGGGCTGGCTTTTGCGTGCTTTGCGAGTTTTGCTGAATATATTTAGTAACTCCAACTGTTTCTGGTAGTGTTTTTTTGTAAGCACCGCTGGGAATGCTTGTAAGCGTAGCTGAGCTTTTTTTAACATCCTAGCATCTCTAGCTCACGCTGGCAGCAATGGAGGTTGATAGTGTCGAACGTGAGCCTGGGATGTTACTGGTTTGTTGGCATGTCCAGAAACTCGCGTAAAATTCCCTTGGAGTGAAGTCCACAACATTATTTCAGTGAATCCTGGATGATAATTAACACACACATTTGTTTCAGGCTGAATGAGAAGGTCAGTTTCAAGGGGTTTTGTGGGTTTTTCACCTTTCAAGTATTTTTGTCCTTTACGCAAAGAACATTTTGGAACTGAAGCACTGAGTTGAGGAAGCACACCGTTTAATGTTGAAATTTTTGGAGTACATCAGCCATTTTGGAACTGCTTGTGCATTGACGGAAGCATTTCAGCAGCACAAAAACAGGCTCGTGACAGCACAGAGCTGCTTCAGACCTCCCACAGGGACATCATCCCATGGCTTCCGCTACCTGTGACTTTGATGAGCAGCAGATAAACCCAGACCAGAATGAGAGATACTTTTTGTCTTCTCGAGAACAGATTAATAGGTGTTGCCTCATGCTGCTCTGCACCTTGTCAAGGGAATGTCAGTTAACTGACTTCAGCAGAAGGTGCATCTGTTTGATGCAAAGGAGGTTTCCGAAGGGAAACGTCACCTTGTGTCTCAAGGAAAAGATGGTGGGAATAGCGGGAAATACTCTACAAGTTGAAAAAGAGCGCAGCATCGGCCTCTCCCCGGAGGCACAGCATACCCTGCCCTCTCCCCACCCTTCACCACGCAGGGAGGACATAAAATCAGAGGAAGCCAACACCGGCATGGCCGACCACTGCTGCCATCTGGAAATGTCATCATGGAAGAACTGCTCTATCTCATCTACACCTCCCCACTTCACTTATTTGATATTTTTTTCCTGTTCCTCACATTGCTTGCTTTGCTGTTTTAACTTCTCTGGAAAAGGTAATTTTGGACAACATTTAAGAAAAGAATTTTATTTGACATAGGCCAGGGCTGAGTAAATGAAGTTTCTGTTTGAAAATGGCTGTTAGTGCTATTTCCCATCGGCTTCATTTTATCCGCTTACTTACTATTAGAAAGCACAGCGTAAGATGCACATCTAAGAAAATTCAACTAATGCATTTGCTTTTTGTTCATTATTATATGCAAATCTGTAACACTGCAGTGCCTTCATTGTTTTACTCTATACATTTGATTTCTTAACAGAAGGTTACCGTTGAACTGTGCATCGTTGAGACCTGTGCGCAGCTTGTACTTAGAATAACGCATGTGGTAACCGTGACAGGCCGGGCAGTGCCGTGCACAGTGGTGCTGGGGGTGGGAAACTCCATTAAACCTAGGTATCCATGATCCTCGGCTTGGAGTTTAATCGCTAATGGTAGCATCAGCTTCCAGTTAATGGGCTGAAAAGCTCACCGGCAGAGCAAGCTGTGGTGAGCCGTCGCCTTCCGGACGAGCCAGGAGCAGCGGCAGTCCTTGCTCCTGGAAAGAGCCCTGTCCTTCAGGATGCCAGTGGAGTTCCCTTTTTTGCCCCCATCTTACTGAACAGCTTCATAATGGTGCTTATAGGTAAACTTTAAGTCATAAGGTGTTTCTCCACCAGGTGCTGTTTGCTGAAAGGGCGCAGCGCAGGTTTAGACCTGCCGTAGGTAGATTTTTGTTCTTAAAATGCCCTTTCCAGTTTGGTAGAGAAAAATGCATATTCATCTTCTGGGAATTCAAATTCATTTCTTGGGTGACCGTGGCACTGAGAGGTGCAGTTGGGGTTTGCAGGTGTTTGGTGCCAGTAGAGGTGACCTTGGCTGTCCCACCTGTTGGCAGTCCAGCATAGGGCCTGTGACACTCTGCTAGCTCCCCGGGAAGTCTCAGGTGTCCTAAAGTGCATTTGAAGTGGCACTAGATGGTTATGCTTACGCCCCTGGGTACCTCCCAAAATGTATGCACACTCCCTGATGAGTTGAGTGTTTCAGTACCTCTGATTCCTCTGAGATCACCCTGTTACTTGGGAGGAAGAAAATTAAAGATAGGATTATTCTAGAAAATTTAGTTTCTGGATTGCGAAAGCAGAAGCACGCTTACTGCATAAGAAAACAGAAATCAGTTCTGGAAGATATTTGACTGTAAAGCTCATCAGCAGTTGCTCTGACACTCATCTGATGTAGAGGGCTGCTTCATCCCATCTCATAGATCTTTGTGAAACTATCATGTCTCTCTTCTTTTGGTATAGATGGAGATCCCAGCTGCTCTCCAGGGACACTGTACTCTCTTCTTGATCAAGATGAAAACTCTCTCTCCTACTTCTTATCACACCACTTTTCCTGCCTCCTTCCTGCCCTGCTCATTCACATCATTGTCTGTTCCCTGTTGCTTGGAGCTGGCTCCCAAAGCCACAAGACAAGGACAGCCTCTAGGGTTTCGGTCTAAAGTGAAGACGGCGGAAGAGAGAACACTTACGAAAAATTGCCTCTTTTGTGACATTCTCTGCTTTCAAGAGTGTCTGCTTTAGATTGTACTATTTAGTATCATTCTAAAGCCGCAAACTAAACACCAAGATACCCACTCTCAGCTGCACACGGCCAGGATGGTGTACCCTACCCTACCTGAAGTTTAACCTTGGCCTTTGTAGCCTATAGATTAGAGGGACCCTTGGGTCATCAGGTCCAGCTTCCCACCTCTGCTGGCAATCATAACGGATGGTTGGCCCAGTGGGCTCTGCACATGTCTCCCTTGTGGCACAGGGTGGAGAGCTTTGTCAGCACCCAAGAGCAAACTGAAGAGTTTTAGTATTTGAGATCTTTAGGCTTGAACAGTACAAATCGTATGTCAGTCTGAGGCCATGCTTTCTCTGGGAAAAAAAGAGTTTCTAATCGCTTGTATTGAAGTTATCAATAACCTGTGTGTGCAAGGGTAGAGAGGGCTTTTGCAGGTGGAGGGCTTCCCCAGGGCGAGCATATACGTTCAGGAAGACCCGTGCAACAGCTGCTTGTCCCATCGAGACGTGGAGCGGCGAGACTCCTCAGAGCCTCCCGGGAACAGGGGCTGGCGCGCAGGAAGCACGCTGCCAGCGTAGCTGTGCTTTGGCCGGAGCGGCGTGCCCTGAATCGGGCCTGGCGGGTGGGGGACGGCCCCTCGGGCTGCCCCGGCAGGGCAAGTGGCCAGTCCTGCGGGGTGGGTGAAGGCGGTTGGACCTCTCCCCCTGGCGCGGAGGGGCTGCACCACCGGTCTCCTGCCCGGCCCCCAGCAGCATCCTCCCACTGGACACGGGGGGATTTTAGCCGCAAAGAACTCTTTTTTGTCTGTTAGGGGAAGCGCTTGCAAGAAGGGTGGATCAAAGGACCTTAGTAGCTCCAGATGAATTGCCACACACCTCGTTAATCAGCTAATAAAATGCAATGAATATCCTGCACTTGGAAAGCCAAGTGAGAGGCCTCACAGTCCCTTATACCCTGAATTTCCCACGTTGTCCTCATTTAACCTTTCCGTGCAGTGGCTTTTCTTTTTTTAATTACATTATTTATAGAGTGACTATTAGTGCAGTCCTTTCTTCTTCAGCAGTTGGTAGCATCCTTGGAAACAACCATCAAGAGCAAATAAAAAAACAGAGACCCATATATTTTTGGAGTTTATTTTACAAACCTATTTCTAATGGCTGGAGAAGAAAACACAATTAATAAGAAAGCAGGGAGTGGAAGCTGTGTTCTTTTATCTGAATATTTGTTTTGGCAGTGATCTGGAGTTCTCTGAAACACTGGCTTAATTGTCTCTCAAGTTTGCCAACTGTAATTTTCTCTCCTATTATTAGAAATAAGGGCATTTTTTGGTTCCCTCAAAGGAGATTTATTTTCATAGCAAATGCATTATGTGTATCCTGTTAATGTAAAAATCTAATTTTTTGTTAACATCTTGCATTTAAGTTTATTTTACGGAGCGAAGCTCTGAGATTTAACTCTAAGGAGCATTAATGCATCCTGAATCAGACCATGTGTGAGGGGCTGCTTCCTGCCAAGTGATCCCCTCTCTGGACCCATACACAGCCCTGTCAGCACATAGGGCTTTAAGGGAAGGAAGTGTAGTGAGACCCTTCTGACCCTTATGAGCATGAGCATTTTCTGAGGAAAAGCTACGTCTCCCACATGGTTAACCTCGGCATCCAGTAACGAGCTCCGGGCTCAAAGCGTGCAAGTGCTTGTTCTTGAAGTTCTTAGCAGCCCTGTGTACTTTACAGTTGTGCAGGAGACTTTTAAAAGTGAAATCTATAAGCAAGGAAGGAAAGCATTTACTTTACTTTTGATATGGAAGCAACAGCGTTTTTTTTCGTATTTTCTCTGAAGTAGCTGATGTAGAACTTTTTTCGTAATGGAATATTCACATTACTCCCGATATTAAGACTACAGTCAATTAAGACTAAAACACCAACCACTGCCTGAACAGTGATAAAATTATGAATGTTGTCAAGATGATTGCCTTTGCAGAAAGATTTCCTGTGAGTAGTAACTCTGCTGATGATGTTGCATGTAGAACGTGAAATAAGAAATCTGCAACGCCTGCCAGAGAGGGCAACTTTGCTGTACAGTTTGGACTCTCGGGAAGCTGAAGGAGTCATTAGAACTGGAAAACTTTGCAAAGTGTTTATGTTTGTGTACAAATATTCACAAATGAACAAACAATGTAACATCCACGTGTGCTTTATCCAGGCTTTTTTGAGATCCTTCGAGGATGAGATCTTCAAAGGAGAAGGCTTCGTCTGTTCCTCAAGACCTGTGCTGCTTTTACCGGTCAGGCTGCAGTGTATGGGAGGGCTGTTCTTTATAAATGTTCCTTATCCATCAGAAAAGAAAACACTCAATTTTGTAATGGGGTAGGGAATCCAGTCTTTAAAAAAACATCTTTCAATTTATACTGTTGTTTGTTTTGTTTTTTTTCCCTGGCAATTCCCCGTGACCATTTTGCTTTAATTATTTCAACATGTTCCCTTTTCTTTTTCATTCCATCTTCTCTTATATCGTTACCTGCTTAGAAGCAGAATTTAAACCCTCCTTAGTGTTTTTTTTCCACATAGAGGCATTTGCAAGACTGAAGTTAGACTAACTGGTGTCTTTTGCAAGACTAGTATTCTCCCTAAAAATAGGGTATGAATCAAATTATCATTTAGCCATTTTTGTCATGATTGGTTTGGTATAAGTTTCAAACAGCTCTTTGTAATGAGATTTCTGTGTTTATAGTCATCTTGCTAACTGAAAATTTTCCTGGGGACTTTGTAATCATATGCTTTGTAACATTAAATGCTCTTCCTTAATAGCAAAGGACAAATTTTCTTAAACTCCAGTGAAATTTTGTAGTATGTATCAGTAATGCGGTGAGGAAAGGGAAATAAATTACAAGAGCATTATAGCTTTTAAATATTGCATTTACTGTCCAGAAAAGCAATTAAAACTTAATGAAACGATGAGTTTGGGAATGTTGCAATGGGCATGTTGGTTGCCAGTTTCATAATCATATTACTGCTGCTTAGTAGTGTACTGTATTTTAGTAAAGAAGCTGTTTGTAATAGTCTGTGCACGCGTTCCTCGCCCATGGCAAATACTAAGTAATTCAATTTTGTTTAGATTGCTGTGAAAGTACGATAATTTAAGTCATATTACTTTGCATTTATCTAGGTCTAAGCATATGTATGAAAAGGTAACTGCATATCAGCTGACACACAGTAACTTGCTAACTCTTGTAATGAACCATGTGCTCAAGCCCTCAATTCTGCCTAGGAAGGGAATCCCTAAAAAAGCATCAAAACCTTTAACTACATTAAATTCCTTGGTCATTTTGTTTCATCTTAGCAAGGAGTAGAATACCTTATATTTAACCTGAAAGTGGGTTTTATGGACTCCAGTATTCTTTGCGGTGGATCCACATAAACCATCAAAAACGTACTTTTCAGTTTATAGAAGGTACTGAAGCCAGCCATTCCAACTTTTCATTAAGAACAGAGATGAACTTTTTTTTTTTTTTAATAGTTTGCCAAAAAAACAGTGGTTTCTGTCATCCTGAAACTATTTGGAAATTTGGGTGATTGACTGAATAGGTTTGGATGGAAAAAGTTTTCAGGCTAAAGTGGTAATTCTTCTGCTTTTAACAATTACCCTGTGATTAGGAGATGATAATGAAGAATGGGTTCAAGGCCAAAAGGACTTGAAGCCACATCAGTCATCTCTTAAGAGAGTAATGTGATCTGCAAAATAAAGGATACTTGGAGGTATGTTACACCTTATCTCTCCTTTTGATCCCGCTCCTTTAAAACAGTAAAATAAAAGACTGACTTACATATTTGGTGAGCCCAAGGAATAAACGGTGAGAGTGCCAACGTGCTGGTGGTTAGGGCACTTGCCCTGGATCCAGACTTGGCCCAGGTGGTTATTTATGTACTTACAACAGCTTGTACCTTATAACACCTTAGCACCTTGCCACCACCGCAGCTGCTGCCTTCTCATTCCGCTGCTGTTAGAAAACATACTCGAGGAATAGCCATTTCAGTGCAAATGTAAATATTTTCTTTGACTTGCAGTAAAACTGTGGGTTGCTTTCCTTTTTCACTTCAATGAGAAAAATTTGAAGTATTTTTTTAAAAAGTCAGCCTGAATTTTATTTTCCTCCTGTTGAATAGCTAACGCAAAAGACAAGCAAGCAGGTAGTCACACGGTCGCAATTCAGATCCATTTTGCCACCAAAGCACGTATCCCCAGATGGATGTGATCCCATCTTTGCATGTAGTTGGAGAGAAGATCTCTGATAGACCTTGACTTTTAACTTAGCTGGGAAAAAATATAAAGAATTCATTTACTAAAAGCTGAAAAACTTTATACGAGAGGCAGGGAGCAATCTTCAATGAGGATGTACATGTTTCGAAGCCCTACAAAAAGGATACTGTGGGATGCCCGTAACTTGATGTGTCTAAAGCAGGATTGGCTTTCCAGCTGCCAGAAATTTGAAATGTGCTTTCTGTAGCACTTCTTCCCTTTAACTGGTATGAAAAGTTAAAAATTCAAAATTTCAAGACAAAATACGGTTTTAACTGTGTTTTATTTTGATAAAATTAAACCATTTTGATACAGGGAAGTAATAATAATTTTTAAGTTTTTACTTAATTACTGTATAATTGTGGAACATTTTTATTTATCAGGTAATCTTTTTCTAATAGGCAAACTCTGTTCATGGGAACATGCTCTCATAGCACCTGTAGCCCAGAAATAGGGTAGATGAATGTTATGAACCTATTAGAATTCAAAACCTCTGATAAAATTTTTGTAGAACTAAGTTTTCAAAGTATGAGTTCTGGAAGGATAGAATGGTTTTCATTGTTCAGTGTTGGTATATGGAATTAAAAGAATGCATGACATTTTAAAGAGAACAACAGGTTCCTTTTAAAAATAGTATTTAATACAGGAATAACGCTGTCCAGTGAAAGATCACGAGAACAGCAAGGCGCCTACGAACGCTGACTTGAATTTATAGACTGTATGTTTTATCCTCCTTCCTAATAAACGCAGAATGGACTGAGAAGAGATACTGATTGTTTTTTATATTTTGTAGACTTTGAGGTTACAAGCCACTGTAGAAAATACTGTTTTTTTTTAAAAAAGAATATCCCACTAAAATCAGGCTATTTGTAGCATAGGGCAGCCTGTAGTAACCCATACCCATGCCTGTCATCAGCGTGAAGCGTGGCTTTCTGAGTAGCAAAGAGGCCTTTAAAAAGAGCTCTTGGAAAAAGCCAGCCTCCTGCTTTCTTCTTTGGTTCCCCGTCCTGTGAGGAAGGCGAAGCCCCACACAGTTCAGTCAGGGGTGGTCGCAACCTGGGAAGCAAAAGAGAAGCCTGTAAATATCTGTCAAAACTAAAACATTTGGAAAAAAATTGAAGTAGATCTTTTAAAGTCTCGTTCGGTTTAGAGATGTCACCGTTTTCCTGGCCTACGTGGTATCTGAGCTGCCTTTAGTTACTGTCTTTTGTTGGAGAAAAACATGACGCTGCTGCTTACCATGTGTCATAGGTCCAGAAGGGTGTTTTGTGTGGTGGGAGGGAAAAGGTCACCGTCTCCAGCTGTCCTCGTGCTCTGAGGTGTCCCTTCAAGGGGAGCGTGGCCTCAGGGACCCTCATGTTATCAAGACCCTTCTGCAGAAGGCTGCAGGGCATTGGGAAAAGTTCTTGAGAAAATGGATGCATTTTTCAAGAAAAATGAGGTTTTTCTGAGCTTTTCCATTTACAAAACCTGTACTTTGAGTCTAATGCAACTTGTCTTTTGGAGGTTTTATTTTGGATTGTGGTGTTTTTTCCATGTGGTGTGAATGCTACTACTCCTGTTCTGGAGATTGCAACCCAGTTCCAGTAGAGATGCTGGTTTCTAGCTTTCCAGCAACCCTAGCTGCTAGAGTTCATGGGTTTTTTTCCTCTCCCTCTGCAGACTAGGGTAGCAATGACAGCAGGGAAGAGCTCTGACCCAGGCAGTTTGGGGAAAGAAATTTTGGCAGGGTTGCAGAGCACTGAGGTGCTGGGTCCTCCATCCCAAGGTGCCTCCCTGCTGAGGGGCATTCAAGCAGATACGTTCTGCAGGGGAAGCAAATTGCTCTATAAATAGTAGGGTGCCCATAAAAAAATCCCTTAGAGTGCATCCGTGACCATATCCAGTGCGATCCCAGAAAGCTAGAAAGCAAGGCAGTGACAGGTTTAAGTGGGATGAAAAACAGAGGCGCAGCTCGGCTTTAACCCGGAGAGACCATGGCAGTGGGCTGACGCTCAGTGTGCTCTTGGGGAAGGTCTCTCTCCCCTTTTTTGGTTCTGTTTATAACTTGCACATTTTGTGTTTTCACTCCTGTAAATGCCACTGTGAAAGCCCAGTGCTAGGAGTGTTATTAAAGAGGTGCCTGCCTTTGAGATGGCAAAAAGCTTGTGTGACAGAGAAGGGACAGCGGACCGTGGTGAGGGGAGGAGAATCTCCCAGTATATCACAGAATCACAGAATCATTAAGTTTGGGAAAGACCTTGAAGATCATCAAGTCCAACCATCAATCCAACACCACCATGCCCACTAAACCATGTCCCAAAGTGCCACGTCTACACATTTTTTGAACGCTTCCAGTGATGGTGACTCCACCACCTCCCTGGGCAGCCTGTTCCAATGCTTGACCACTCTCTCCATAAAGATATTTTTCCTAATATCCAATCTAAACCTCCCCTGGAGCATCTTGAGGCCATTTCCTCTCTTCCTATCGCTAATATCGTCACATCCCCTATATGCTTGGGACACGAAGAAAAAAAGCACAGGGGACACCTCTGGCAGGAGCCGCTGCAGCTGTGGTGTCCTTCTGCCCTCAACACCAGCCCTCCAGCTGGAAGTGATACCGACCACAAAATGAGTCTTGGTGCGGTGAATGTAGGACTTCCCCCTTCAGGCATTCCCGTGCGGAAGACGCTGAATCTGCCGCTGCCCCAGGTGCGGGCACGGCTCTCGCTGCGGGCGGCGATGGGTGCAGGAGGTGCTGCCGGGTGCTGAGCGAGCCCCGTGAAGGCTCAGCCCCGCTGCAGTGGCCGCGCGCTGCCAGCCCGGCCTCGCCGCCCTGCGAGGTGCCTCCGCCGCGGGGCCGGGGCTGGGAGCAATTACGTGATTTTGCTGAGTGTTTAAAGCAGTTAAAAATAAACACGCTGGGAGAAAAATAAATACACTTACAAAAGACCATGACCACAAAGACGTTCCCACTCCTCCTTGCTTTCCCGTGTAAGTACTGATAGGTTATCTGTTTGCGGGGGTGGAAGAAGAAGAGCAAGGGTGAGGAGCGAACAAAGCAAATTACTCCCGAGTTCAAGACTTAGATGAAATCTAAGCTTCTCATACCATCTTCTCCTTAGAGTGTCTTTCCTCCCAGAAAAACACCAGGACTGTAAAAAAAAACCCAGGTGTTTTCAACGAGAACGATATTTTGGTAAAGGGACATGGAGCAGAGCAAGGCAAATTACTTGCAACTACTTTTCATCAGACAGTGTTTCTGCTTTTGCAAAATGTCTGCAGGGTTGAAGCTTTTGGTTTTAGTTTTTAGGAAGGAGTTTCTTGCTGGCCTCGGGCATGGTTTTGCCTTTCTTTCAGTGTTGCTTTATTTTGTTCCCAAATTCTGGTGAAAAATATTGAGAAGCATGTCCCTTTTTTTTTTTTTTTTTATACCTCATACTGGTCCTGCTGCATTGTGAAAGCTGCCTTTGGCTAGTCCGATGCCTCTTCGGCGTAATGGGGATGAATGGCGGATGGCTTTTGGTCTCCCTGTCTTCTTGGCAGACAACTACAAAGCTGAGTGGGAAAAATACAGTTGCTAAAGTTATTGCGGGGGGTGTAGGAAGCTGGGTTGAGGGGCGGCGTGTTTTGGTTTTGCGTTCTTTTTACTATGGCCCGATGCTGCAGCCACACCTCAGGGGCTCACGTAAGCATGCTCTCGTTAGCCGCGGCGGCGTTTGGCCGTGTGGCATGCCGCGGCGTTGGGGGGGGCGGCGGTGGCTCGCACGTGCGCGGTCAGACAGGTTTACAAGCAGTTCCGAGTCCCGCAGCCACCTGTCCTTCCTGCGCCAGCAGGCTTGGCGACGCTCTGAGCGTTCGCTGGGGTTTTGGTCGGAGAGCAGTGAGTTGTTACTCCCTGGCGTGCCGAAGCAGGCGTAGCTACCGCCTCTGCCTTGCACGTCGTGACTGCGACTTGCGCCGCTGGGTCTCCTGGTGCCTCTGTGCATCGGGGCTGGAGCTGGCAGCGAATCTCGACACCACCCATCCTTCAGCTTGCTGTTGCCACCACAGCTCCGCTTGGGTTGTGCTGCGTACGGTACATCTGGTAAACTTAGGACTTCTGTATTTTGCTCCGTCCATGCGCATCAGTATGCATATGCATGCATGTGCATGTGTATTTAAGCTAGCTGTTATGTTTTGTCAACTCTTAAAATACTTAACTTTGTAGTGTATTTGTGCTTTTAGAAATATGGGACTGAACGTCACTGTTTTAAACTGGGAATTATACAAGCTTGCCGATTCTAATTTAATTATTGAAATCCTCGCTGGAATGAAACCAGCTGTCTCACTCTTGGAAGCATGAACTTCAGATAGATGTGTGTGCATGAGAGCAGTCCCATTACTTTGGAAAGGAAAAATCAGGATCACAAATGAACGCTTGTCTACCTGTTCGTAGGATCAGAGCTGTGAAGCACCTGCTACACTAAAAGTAAATGACAGCCAAACCCTTTACTGAGAATCTCCTGAGACTTCTTACTGCTTAAACTGTCATTTCTATCCTGAGAATTGTAAGCTAAAATTCTGCAAAGCTTCCCACTTGAAGCTTTTAATCAGCAGAGCCGTTCAGGAAGGTCGGTATGATGTGGTGCATCTCTTCAGATTCATGGCTCGGAGCTGTATTGTTGCTACCCAAGGAAGCAGAGATGCTGGTGTAGCTGGGTGTAAATGCAGATGGGCATCAAGCAGCGAAACCTGGCCTCCTAAAAAAACTTGATCTTAATCGCTCTACAACTCTTTCTTAATTTCATCTCCGTTGTCCTTCGCACTCCCCAGAGCTGGTTGTCTGATTAAAAGGCATCTTCCAGAAGCAGCTTTCCATTCACTGAAGAGGGTGGAGGTGCAAACTCATGGGGAGCAGCTGCCTGGTGTTTTGGAGTCGGCAGGAGCGCGGCGGCTGCCAGCACCTCTCAGACTATCAGGTGCCCCGCTGAGCAGAGCAGAAGTCGAAAGGCCTGGAGACCTCCGGCACCCATGTTGGTAGTGGGCTGTTAGTATCAGTCTTGCAGATGATAGTATTTGTGATTTTAGTGCAGTACAGTGGCATATAAATACTGCAGTCTTAAATAAAACTAATCCTTCCAAGTCTTAGACATGCATCTGAAGGGCTTCTCTAGACTTAGCAGGTCCCTTATTCATACTTCAGTGGAGTTTTGATTTTTCCTCATGGGTTTGGGAGAGTTACACTATTCTGTAGCTGGCAGAAGAAAAGCCAGGACAGGCTCTCTAGAGAGTGCTGCAGGGGACGTGTCATAGCACTGCAGAGATTGCTAAAATAAATTGAAATACAGTCCATGGAAAGTGGAGTCCCTGCAAAGTCCATGGAAATTCCAGTTCATGGAAAGTGCATGAATTTTGTCTTGAGCAAAAAGCCCAAGTCTCCTGTAGAGGCAGGACTGAGGTGCTTCTGGTGGACCTCCAACGTGCAGTCTGACCTCCCTGCAACAAACCCACAGCGACGCGGTGTTTGGGAGGCAGTCGCTCCGGCAGGCTTTCAGAACCTGCTGCAGCAAAACAATGAGGAAATGTCGTCTTCGACTCAGGCAGCAGCAGGACAGAGGATTTTAGGGAGGTTACCTCACCTTGATCAGTATCTGAAGTGTTTCTGTATATTGTGAGATACATGGATCTAATGCATATTATACTGTTAGAAAGTTATTAAATAATACGTTTGCCAAATATTGAATGCATTGAGAAAAGGGGCTGAATCCACCTTGTGTGCTGTAATAATGCTCATTAGAAGTGAAAAAATTGCTGGCACTGTTGTAGATGCAGGCTAGCTAAAACAATTTTTTACAATTACACACAAGTTAGGTGGCTTCTTCATGTATTATGTCGCATTCCTGCACCAATTCTTCCTGAAATCATACCCCATCTTCTTATGCCCTATGCACTTCCCTTCATTTGCGGCTACAGCAGTATCTCCTGTGCAGGAAAATAAAAAAAATCATCTTACTTTGCAATGTTTCATACATTAAATAGAAGTTACTGAGAAGGCTCAGAACTTGTCTAGCAATGGCATTAAGCTTCGGCGTTTTTCCTCCCCACAAGCTCTTGGTACCCAAGTGGAGTCACTGGTGTTTACTTTATTACATCTGTGGTTTTTTTCTTATCTCCCTTTCTTGGATCTCATCAACACTAATGGTGAACAGGAGGATAAACTGGATGTGTTACCTTTTTAATGCATATATATTTTAAATTGACTATTAT
The DNA here is from genome assembly GCF_964289735.1 of Phaethon aethereus. Lineage (NCBI taxonomy): Eukaryota > Metazoa > Chordata > Aves > Phaethontiformes > Phaethontidae > Phaethon > Phaethon aethereus. Next base: position 138,461,320 of record NC_138575.1, read on the forward strand.
CAACTTTCTGAAGCAGAGAATAAAATATTTCTCATGTGCATTGCATTTTAATAACAGGAAGAAAGAAGGATGAGCTTGAGTTTAGCTGTCATGTATTGCTAAATGCTTTGTTTCAGCTGCTTGCAACTGTGGTGGCCCTTTTGTTTAATTCTATGGTAACTGTAAAATGCTGTAATTGGTGTTGTTTGGGGTTTTTTTCCCCTAAAACAGAGGGAGCCTGCTTTAGAAGCATATAACGTCCGCCTTTGGGATTCCGTTTTCATTAGGATGCTGAACAGTCCTAATTTTACATCCCTCTTTGCAGATTGCAATTATCTCTTTTAATGACTCTTTTGTATCAAAGAAAAATAATGGAAATCTTCCAGTACCGTTAAAATGTTTCTAATCTTCCTTAATTTGCAGGAAGATAGCAGCAGAAATCAGTGAAGGGTGAGAGGAAAAAGATGGAGCATCCAGATAAGCTTTCCTGGCTGAAGAAATACATAAAAAGACAGAATTTTTCACTGCCCAGATACAGAAAGGACCAGAGGACATTCATTCTTGGTAATGGGAGTGTAGCACACCAATAATAGTCGTTTCTGGTCCTCTAAAAGCAAGTGAAGTCAAGAAGGCTTGCTTGGAAGCGATAGATGCTTAGGATCTGCAATATGGGAAGCGTGCTTTTTCATTAGAGGGCTCGTACCGCAAACAGTGCTCTGATCTGTGTCTTACAGAATGGGGGCTGTCTTTTCACTTGATGTTTGTTTAATGCTGCTCAGGTTTTATTTCATTATTTAATTAAGTTATTGGGGGGGGGGGGAAGACATTTGTTGTCTCTGACATCAGAGCTTTTACCCTTTGGTGCTGCCATCCTGCAGAGGTTACTCTCCATTGAGGACAGGCTGACGTTAGTCCCTCCCTTAATTCTTGGGCTCTTTTAGGAGTCCTGAGTGTATTTAAGTACAAGCCTTTTCAATCCGCTGGAAGCCAAATAATCACTTCCTTGTTAGGACACATTTCGAGGAGAGGGGAGCTAGAAAGCAAAGGTTAGCTACAACTGCTCAGTGATATGGACAGCAACCCTTTAGCTGTGCAGGTGGAGAACTGGGTGGAGAACAGGGAAGTATTTCATGGACATGCAGAAAAAAATCATGTCACATTTTGAAGCTGAATTAACTCTGTGATTTGAACATTTTTAACCAATTCTGCAGAGGATACACTGAAAACTGCTGTCACCAACAGCCTGGTTTTATGCCTTGCATCCTCAGGGTTTCACCCAGCAGCTGTATGCAGCTTTCTTTCCAATAATAGCCTCATTTTTTGTTCCCAGCAGAGTTTAATATCACTCTGTCTCCAAAAGTGAATGGTGATTTTATTTTTTTTTAGAGCTGGTTAATCTTATATATGACTGTAAATCTACCTCACCAGTAAAAAAAGGTACCAATATCTGGTGTTTGATTACACTGCTGAAGCAGGGCAGAGCCAAAGGCGAAGCTGCATGCCTACGTCAGAAGCGACGTACACATCGATGCTAGATTCAGCCTCTCCTTGCTCTTGCCTGCGCTGCCGTAAGGAAGGTGAGAAGAAGGGAAGCAGAGGGAGGGTTGCGTGGAAGAGCTCCAAGTGTGTAACGTGCTTATGATTTGTCCAGCAGTGGCCTGCCGGGAGGGTTTGCCCAGGTGACAGAGCTGGTCTGGATCAGTATTTATTAATGTACAGTTTCCTTTGCCAGCCTCAGCGGGGAGGACTCCTTGTGCGATGGCTTCCTCAAGGACAACTTAAGGGAAGAGAGTGGGGAAAGGTTTATCTGCCTTCCAAAATTCAGTATCATAGGCGTAAAATATATATTTTGTCTCTTGCATTTTCTATTTTGGGGTTCAACTCCATTTCACAACAATTAACTCCCTAAGTTTCATTTCATTGGATTACATGCTCTTAATCATCTTCCTTGTCTCTAGTCCTTTCCCTTTTCAAAACTTCAGTGTTAGAAATTCTTAAAAAATCATCAAAGTATTATTTTTGGGTCCTATTATATTATCAGGGTTTTGGTCAATGGCAATAGTAAGTAGTCATTTGATTGAATTGAATTCATCATTCCCTGTGTAAGTTAGTAAGAATGACCATGCTAAATTTATTATGTGAAATCTGCAGCTTGACATTAGGAACTAGCAAGAACATGATGCAAAAATGCTGATCCTCCCCAGGAGATGCTGATGTTACGTTTTATTATTCTACTTCCTTTTTTTCCTGCCATGTGACAAACCCTGTTTGTCTTGAGCTTGAAATCCTTTCCAGCATCCAAAAGATGTTGATTTGTTTGGCTTCTCAGGCCATTTTTAGGAAAAAAAAATATTTGCACTCGGGCAACAGATAAGCAGTAATGCTCTGTTTTTAAAACCCTGCATATTCAGAATTGGGTAACGGGGTAATTCTAAGACCTTTGGTAGGATGAGGGCAATAAAGAGCTTTTTTTTTAAATGGCATCTGCTAGTCTTTTCCTGTAGCTACCTGTAATTGTAAGGACAATCATGTCTTGTGCTTGTCTTAAACTTCAAATAGTTCTCCCTGCTGTGCAAAGAGCGGGTGATGCATCGCAGTTTGCTGGGTTGTATCAGGGCAGGTACCGGCGTTTCACAGCTGAACTGAGCTGCCTTGTAACGAGTTGGAGCAGCGTAAGGAAGGCGGCAGGCTGCAGAGCTTGTCTCATCGCCAGGTCTTTTTGTTTACTTTTCGTTATGGTTAAATGCCTGTAAAAATAAGTCAGTGATTGAATCCAGTCCTTAATTCAAAAGGGACGAAATGGAACTGGGAGTAGGAAATGTCACGCCTGAATCCCTTAATCACTAAAAATCAAAGCTTTTGGTGGTGTCCCTTGCTGAACCTTTTCTCCTCGCTGGAGGCCTGTGTCTTTAAGATAAGGCTGTAGGGAGATGTTTTGGAGTAACCCGCTGGGAGAGTTGGAGGAAAATCTTCTGTTTCCATGGAAGAGGGCAAAGTGTTCTGCCACATGGGAGAGGAGAGCCAATACTTGGGCTCTTGGTGGGAATAAAGCACTAATTTTAGCACTGTCCAGCCAAACCAGTACTGCTGTAATGTCTTGGGCTGGAGGCAGCCACCATGGTGGTGTGTCTGCCGCATTGATTCCAGGTAGATGTATTGGCTTCATTGTGGGAACAGCCATACAAATCTGTCCCTCCAAAAACAGCTCATCCCCAGGGCTTGCTCTGCAGCATGATCTCTTGCTACCTTTCTCATCCCAAGCCCTTCTTTTTTTCCCTTCTCCTTGACATAGGCGAGTAGAGATTCGTCTCGTCTAACTCTAGATGTTTGCGATGCAGATGTCTACATGAGAGTTATCCACTCTGGTGTCTCTTTGCAGTCAGCTCACTGGCGGGAAGCAGCACTTTATATGCCTGTTAAAGGATGAGGAGCACCCTGGAAGTGCCTCCTTTGCCTATAAAAAGCATCTAGATGAGCAGCTCAGATCTGGTAGGTTGAATCCTACCCATGTGTCAGTCCCCTAACGAGGACTTCTTAAAAAGTTAATACAAATGAATGGTTTGGTTTTGGCTGTTTCATCTCGTTGCATATTCCAGTAATACTTTATGTAAATAACATGTATTTCACATTTGGTTGTTCCCAGTACTAGAGTTTCAGAAGTGCATGGAAGTGAAAAAGGCCCAATGTATGAAACCTGCCGGGAAGACCCCATGCTTTCTGTCAGTTCTCAGGAAGGGATTCTGGTTGACCTATAAATTGGTCTAAGAAAACATTTCCATTTCAGGGACTGTCTTTAGATGTCTTATAGTCTAGGAAATGATCATGATTTCCCTTCAAGCAAGTATTATGGCTTTTTTAAATTCTTTAATTCAGAAATCCTTTGTGCCTTTTTGTTGTCATAACTAAGCGTGCATTTCTTATTAAATGAGAAGATCTGTATTCATTTGCTTGAATAATAAAGACCCAATTACAGATTTGTGAGGTCTCATTTATTTTGGCTGTCACTTGCTCAACAGCCCATATCCCATCATCACCTGCCACAGTGTCTTCACTTCTGGCCACAGCATGGGTTGTGCAGCCAGTGCATTTTTTCCCCATGAAGGAATTTATTCTATAGTCCCAGATTTTTATAAAGGGCAATGAGATACGGTTCTATCATCCCATAACTTCTGATTTTCTCTGGAGCTATGTACCAGGAAGCTTCAGGACACTTGGCAGGAAAGGAGCTAATGCACTGGAAAGGAATCACTGCAGACTGGGTGGGTTTGGTTTTTCCCCCTTTAATCTTTGGTATAAAGAGGTTTGCATAAACCTCTCTCCTTGATTTAGAAACTTTAAGCTAGTCCCCCGGCTTTGGGATAAAAAACCAAACTCTTCCTGGAGAGTGGCAAAAATAAAGAAAGTGTGTCCCTTGCTTTTGGAATATGTACAGAACAGTCACTTTCCTTCAAGAAAATACCAAGAAAACCAGTCCACAATCTGGCCAGGATTAATACTAATAATCCATTTCACCTCTAGCAGGGTCAGGTTGTGCTCTGGTCCTTGTATTTCAGCCCGGTGCTTTGAATCTTCTCCATGCCACTCCAGAGTGGTCTTTCCTCAGATGACTGTTGGTTTGCAACCTTGGGTTTTGTGGGTTTTTAGGGGTCCCACCTTGAGGCCTCTCTTCTTCCAGGCTGGGCCCCATAGGAAGCTGGTGCTAAGGCAAGGCAACAACATCTTTTGCCCTCTTCAAGAGAAAGATTAGACCCTGAGTCAATCTTGGTGTTCAGCAGTGGCGTTTCTGCTCCACTAGAAATAACGTTAAATGAACACAGAGTGACAGATAGATAGCACTGCATCTCTGGAGGGCTTTCTCTGCTACAGATTTTCTTAAAAACAACATAAAATGGCATATCAGATCATGTCTCTCTATTTTTAGGAAGGAAAAAGTTGTCTGGCTTAAGAGCAGCTCTTATACCAGACAAAATGGTATATTTTAGTTCAGTCACTTACAAGAAGAACTTGTGTGTCATTGAACAGATACTGCTGTTAATGATGGCAGGATGCTGGCAAGAAGATTACCAAACATTAAATTCATGGGCTAAATGTGATTAAATCTCCTTTATCCATTGAGGAAGTCTTATTTAGATTGCTGGTAAGTACTTCTACTCATTAGTATGGAAGTAGATCTTTTGTGTGTATTTGTGGGTGTTTTTGTTAAATTGAGACACTGAAAAGATACGAGAGGGACACACTTGGAAATGTTCCAGGCTTAGAGTCGTCCTCTTCACAGAGATTATTCATGAGACTCGAAAGCAAACGTTTATTGTATAATCACAGTGGAAAATAATTCAAGACCTCTTGCTATCACCCATTTTATTTACCGTGTTACCTTCCAGAACTTACTCTGAAGAAGCTCTGGTACTAATTTTAACTATGAGTTCTGATGACAAACAAGTTAGTGCTAAAAGCGTACTCTTTGTAGCAGCTTTCTGGTTATCCCTCATGTTTGCAGGTGAGCTGTCCTGATAGCCCTCGAGTTTCTGAAACCAATGCAAATGTTTTCTCATACAGTATTTATCACATTTTAAAATCTTGCAGCTTTCTGTGAAATGGACTGCCACCAAGAAGAGAGAGAGGAAGCTTTAATGTAAACGCTGATTTCCTCATGGAAAATATGAAAGCATCTGAGGTCATTTGGGAGAAGGAATTACCCACAAAATGACCCTGTACTGGAAGGACCCATCTGTTAAGTTCAAGCTTGGTTCCATGCTGGAAACATTGCGTAAGAAACAGATGCACTTTTTTAACAGATTATCTATCACAGTTTCCACAGTATGTGTAATTCCAGGGGGAACTGTGAGCCAAACATCGAAGGATAAATTGCTTAAGAGTTTATTGCCCCAGTAAATCATTTTGAATATGAGATGTGTACCAAAACACCTTTAGCTGTTGCAGTGATGCTAGTTTCTCCCTGGTGTGAGGGTCCCGGTGTTTTACTGTGGGGATTGACTGTGCCTGTAAGGATCAGCTTGCAAGTGGCCTGTTGCATCGGGAAGAAACCCCTCTTCAGGTAGCTGACGTGACAGCTCATACCCCATTCTTGCAAGCATCACATGCTGTGCTTTGAGGAAACATGGTGCACCTTCAGGCATCTCATCTTCCCTTTAGCCTCACCACAAGCTGGCTTCTTTGTATTATTTTCAGAATGCCTACGGGCTTTGCACATGAATCGAAGAGTTGAAAGGAGTGCACTCTTCAGCAAGGTCTGTGGACAAGGCAGCTCCTGGGTGAAGCAGCATCATTGGCATTTATTGCATTCCTTCCACTCAGGGAGGGGGTGGCCACAATGGCCAGTCGTCTTTGCCGGAAGGCATCTTGTCTGCAATCTAACGTGAAACCTTGAGGTCTTGTTTTATATGCCGAAGAGACCGGGCTTTTGCTAGATGCAGGACTGCTGTTTCTGTGATTTTATCTGTGGGCAAATGTAGCTGTAGGAGACTTACTGTCCTGAGAAGAAGCTGTAGCACTGTATCCTCTACTAAGTGGAGGCAGGTGGGAACATAAAATACCTGTAATCCACAAGCCTGTATTTTTTCAGCTTCTGGTGCTGATCAGTGAAACATTTTACTTGTTCTGTCTGAACTGCCTAAAAGTCTTTTTGATTATTCACAACTTCTAAGGGCAACTACGTAGTAAAACATCAATGTAGTAGAACATGAATATGTGCTGTATAGAATAGAGATAGTAAATATTAGGAACCTAAGAAGAAAACTTTCAGTGATGCAGGTCAAAAGGCACGATGAGGGAGCGCACTGTGTATGTCCTGCAAATAACATCTAGCAGTACAAGCTTAAATTAGAAAAGTGCAAAGAGGAAAATCTTGCTTTGAAAGAGCTGCAAAATCTGTCTTTATGAAATGATGAAAGAACTGGCCTCTGAGTAGGAAATGAACATTCTCTTGAAACAGACATACTTTATAAGATAAAAGCTTCACAAAAGGGTCATTTCACACTGAAAAGTCACAGATCGCTGAGGTATTTTTCTGTGTTTTGATATCTGTTTCACAATATGACAAGATGAAGGGGTTGATATAAAGGGAAGACTTTGTATGTATAGGGTCCTTTATTTCTTGAAAATCATCACTGGTGGATAATTTCTAAAAATAGTGTTACAAGCTACTGAAATGCTACCTCAGTTCAACAAAAAAGCCTGAGAAAAGAAAGGCGATTCTTACAAAAAGCAGTTGCAAACTCATCCTTATAGTGCTTGAATCCTTTAAAAATGTACTTCACTTTTAAATAAGAGTATCCTAAAATGTGTATTATTGACGAAGGATCCTGCTGCTGAGGGGCAGACAGTAAGTGCTCTTACTGTCATCATCCTCTGGGTCAGTGCTTTGTAAATCCATAATCCCCAGCCTCTGATATTTTTAATGTCATTTTTCTTAGCGTTTGCTACAATTTTATGTTTGTTTTCTGTCCCACAAACACTCGGCTCCTATGGCAGCTGTTGGGGGAAGCCCTTCAGAGTGTGTTTGGTGCAATTTGCTTTTCATAGAGCTGTCTTTCAAAGCTTTCCTCGTGCTGGGATCCCTTTGGGTGGAGTACTGAACTTCTTGTGTGTCTGGGAGGACACACTCTTTGGAGAGGTCACACTCCGAGCAGCACAGAAGAGCAAACTGTTGTGACCATTGTCACAGGGCATCTCTCCAGCCACTCTCCGTGAATTTGTGGACTGACTCATGTTGCTGTTCCCTGCTGGTGTCATGACTGTGGGCTAGCGTGGGTGCTGGGTGCAGGCAGTGGGAGCTTTTCTTCCTGGCTGCAGATGAAGGGGTTGATACAAAGACAAGGACACAGAAACACTGTTTATGCCTTTGCTCGAGATTCTGCTCCTTCATGTCAATTTTTCTTACTTAGAAATTAAGGACAACATTAGCCAGAAATGTTATAGCAGTCAGTTGTCATCCTGAAACGAGTATTTTTGCTTTCTGTTTTCTTACAGAGATACTCAGAAGTTACTCTTGGGGGGAAAGGACATTCTGAGGGTAAAAGAACTGATATTAATACTAATGTCTCCTTTGCTTTTGGCATTTTGGTGGTGGGGCACTGTCTCGTTTTCTGGACTTGGTTTGAGCAGGGCAAGAGGCAGAAAGCTGTTTGCGTGGATCTTGAAGGAAAAATGTCAGCGTCTTGTCTGAAAGGCAGGGCAGAAAAGCCAGTAAGTGGCATAGCAAAAAGGAGCAAAAAGGATGTGTAGGCTTGCACAGCTTCATGGAGGTGAGCCGGGGGAGACTCTTCAGTCTCTCAGTCCCTGTGCCAGAAAGTCCCTCTGGCTGGTGCTCTTCAGTTGGCATTTTCAGACTGCTGGCACTTGTCATCACAGCAGATACAGGGGTAGAAACAAGTGATGTTTGGATCCATTTAACAGTGATGTTTAGATATTCCTAGATGTACAAGACTCTCACCAAATAACCAATGAACCTGTTCATACTGTTTTATGTGTGGTTTGGTGAATAGTGATAACATTACAGAGGAACTGGAAGTGGTATTTCAAACTGAGGAGAAATGCTTGCAGAGCAGCGTACTCAGTCTAGTCAAACAAAGAACTTTTTGAGGTGGTTAGAAGCGAGCAGTGACTTTTCCCACAAAGAATAGGAAAAAAAGAACAGAAGCATCAATAAAGAAATGTTTAAAAGCCAGAAACACAGACCCATAGTAAAAACCCACAAGTCCGCCTTAGTTACCATAAAATAAATGTCAATAGTGAAAAGTTCTTTAGCTATTTATAAAGTAAGAGATTGCATTTGCTCTGCAGAGGTGGCAGAGCAGAGAACCAAAATGATCAAATGAAAAATATGCTTCAGCTTTCAGTGATGTCCACTGAAGAAACAAGGACTAATGGAAATGAGGCTCAGAAGTGGAAAATAGCAAACCAAGAGGAGAAAACTCAACTGAGTGATTCAGAGGGTGTTTCTCTGATTATTGCCAGGTTCTTAAAGTAAATGGAACTGTATATCTGGCAAAAAGGATTTTTAATGAATATCAAGTTAGTCGAGTTGGTGACTGTCCCTACAGGAACACGGGGCAGGAAATGCAGTACTCAGAATTTGAGAACAGGTAGAAAAATGTGGTCTAGGCAATATGGATTCATTAACTGAGTTTCTGTATGACCCGAGGGCTTTGAACATGTATGGAAAGACTAATTAAAAACATGGAAGGAAATGGAAAATAACCTAATGCTTTTATTTGAAAAGAGTTCATTTTCAAGAAAGGAAAATGTAGTAGATCTGATCTTTATTTCAATATTGCCTTGAAAATCCTAGAAAGTGTGGGAGATTGGTGTGCTGTATCTCCCTAAGCACAGTAAACTGCCTGTCTGTGCAGGCTTTAATGGTGATTACATACCGAGCAAGAGGTCAATCCTATATGATGTCTGTCATGGTCCAAAATGAATTAACATTTTTTTATTAATGACTTGGGAAGTGGAGTAGAGACTAAGTTTATTCACTATGCAGCCAATGCCAAATTGAGAGAGGAGTTCCTCTGCAAGCATTGAAGGACAGGATTAAAATGAATTTGTTTTGGTCAGCTAGGTCTGAAATAAAATACAAGTCAAGTGCAAAATACTGCATTTATTTATCAGCCATCAAGGGCACATCCCCATGATAAGGGATTAATTGTTTGTTAGGCAACAGGTCTGCAGAGGAAGATGCAGTGATTATTGTTGCCTTTCATTTAGTCTGCGGTTCAGAGAGGCATGTGTCGTAAGGGAAGCAAAAACCATCCCAGCATGTATAAATAGGACTGCTGCATACAAGACTTGCAAAGTAATCTGCAGACTCTACTTAGCCCTGCTGAGGCTTTAGCAAAAAATTACCATGTCCATTTTTGGGCATCCCTCATCACGAATGATGTGGGCCATCTTGAGGTAATTCTGATCTACCAAAAGTTTACAGACTGCCATATATAAAAAAGACTGAAAGAACTGGGATTGTTTAATTTACAGAAAAGAAAATATGGGACAGACACTCCAAAATTCCTAAATGTAATCACAGGCAAAGAGGCAATATAATTCTCTGTCTCCACAGCAAATAAAACCCCCAAAAACAGAGTGAAAGAGACACGTAAACATCAGTATTTCTTTGATGATAAGGACAGTGAAGCACTGAAATAGATTGCCTAACCTGCACTTACCTTCTAGGGAGAGCCATTTCACAGCTTTGCTAGGTAGCTGTGTCCTGGAATAGCTCAGCTGTAGCTGATCGTGGCTGTCAGGAGTTTCCAACTATGCCTTCAGTGACTCTTAAGTTCGTCTACAACTGAGCACAAGGGTTTATACATTGATAAGAAACAAGTAGAGAAGGTGACAATGTGTTGTTTAGAAAGAGGAAGAGCATGTAGGTGGACAATGGCTAGAGAGTTTGTTGGTGATGAATTCTGCTGTACTTTTTAAATCACCCAAAAATGCATGACAGAATTTGCCATAAACTGGCAAGAGAAAGAATCAAAGACTGTATTAAGTCCTCTGTTGCCAGTCTACTTTACGTAGAAAAGTAGTGATTAATAGCAATGCAGATTCTCTGGTGTGTGCATACTTTCCGTATCCAGAGACCTGAGACATTTGTAGGATTATTTGCAAATCCCTCATGCGAGGAAAAAGGCAACTCAGAACTACTGGTCTGAGTGCATCTATCTTAAACCCAGCCTTTCTTGGAGACGACAAGATGTTTCTTGGACAAAGCAGCACAGCTGCAACTGCACATGAATTAGGCAGTCTAGCTGTTGTAGCAAGACAGTTTTTCTGCTTGCTAATTCGTACATGATGTGGCACATGGAGCTGAAAATTGCTCATTCTATATACTCATTAAAATAATGAGCAACATCTTTGCAAGCATGGTGGGTAGCATCGTTTGCATCAGTGTGACCAGAAATGCAGTTCAGGCACCCGTGGTAAGTGCCAGACAGTACCGGCTCCGGCTCCCGGCAGCGCAGTCCCACAGCAGGGCTCTAGCCCAAGCTGTTAGGAGTGAGAAACAAGGACGAGAAAATTTTTCTGCATTTACTGTACGTATACAGAACAAGTTCTTTAGTTTACATTGCTTCTTTGATGTGATTGATATGGTAAGAAGCGGGAAGACATGTATGTTGGCCGAACCAATGTCCAATACATGAACCGAGATGAACTTGTAGAAGGTACCTTCATAAGGCCTGATCCAAAAACCCTTTGAGTAAAAGAGGTTCTTCTGCTGGTAACAGACTTGGCTTCTGTGGTTGCCATTTTCACTTTCCCACTTGTTCTTTTCTTCCAAATCTGTGAAATAGGCATTTTTTTAAACGGACTGCAAAAAGTGTATGTATGGAGAACAGTTTGTATTAGATTATTTCTTTTTATTTTTCCCCTCCTCTCCCCCCCCCCCCTTTTTTTTTTTCATAATTTGGATCACTTGACCAAGCTGGGTTAGGATGGGAGTGGATGTACAGTTAAATTAGCAGAACTGAGAAGATGGTAACCTTAGGTAGGAGGGGTGTATCAACTGTTGGAAATCGTAAGTGGATAAACTGGATTTGGCAATAATAGAATAATTCTTGTATTCTTATGATCACTTTTGAATAACCATTAATTACATTATAAAAATAACTTTGTCCTTGGTGATGTAAAGTAAATCGATAACTTGCTGTTATTGAAAGGAACAATTATTACTGAAAAAACTTAATTCTTCCTATGCCAGCCTCCTTTTGGAGGACAAAGACCACAATTCATAGAAGCTAGTCCACATATGAACAGGAACAAAAACCCTGAAGTGACAAAAATAGGTTAAATTTGGCTGCTGAAGGGAAACAAAAGGTGAAGGAAGGATTCCACCCTTGTTTCTGTGAGGAGGTTTTAAATACAGATCCTCAGGGAAAAACAAATCTGGCTCTTGCATCAAGTTCTTGCCCAAAATGTACGTGTTTATAGAGAGAATATCGGAGCAAAGAGGTAGCTGGTAGACAGCTTTGTACCATGAACTCATTCTGCAGAAAGGATTATCTGTTCTAAATGTTTACATTAATTCAGTGGTGTAGAAACCCACTGTGCATTGTGTCTTGAGCTTCCCTTTGCACATGCATGGGGATGAGCGTGGGCAGCTGTGCACGTCATGAATGCAAAGGGGGGCCTGGACAGGAATGTGCGGCTGCCACTGTGTGGCTGTTGTGTGGGAGCCAGCTTGGGCACACTCATCAAGCCTCTCAGTCTGGACTACAAACCCTTTGAAATGGATTTTGCTAGAATAAAACCAAGAAGCAAGGTGCTGTACAACGTAAGAAGCCCGAGCCTCATGAAGGACGAATGGAGGTTTTATTCTCATTACCTGAAGAGGGCAGTGCTGAAGACATGACACAGTTTCTACCCCATGGATTTTTTATTTAGGGGGAATGGGGGTGGAATCAGAAATATTATGTATCAGAAATCGTGTGGCCAACAGGAGTAGGGAAGTGATTGTGCCCCTGTACTCGGCACTGATGAGGCTGCACCTTGAATCCTGTGTTCAGGTTTGGGCCCCTCACTACAGGAAGGACATTGAGTTGCTGGAGCGTGTCCAGAGAAGGGCAACGAAGCTGGTGAAGGATCTAGAGCACAAGTCTTCTGAGGAGCAGCTGAGGGAACTGGGGTTGTTCAGTCTGGAGAAGAGGAGGCTGAGGGGAGACCTTCTCGCTCTCTACAACTCCCTGAAATGGGGTTGTGGTGAGGTGTGTGTTGGTCTCTTCTCCCAAGTAACTAGCAATAGGACGAGAGGAAATGGCCTCAAGTTGCACCAGGGGAGGTTTAGATTGGATATTAGGAAAAATTTCTTTACTGAAAGAGTGGTCAAGATTGTAACAGGCTGCTCAACAGTGGTTGAGTCACCATCACTGGAGGTGTTCAAAAAACCTGTGGACATGGCAGTTCGGGACATGGTTTAGTGGGCATGGTGGTGTTGGGTTGATGGTTGGACTTGATGATCTTAAAAGTCTTTTCCAACCTTAATGATTCTGTGATCCTATGAAATAGGAAGGTTTGGGGTTTGTTTGGTTTTTGTTTTCCTAGAAGGTTCAGTCGAGGCAGGCTCCTCTGTGCTTATACTCCCAGCCGTGAAGGTGCTCAAGCCTAGGGAAGACCTGTGACAAAAAGTGAGAATAACATGAGAACAGAACTTTGCAATAAAATAGTTGTGATATTCCAAAGTGCAAGGCTTCCTGTCCTATTGTGTGTGTAAGTTCTTTGAGGATGAAAGCCTGATGCATGTTAGGTCTTCTATATATACATAAAGACAGTCTCTTTTAAGAGATTAACAACAGCATTTCTTGGTGAAAGGGATAGAGAAAGTGGGTTGAGAAGGACGTGATAACCAAACAAACAGAACTCAGGGATCATGGTCTAAGACTTAGGATCAAACCAAATTAAAATGAAACAACATCTGAATATCTTGTTAATTTGTTATCCTGTAATCTCACCCTCTATCTGTTAGGCCTATACGGATTCTTACATAACGACTGGATTAATCTTTTAATTTCTGACCTCCTACTTTTTAACTTACATTGTAAAAGGGAAAAAAAGAGAGCTTGCCAAGAGTTATTCCTTCTCATCATGCATTTCCTAGTAGTGCTGAGTTGCTGTCTAAACCATGACCCAGACTATTTCCCAACCCAGTGTCCATGTCTGCACACCACTTACATCCTTCCTGCCAATTGAGATGTAACTTCGTTTTGTAGCTTCTTTCCTCACTCCCTGCCCTTTCGTTTTACTGGAAGGAAAAGGGGAGAATGGGCATGGTACATGGATGGGGAAAAGAAGGGGCAATTTGGTGGTGGGATTTGTGGGATGCTTTGCAGAGCCCAGGTGTCTCGTTCATGTGCAGCAGACAAAATAACATCCACTCTCTTGCCTTTCTCCTGAAACCTCCAGCACACTTCGTCGAGGTAGTAAGCATGTGCCTCACTTCATTGGGACTGCCTAGGTGCTTGAACACTCCGCTTTCTGCTAGAGCTCAAATGGTCTTTCAGACCTAGAAGCTGTGAGTTATTTTATAACTAATTTTATGCTCTATGTCTTTCTGTTTCACAGATAGTGGTCATGTATTTTTACTATATTAATCTGTCCCTTTCAATTTATTCTTTGCAGAGAGATGTAAATGATTCAACATTGCCAAACCTAGTCGTATGAACTAAATTAAGCTGAAAGATCCAGTTATTTTACAGCAATCTTCATTCTGAAACTATCAGATGAGACTATTATCTGGCTAAGAAGGGGAAGTTTTGCACGTCAGCAGACTATTTTAGATGGCTGTCTCAGGAAACTGGTTTAGTTTTATAGATTCAGACCAATAAGGTATGCGAGACATTTACTTCATTGTAACTTTATGTAGTCATCAACTACTACAGCTCTAGGAAGTAATGCCACCCAGTGGAGAAGAGGAATATGGTCGGCTTCTGACAGACAAAAAAAAAAAGGCAAGTAAGAATTTCTTACTAGTAAAGATGTAAAAACAGACATTTTGAGAATAAATTAAGATTTTTGTTCCTTTTCTATGTTCAGTAATTGTCTTACTGTTTTCTTATTTCTACCTTTTTACAAAGATACCTGAAATTTTAATCTGTTTTTTCACTAGTAATTTTGTTTTCTTATTATTAAACTAACATCTGTATTTTAAAATGATACAAAAACTGTGCTGAAAATGGCGTTCATGTAATATATGAGATTCCATTGTTTCAAAACTTTGCTTTTCTTTTGAATTAGAATAAAAATATATTTCAATCTTTTATAAAGAAAATTGTTGAAAAATAGTGAGCAATCAAAATGTTTTGTCTTATGTTGAAATGTTTTTTTAATATACTTCATGATTTCTAATATACAAAAGAGAAAATAAATCACGTTGAAAAGTTTTAATTCAGTTTTACTATTAATAATGTATTTTTCCCAGGATAAAAAGCTCAGTTCATACATACCTCAAGTCAAGAAAATGTTTTCTGGTGGAAAACTAGAAAAATATGTGAGAATTCTTTTCCTTGTGATTCATAAATACATAAAACATAAGATCCTGAGATCTTATCAGGAGTGAATTTGTTATAAAATGACTGATAGAATAGAACTAGGAACTTGCAGTCAGACATGTTTCTTTAGGCAGAGTCACATAATACGCCGTCAGCCCTGAAGTCCTCGGGAAACCCGGGGCTGACGACATTCACAGAGGAAGAAGTTGGGCAGGCTGCAGCTCGCAGTGGTGTAAAGCACTCTGCATGTCGCCTGCCAGCCTACCCTCACCAAGCGGCGCGTGGCATTGCTTGGTATAACGAAGGCTGCCGAGACTCCGGTGGTGGCGGGGGTCTGCCACGCGCTGGTTACTGAAGGCGACGAAGGCACCAGAGAAGGAGCACGGGTGAGTTGAAGGTAGCAGTTAGGTTCAGTAACTTTGGTTCATCCTTCACTGTTACCTTCACCTGGAAGGGCGGTGTTTCGGTTTAATGGTGCCTGTCTGGTTTACGACTGAAGTCGCTCAAGGCTGTGAGCCCTGGTTGAATCCAGGTAGAGCAGCCCAGCCGGACATCGTTCTTGTCTCATCCCGAAGCGCTGCCTTTCTCCACTGTCTGGTCTCGTGGTGAGAGCTTGTTCAGATCTGCTCATGCGCTGCTGCGAAGCAAGTTAATTTTTCAAGTAATTGATTGCTTGGCAGGTGAAAAGAGATCATGTTACTTTCACTTAATGTTTCTTGGCAATCTTACGGTTTCTGTTGTGTTGCGAGGGAGACAGCATCCATCATGGCTCACAGCTGCACTCTTAGTCATACGCTGGCCTGGATCAACGCTGCCCAGATTTTGAAAAACTGAATCCTCCCGGGCAACCTGCAGCCTTCGCCAACCCAGCCAGCTGATGCTGAGGGGCCACTCAATGCCTGCGCGTACTTGGCTTGTTTGGACCTGTAGTTGCAGGCTCATGAAATACCACCCCATAGCGCATGAGCATTTTGCCAGTCCCTCCGCAACAGTTTGGATTTTTCCATCACTTTTTTCCCGTGTCCCAGGTTTGGTGTCTTCAACCCCCCCTGCAAGTCTGTGGTCCCTCCTGGCATGGGCGATGGGGGAGTTCAGGGCTGGGATAGTGCGAGGCTGCCCGGCCGCTGGGAGCCAGGCACGGGCATGGCCAGAAGAAAGCAGGCATCTCGTCTTCAGCGAGACATCTCCTGCCTTGTAGCTGCTGTTTCAGCTAGCAAACCTGTTCCTTGCCAAACCCTATACTTGATGATTTTTTTGGGTCCTCTACTCAAAATGTTTTTCAGCTTTTTTTCTGAGCTCCTTTTGTTCTGTTGCTTATTTTTTCATATTGCCTGTGGCCTCAGAGTCATGCTATAGCCACCACCTTTGCTTTTAAAGCTGCTCTCTTAAAGTTAGCAGGTGAACATGAGGGTGTTTTAAACAAAAAAGCTATGATTAGTTATATGATTTTTTTTTTTTTACATATGGGAATAGGGAGGGAAGTGATGATTGGGAGTTAGAAAAATACACTGCTTTCCTCTGAAGGTTGTCACTGACTGTTCTTTGTGGTAGAATAATGACTAATTTTTCAAAAATGATTCATTAAAGATAACTCTGCTGGGTGATTTTCCTTATTTCCTGTGGGCTTCTACATGGCGTTTTGCTGTGATTCTGAGTGGAACAGCGAGACATGATTAGAGCATGTACCAATGGAGATGTTTTCGTGTCAACTGACCAAAAAACCAAGGTCTGTGCGTCAGGAAGTGTGTCTGTTACAGCATGTTTGCTGCTAACGTAGGAATCATCAGTTCGAAAATGTTTTGTTTCATGGGTATTGAAGCTGGAGTTTTCAAGAAAGCCAATGATATGCATATTAACCTTACTGGCCCCAGATTAGAGGAATGTGTGCATGTAGCTATGTGAGATGAAAGAAAACGTCACTCTTGTTTGTTTATGTACAAGCGTACACAAGTTTATGCGTCTTTAACTATAGTAGTTACTCCGGGTGCTGCACAGGACATCTGTGATGCAATGAGTGTTCAGTGATTCACTGATACAGAACATGAGGACGCATGCGATGACTCACTTTTTCCTTCCCGCTTTATTTTCCCACTAATCCAAAGGAAAGCTTAACAACTTTTACCAGAATTTAGGGGAAGATTCATACAGGCTCTAATAACTTGAGAGAGAGATGTATTTGATTGTAAATTAAGTTTCCCTTAAGATTCCCCTAAGGGAAATAAGATTCCCCTATTTCCTTAGATAAAGAAAAATGAACTAGGAAAAACACTTGAGAATTGCTACAGGGATTAAGCTTGCAGCAATACCAATTCCTGATACCCAACTACAGCAAAGAGTGCAAGTTGCTAGTTGTGGGAAAAAAAGATAAAATTGATACGAAGAAAGTTCTGCTCCTCCAAACTGTAATTTTTCTTCTCACGTTCACGGATATAAACGGACGTTTCTACTTGACCACCTCAGAGTTTTCCCATAACAATCAAAATTTAAAAAAAATATTATTTTGGAAGAAAAAAGTAAAAAAATGTTGGAAGCCACCTCTGGGGAGGAACAAGCTGTGCATCTGCTGACCTGTTCAATGGTATCTGTCTTAGTAAAAGTTTTTGATGGGCTAGTCCCTCTAATAAGGGTTTAGATTTTTCTGTCAATATTTTCCCATGCCCCTCATTTGATCTATCCATTTGGCTAAAAATGAGAGCTTTGCTTAGC
The DNA here is from genome assembly GCF_964289735.1 of Phaethon aethereus. Taxonomy (NCBI): domain Eukaryota; kingdom Metazoa; phylum Chordata; class Aves; order Phaethontiformes; family Phaethontidae; genus Phaethon; species Phaethon aethereus. The sequence goes on from NC_138575.1 coordinate 138,479,004, forward strand.
TTGCTATTTGAGGACGATTCCGGTTCAGCTTTTCGGGTGGGAAGAACTGTATTTCACAGACCACACGAGGGAGTGTTGTTCTGTGTGTCTGGCTGCAAGCAGCTCTCTTGCTAGCATGGGGCACTTCTCGGTTTTACCCTGCTAAAGGAGAACATGTTCTTCAGCAGCTCTCAACTTTTGCCGGGCTGAAGTAGTTTCTCAGTAACCCAAAACTTTTTTCAGTGGATAGTATTTGGAATTTATTGCATAATAATGGCAGATCCTGAGTGCTGGCTCTGCAGCTGATACACCGGCTTTCCACCCTGTGCACCAGCCATGGTGGGAGCGTGTGCTTTATGGGAGGGTGAGTCGGGGGAACGTGGACGGGGCTGGTTTATGTACTTTCTGCATCCCTCTCTTCCCACCTGTAGAAGCACAAGTCTGGTTAGATGTTAACTGGAGAGTCCTATCTCACTACCTCTAGTTCACATTACAGCATCTCCTATGTTGGAAGTGTTTGCCAAACCCCGTTTGTTTCGCACTTTAGATTTCGGTAAGTAAGCTTCTCAGAGCATCACCCTTTCTGCTTTACAGAGGGGTTGTTTGCTTTAAGGCTTGCATAGCCAAATTATTTGCAGATGCATTGTTGGCAGCCCTCAAACTGGCATCCTGCATGAACGCAATCTAGGTGCTTGGTAGCTGCAGGTCCATGAGTTCCTTCGCTTTTCTAGTGCTTGTGGCAGCCAGGACGGCCCTTCCCCTTGCAGTAGCAAGTGGTGTGGTCTTGAGCCCTGTGACATGATGTCAGGGCTGGAGCTGATGACGCTGTTCACGTGTCCCATAGCACAGGTGGCTGCTGGATACTGCCAGGGCTCATAACTGTTCCCAGCATTAAAATGAAGTCTCTGGGGTAGATGGACCCAGAGCAAGACTTTGGGCAATTCATGCAATGTCTACTTTTCCCTTGAAGAACTCCAACTTATTTTTTGGAGGAAATGCTACCACACATTGAAAGAGAAATGTGAAGAGCCCTGCAGAGAGCGTGGCAGGCACTTGTCAGTCAATCCAGAGAGGAACATTATCTGTGAGTGATGTTACAGGAGAACCCCAAGCGGACAGTCCTTTTGAAAGCACTATTTTGTGAGTCTCTGCAGTAGTGTGATCTCTCCTTGCAGTGAAATTCAGCAGGTGTATTATTTCAGCTACTCTTCCTAGCTGCAAATGGCCTAGCACTTTGTTGGGTAGAGGAAAGTACCTCTCCTGTCATGCATGGCATTTAGCCCCCTACTGCCAGCTTTTCCCAAGTGGCCTTTATGCTGGAGATGGAAATATTTTATCTTTTATTTCTTACAGTATCTTGTGCATGCATTCCTCTCTTACGAAACACCAGAGGTTTCAAGCAAGGGTGCAAGGAGATCAAAATCCTTATGTACTTAAGGCACTATGATGTGTGGTGATCATACAGAATCTATCAGTTTGGCAATGCACTTTAGTTTGGTCTGTGGGAGTAACCCGAAGAGAGTTAAGGCAAAGAAAGTATTCTGTTTGATATCTGTAGTGAATGATGAAGTAACTCTCTCAGCACTCCTTAAATAGCTCCAAATAGTTCCAGGAAATATTTGGTTCATCCCAACCAAGAGATGTGAAATTTGACTCGTGGAGAATTAGCTTCTTGGAGCAGTCTCGGTGGAGCAAACGATAACATGTGGCTTTGTATAGTAGTAGGATTAAAACCTACAGAGGAACACAGCTGCTGGGTTGCACCTCTTATTGTAAGATCAAACACTACACTTCAGTGCCCTGCAAAACGGAGTAAACACTGGAATACCCATTTCAATCAAAACTTGCAGATTGTTTCCACCATACTCAGTCCCACAGGAGATAAAGTATTCCTTGCCATGACTTGCTTCTCTTCTTCCTAAGTTTAAAAATTTCCATTTTTTGTGGAACAAATGCTTGTGTTTTGTGAAACCAACAAGCATATTTTTAACTTTATATAGGTCTGGTCAATCTGCAGATGACAATATGCCAGCTTTCTCCATTCTTTATATATAACATCTCCTTTTCCATTTTTTTTTTCCTTTTCCCCACACAAAGTATATTTCCTGGCTAGCAAAGTGCTTCCTAGCCACAACTTCTCCTGCCATTGAAGTGGCAACACTAATGTATCTATGACCTATTTTCTTGACAAACTGCACTTTTTCTCCCAGAGTCAGCCTCTACAACTGCCCAAAACTTCCAGAAGTCTCTTCACTTCCTGCTCTTCCATAGTATCCAGGATTTCACTCGTCAGATGTTGGGCAAATTGCTGCAGACAGTTCCCCTCTGAGGAACAGAAAGTTGGGAAGCATGGCTATGCCATCTAACTGATAACCTTCCAAAAACACACAGTTGTACCACTTACCTGCATTCGGTCACATCTCTTCTTTCTGTTGGCCAGGCTTTCAGCAGGAGGCTCCATAAACCAGGAAAGCCAAGTGTAAGTTAGGTCTCTGGTCATGAGAAGAATTTTAACCCTCTGCCCAGCTGCTTAGCAAGATACAGCAGTCACTGCCTTGCAGCCAGTCAAATGTGTTTGAAAGCGGTGGTGATCATGAATGTATCAGTACCACTTGGATAGCTGCTGGTGGCAGGGTTGCCCCCAGGTTAGATTTCTGCTACAGAGCATTGGTGTAAGCCCCAGAGCAACTTGTAGGAATACTGTCTTTGTCATCTGCCAGTGCTGCTGTCAATGCTGGTCTTCACAGTTCCCCACCACTGTGCAATCCTGCTGGTCATTCTGCTGAGTTAAGGGCTGTGTGGGACATGTTCTGCCAAAGTCCTGGCTTGTTACCTGCATTCTGTTGTTAGAAACCATATCACAGCAGTAGCAACATCCCCAAGAAATGCTATATGTACACATGTGTATTGGTGGAAATTTTTGAGTGGATCTCATAATGACAGTTCTTGGTTCACAGTAGTTTCTGTGTATTTCTGCCATTTCTGGGAGAATGTTTTTTTCTCATATTGCAGATGTTTTGTAAAAGTTACTGTTCTGATGCTGGGTGGGAAGTGCAAGAATATTGGGCAGCAGATTTCATCATGAATGAAAGAAGGACCTTTTTTTTACGAGTACATGATTCAGTTCAGGATATTTGGGGTAGCAGGAATATAAATGAGTTGTTAGTTAAAAAATTGATTTGATAAAAACCCAAATGCTTTGAATGTAGTTTGTGGCAGTCCTTAAACTTCACATTGCTGGAACTGTGGGGGAAAACCAGTGTAAGGATAACTTCATACTTGACCACTGCTTATATGGTCTTGTTAAACACGTAGTACTGTGAGAGAGGAACTGGCTGAAGTCGAGCCAACATTTGCTCTGACACACTAGGCCTCACAGAGGGCTATTCATAGGACAGCAAAATTATTTTTTAATGCTGTGTTCCCCATAAAGGTATCTTTAGACTTTCAGGTATTGGTGCATTTGTGTATCCTTCTCAACACCACAGCTGCTCCAAAACAGATTTAGTATAGAAAGAATTGTAAAGATTTCTGAGGGTTGTATTGGAGTATGAGTTGCTGTACTGTAGAGGAATTTGGAAAACTGGAAAACGGGTTAAAAATGGGAACTACTTTGAAATATCACAGTAGGTGCACAAATACTTGTCCATAGTATTTCCCTTCTCAGCATATTTGAGTCTATCAGTCAGTATTGTTGTTTCACACATCCACCCTTATGAGCAGGTTAGGCATCAATATGACATCAGTGTCTTGGAAACACCCAGCGATACGTATGTTGGTCTCATGCATTAGAAGCAAAAGGAAAATTGTTCTAGAAATAAGCATTACTACAATCATCTTTACTGTTTGGATTTTGGGGAATGTGAACTAAGACCCATCCAAATGTCATTAAGTTGTTTCTTTTAATGAAGTATAATTTAGCTGGTCATACTTTTGTCTAGACAGTTGAGCATAGAGTATTACGAAAGCGACATATCCCTTTTCAGGAAAGTGAACAAAGAATGGGAAGTAATTACGTATGTAGGTAATGGTGACCTTTGTTTTTCTTACAAAATGGTTGTGGCTTCTTAGAAGGAAACTTAAGATGGTGGTACAGGAACATAACAGAATGGCACAGAGAAGATGATATCTTGTTTATGGAGTGAACAGTAACTGAATTTTTTTGAGAAAAAATTTTACCAAAAAATTGATTCTCATACACTAATGGCCAGTAACAGCTGTAGATTGAATTTGCTTTGCTAGGAGGATCTTCACCTAGAAATCCGATACTTGTATACTGCAGCATCAAGTGCACTTACAACAATACCCGAGTTTAATTAATGGTATTTTTTACCCCACCATCTAGTTAAAGAGAGGAAGAGACTTCAATAAATGAAGGAATAAGACCCAGTTCTGTCACTGACTTTCAACAGAAGCCATAGCATGTCTTTGCTCATAAATACCACCTGTAGTATTATGAGACTTAATTTTGGAAATACCTTATGATCTTTGGAAAACTATTCATTTGCATGTTTGTATATAGTTTGATTTGAAAAAGAGTTGCTCCGTTGTACAATGCATGACTAAGACTTTATGTACAATTTTGGCCACCCGTATTCAAGTGCGATGACCTACAGCTGGAGTAGATCCAAGTAAGTGCTGCTAAAATCAGGGAGGAGGAAGATCAAAAGATTTTAGATTGCTTAGCCTCACAAAAGAAGGACATTGAGAAGGTGGTAGGATTATCCTTTCTTAGTAGGGACCAAATACTAGGGATGAAATGGAAGAGCACAGCTATTTAAGCTGAAGATTTAAAGGGCTATAATGTGGCACTGAATAACCTTAGGACAGAAATTAGAAGATGGTTTCCAGCCATAAAACCACTGAGGCTCTGAAACTCTTCAGAGTGAAAGTAATGGGAGTAAGGGCAACAGGTTTATGAAGAGACTTGTTTGCTCAGAAAGCTTGTGACTGTGGCCTGACCAATTACTGCAGTAGTTAGCAATACCCAGCACTCTCAGCTCAGAGGTGCCTTCTAGTCCCTGTACTGCAGGTTTTGTAGCTATAGTCCAAGCCTATTCTACTTCCAGGCATACCCTTTTTTTTGTTTTCCACAAAACAGCATAAACAGATAGACAGAAAAGCCACTGGCCACAAAAAACATGCACACCAAATGCATACTTTTAAACAGTCTGAAAGGATTTCAGGATCTGTGTCTTCAGCTTAAAAGGCTGAAGCATCATGATAGCATGCTCCGTAGCAGCACCTCCAGGTGCAAGACTGCTTCTGGCTGTCTTGACCATGAACAGCAACTGCACAGGGAGCAAGGGCAGTTGAGTGTATGGTGGAGTTAGGGACAGAGCTTGGGAGTCACCAGGTAGGTGGTTACTGAAGCTCTGAATTCTAATTTAGAGTAGCGCTCTTTCACAATAATTGCATGGTCAGCATGCTTTGAGAGGCCTGCATAGGGAAGGACTTATCTAAGAAAGGTGTTGAGTCTGGCTACCATCAGTTAAGAGACAAAAGGTGTGTATGGCTACCTGTCATTGGTGAAAATGGTACAAAATCAACACATGATGGTTCTGTTGGGTTTTCTCTTCCAATTATATTTTTTTCATTTAAGCACCAATAAAATATTCATTTATTTATGCTTAAAGGTTTTTTTTACAGCTTCGTCTTTTTGTTGCTTGACTTGATTCTTGAAAAATACTGACATAGGGAATTAATGGGCTTGGGAGAAAGATAGCACATTATTGTGACTGAGTGTGAACTACTGATTGTGGATGATTAGCTAACACTGAACAAGGAAACAAAAGAGGCAAGTAAACAACAGAGAAAATGTAGCCCTAGAGAGCATCAGAGATTGCAGGGAGGCTCCCATAAGCCAATCTCCATGTTACACTGCGTACATTTCCATGGCCTTGTTTGTACAAAGAAGTATTGAGTAGGCAGCTTAGCTGTTCTCCTTCCTCTCTCTAGGCAGTCTTACATTAGAGGATTTTAATAATGCAATTACCATCGTAGCTGTTTAGCACACCTACAGATTACCTTGCGTTCCCCCACCTCTTCCTTAACACAGGAAGAGTGGTGCTGGAGTAGAAGAGGGACTGGTGCTCAGAGATTTCCCCTCTTCACAGCAAGAATAAGCCTGACTCCATTTTGAGGGAGAGGAGCCCCTCAAAGGGCAGGAAAGGGAGTCAGGGAATGACAAGACTGTTTTGCAGGATAGGTATGATCTTGCAGAAGAGACTGAGTGGGAGAGGGATGAGGAGAGAGGAAGATGGTTGCAGGGGAGCAGTGGGAATGGAAAGGCATCCTCAGCCTCACTCCCACTGACTCCTCTTGGTCATGCTTTCCAGTATGGACATCAGTGATGCCAGGATGGACAGAAGAGGTGAGTGATGCAGCTGGACTTAGCCATCCTCCTTCTGGACAGCCTCATGGTGTTACTGTCTGTTTTAGGTGAACAGCTGTGACAGACCAGAGCAGTGACTGGCACATTGTTTTTCACCACCCAGAGCTAAGGGTCAGCCTGAGAACGTGCCAGGTCTTTCCAGCAGGTCTGGGGTGCTGTGTTCCTTCATGCGTTGTCATGTCCTGATCCAGCAAGAAGCGGCATGTACTAGTTAAAACCAAACTTGAATACAGCTTTTAAAATACGTTAGTGTTTGGGAAAGGGGAGGGGTGAGTCAAAGGATTGTCAAAAGTACAAATCAACAGCGTGTCACATATACTCAGCAGCATTTTTGTAACTGGGGTCTCATGGAGCTGGTAGGACCAAAGTCAGATGTGTAGATAAGCCCCTTCTTCCCCAGCCATGAGGGAATATGCACCAAAAGGCTGTGCCAGGAACAGAGACGCCTAATGTAAAGTCCTTGAAGTGCTTGTGAGAAGGGTCGTGTGAATTTGAAAGTTGGTGGCAAATATACTGCCCATGGGACTTGCACTCGCTGAGATGTTTATGTAGATGGAAGTTGATTGTCCAGATGGCACTTGAATAGCTTTGCTCTCCACTTCCTTGTAGCAGTAAAAGAGCTGCACTTGGATCACATTCAGGAAGTTGGCCCTCTTTATTTTTTAAAAGCCTAAATGTTTAGTTTTCTTTCTGGGTGAAAGAAAACCAGGTGAAATTGCATGAAAGTCCATCTGTCAAGAGGAATTAAATGAGTTGACTCATCCTGTTGACGGAGAGGCTAGCTCTGTGGTTACCAACCAAGGCTGAGGCCAGCTCTGTGCTCCAGACCTCTGCCAAGGCAGCTGGGCCACAGCTGGGGCGTGAAGCTGTGCGAGCCTCGACACCCGTGGCTTTTCCCGGCAGGAACACCTCGTGTGCAGGTGGTCCCTCCGGCAAAGCTGCACGCAGCCTGGTGGCTGTTTCTCTTGCGAGCTGGAGTTTCCTACAGAGCAAAACACGGTGCTGCTGCTATGAGGGTGTCCCGGCCAGAGGCAGATTTAACGGATCAGCCTTCCCGTATGAGCAAAACACTTGGGAGCCTCAGGGTAGGGAAGTCTGGAAATCTGACCTAACAGATTCCCTGTAGTTTCACGAGTAAGTTGTAACAGGGCACTTGGGGGTATGTAATGGCTTTCCCATCAGCTGGTCTTACACACCGCTGTCCCCCTTGATACTCCATGACAGGGCTGGAGCACTCAAAAACTCAATTTATCAATGAATAATCACATTTGTTTTCAAGCATCTGGAGGCATTGAAGAATAATCATAGGTTATTCTGTTTGCCTAGCTTGAAGCACCTTTAAAAAGGCATGGATTATTGCACGCTTTCCAGAAAAGGTGGTCTGCAACAAATCACCTCGTGTAAAATCCTTCCAGTTTTTCTAAAGGGACTAGCAATTTTTGATGTCTAATTTAGGCCAGCAATCTTAAGATAGAAAGCACCATAAAAATACAACTGCCAACATTTTTAATGTTGTCTGCCACTGGACTGGATACGGTAGGGTTTATATGCTGTGGCAGATGAAGCAGAAGTAGCATTTTATAGCATTAATCCATGGCTCTTTTCAATGTGGTTATTCTGTATGTTTCCTCCTTCTTGCCTCCAACAAAAATACTGTAAAGTGTGGGTTGTGAGGGCAGGGAATACTAAAAATGCTATGAATGCTTTTTTACACTATTTGAAAGAGAATTGGCTTGAAAACTTAAGCCGCAGGATAGTTTCTTGCTGAATACTGGTTAAAATGCTGTAGATTCAATGTTTGGGGAACACATCTTCTAAATACTTTTGTGAGGTAAAGGATGATGGCAAAGGCCATTGCGAGTTCAAAACCAAAGGAACTTCAGAACCCAAATTTTAAATCTTTAAATTTAAAGAAATTATATGTAGTACTAAAGTCAAACACGTGGCAGAGAAATACCATGTACTAATCATGTATTGAAAAAATAAATATTTTGCCTGTGAATTTGAAAGGTATGAGACGAACCAAAATATAAACACTCATTTAAAATAATGGCTAATATAAAAATAACATAATTAAGGTTTTTTTCTAATTTCAACAGTATTTTGGTCTTAGTTGTTTTCTCATTCCTCTTGGAAGAAGAGTATTTCATTTGTCTGCTCATACACTTAAGAAAATGCCTCCTGAAATGCATTGGATACACCCAACAAATTGTCTCTAAACACCTTTCTACCAGGCCTCATCCTCAGTTCCTTACCCACTGCATCTCTTTCCTCACGTAACTTCTACTTCATCTCATTTTACTGTCTTCCCACAGTAGCACATAGTCTTTGAGTTCCCATCCCTGGGTCCTTTCTCTCCTGTCTCACATTGCCCAGTTGTCGATGCCTCTGCACAGCTCTCCATTCACTGCAAGTGTGAGATGAAAGGTAAGTCTTCCTCCTGACAGCTCTCTCCAGCTTAATTCACAACATATTGCTCATCATCTCCTCTAGGTTTAGGATGAGAAGCCTGATGTATTTTGCTTTCTCCAGATGGGGAATCAAAGACCTCACAAAAAATAAAGGTACAGGTGGAAATCAGCCCAGTTCCAGCTGCACAGAATCCCAGTAGGTCAGCAGGGGGAATTCTGACTAAGTGGAAATTGCGCACAGTCGCAGTTTTCTCATAAGGTTTACAGCCATGCATAGAATAATAGGCCTTATACAAATAGAGTGAATAATATATTTTTTGAGACTACGATAAGAACAAAATAACAGTGGCTAGTAAATACCAGGATGCTGAATAAATGATAATATTCTTTGCATTCCAGTAAAGATGTTAAGTACTGAAAGAAGAGATTTTGAATGAAAAAATTCAAAGTATGTGTCAATCTGATTTTTAATTCTCTCAGGAAGCAGCCATGTTCATTCAGAATCAGTGGGAGTTCCATACTTATTTTGCATCTTCTATTATCATTGCCTTGTATCATAGGTACTGCTTTTTTGGCCAAGGAGAACCATCTTCTGAGGTCATAGTTCTACCTCCTTAAACAGTAAGAGGTATGAGAGAGGGGAAGCAGTGAGTTAACGTGGGTAGTTGTCCCCTTTTGGAAAGAAATTAGTTTCTCATCAGGTGGCAGGCCAGCCTGTTGTCATTATCTCTCACTGCCCAAGCACTGGATGTTCTTTCATGTTTCATTGTTCCATAACCTTCTTGTGTGGAAGAGTAGCGTTAAAAGGTTCCTAGTGGAGTTCAATAAAAAAAGTGTGGAACTGAAGAAGTTGGCACTGATGTGATTTTTCCTAAGGGAACAAGTCCACTAGCGAGCTGTGAAGGACACGCTATTTAGAATAGCAATCTTCTCTGCAAGACTAAAAAGCCTAAACTGATTTCTTTTAGATACTCACAAAGATGAGGAAGGAAGTCTTTAAAATTGATAGTCTCTCCCATTTTAGAGTGAACACACATCACGGTCCAAAGACTGCATAACATAGTTTTCTGTTTTCACTGCTCTCTTTCACCTTAATGGTTTGTGTGGAAATTAGGCGTTTGCAATATTTTCATTATCCACTCATTCCTTCTCTTTCTTCTTAGTCCCAAGTACCTCCAAAGGAGCTGCAACGTGCTAGTTTAGGTTCCTGTCTTTTGAACATTTACATACCCCTAAATTTAATGCACATGGATAATAGCAGTGAGATCAGTTAAGCTAGTTCGGTATGTAGAAATCAGCATATGTACACGTACATTTCTTAAAGAATTGTGTCGGCTAACTTTTCTGAATACAACAATTCTGCATACCAAAAAGTTTGTTGTTTTTTTTTTAAATATACAATGGAAAATGACATACAGTAAAACCTCCAATTGGTGTTCAGTGTGCTGCAGTCGTTTTGTGGCTGTTTTTCTCATGGAGGCTTAATGATAGCTGAAAGCACATTGCTATGAAAATAGCACTGAGTTGTTTGCACTTAGCAAGTCATTTTCTGGAAATAGTTTTTTTCCAGTTTCTTGCCAGAGATTAGAATTGTATGAGGAAAGGAGAGTTATTACTCTGCTTGTCAAATTCGCACAGAAATGGACTTGCCATGATGCAACAGTGAATCACCTTTTAAGCTTGGCATAAGTGATTAAAACTAAGGCTCATGGAAAGCAGCATCTTAAATGTGAGCATGTGTAGGACTGAAAAAGTCCTTAATTAAGGACCAATCTTGGCTCACAGTACCCTAAGTCACTGTATGAGTGGGTCAGAGTGAGAGCTCACCTCTGCCAGAAGGGACAGGATCAATCTTCCCTCACTTGATCTTCTTCCTGGACCCAATTGTATCATCTTCCCCCTCCCCTCAGGTCTTGGCATTTCTTTATGGTGAACCAGTTCATCTCTCAAACATAGCCCCCCGCCCCCCAAAGCAGACTCGGGTGTCTGTTTTTTAAACCCGGGTTATTCTTCGAGCGTTTTTAGAGAGTGGAAGGTGGCAGAAATAGTGTTGTCTGGAAACTCCTCATTTTGCCAGTGAGGAAATGAAGTTGTCATGGGCCTCATCACAAAATTCCAGCATTTGAACTTGTTCTACCAGACAAGGTAGTGTAAGATATGAATTAAGAAGTAGCTGTCCCTGGATAGTTTTCTGCATGAGTGTTTGAGCTAGCTTATGTATAATTATTCCAGAATAATGCCCCATATAGACTAGTCTGTGGCACTGACAATTCATTAGAATAAAAGAAACCAACTCACATTTCTGATCTCAGGCAGGCTTTGCAAGGCTAGGACAAACAGCTATTTAACCCAAAGTGAACCAGACTTTGAGAACAGCAGGTTATTAACTGCTACTGAACACTGAGGTACCATTTTTAGTCACTTTTCACTCGGAATCACAGAATCACAGAATCACAGAATCACTAGGTTGGAAAGGACCTTTAAGATCATCAAGTCCAACCATTAATCCAGAACCACCATGTCCCCTAAACCATGTCCTGAAGCGCCACATCCACACGTTTTTTGAACACTTCCAGGGATGGCGACTCCACCACCTCCCTGGGCAGCCTGTTCCAATGCCTGACCACCCTCTCAGTGAAGAAATTTTTCCTAATATCCAATCTAAACCTCCCCTGGCGCAACTTGAGGCCATTTCCTCTTGTCCTATCACTAGTTACTTGGGAGAAGAGACCAACACCCTCATCGCCACAACCCCCTTTCAGGTAGTTGTAGAGAGCGATAAGGTCTCCCCTCAGCCTCCTCTTCTCCAGACTAAACAACCCCAGTTCCCTCAGCCGCTCCTCATAAGACTTGTGCTCCAGACCCCTCACCAGCTTCGTTGCCCTTCTCTGGACACGCTCCAGCACCTCAACATCCTTCTTGTAGTGAGGGGCCCAAAACTGAACACAGGATTCAAGGTGCGGCCTCACCAGTGCCGAGTACAGGGACACGATCACTTCCCTGCTCCTGCTGGCCACACTATTTCTGATACAGGGCAGGATGCTGTTGGCCTTCTTGGCCACCTGGGCACACTGCCAGCTCATATTCAGCCGGCTGTCACCCAGCACCCCCAGGTCCCTTTCCGCCGGGAAATGGTCTGGAAAGCACCAAGCTACCCCTGGGGTGTTTCAAAAGCTATGATCTCTTACGGCACTTTCAGAGCCTGAAAACTTTCAGTGCTGAACAGCTTCAGTAATAAGGGATGGGAACCCCTTTGAGAATCTAAATTACTGGAACCAAACCTAATTATCATGGAGAAGTAGGAAGTTCAGCCTTGATGCGCCCTTCAGGCCCTGATATGCACCAGTCACATACAAACTTTGTTTTGTTGAGAATCTGGGATTATCATATTAGTCATCAAGGCTGAGCCCACGGGGAGAACGAAGAGCTAAACTGACTCCTTCCCAGTGGAATTTGCGGATTACTCATCTTTTTCTCCTTGTAGCAAGGGAGCACACTGTATTTGGCTAACCATGGGCTTACGAACCACGAGAGTTCTGTGACGAGTGGCCACGTGGCCAGGTCCCCATGTAGGAGGGACCGCTGTGCACTGCAGTGGCTCTGACTCGATGTCCCTGCTTTTCCCATGCCAGCAGGTTGACAGATCATCGCCCACGTGCTGTGTCAGGAGGCCACGTGATGAGCTGGCTCACCCTGAGCTGCCTTCCCAGTTAAAATGGAGCCAGCACAAACCCAGGCTAACATTTTAGCTTCACTAGCTGACCTGGGACTGCCTAGGAAAGGCTTTTGGGGGACTTTCCCCTCTGCAGGACATTCCTGCCGCTTCCCTGGCATCCGTATGGCAGCGGAGTGATTCAGATGAATCTGAATCAAGCCTAATCAATCCGAATCTGAATCTGCCCAGAGAGGAGAGGGTGTTTTGGCATAGAGTAGGTTAGGGAGCAGTGTATTGGTGGACTACAAGCCCAGTGTGTCCTGTCTCGGTTTTGGTAGTGAGTGGGGCCCTGGAGGGTGCACGAAGTTGCACATGGAGGGGGGCAGGAGGCTCGCGTGGGTGTACTCAGGGCCCCCATCCAGCTCCTAATGAATGCCCCTGGCTGGAAGAGTCGGCCCCTCACATGAGGGCCCTTCGGTTTCTGTGGCACATCTCGGCTGATGAATCCTCACTTGCTAACTGTGCTGGTTTTGGCTGGGATAGAGTTAGTTTTCTTCATAGTAGCTGGTGTGGGGCTGTGTGTTGGATTTGTACTGGAAACAGTGTTGATAACATAGAGATGTCTTTGTTACTGCTGAGCAGCGCTCACACAGAGCCAAGACCTTTTCTGCTTCTCACCCCACCCCACCAGTGAGGAGGCTGGGGGTGCACAAGCAGCAGGGAGGGGGCACAGCAGGACAGCTGACCCCAGCTGACCAAAGGGATATCCATACCATACGACGTCGTGCTCAGCATTTAAAGCTGGGGGAAGAAGAAGGAAGGGGGGGACATTTGGAGTGATAGTGTTTGCCTTCCCAAGTAACCATCACGCGTGACGGAGCCCTGCTGTCCTGGAGATGGCTGAACACCTGCCTGCCCATGGGGAGTGGTGAATGGATTCCTTGTTTTGCTTTGCTTGTGTGCGCAGCTTTTGCTTTACCTGTTAAATTGTGTTTATCTCAACGTATGAGTTTTCTCCCTTTTATGACTCTCTCCCCTGTCCCACCGTGGGGGGACTGAGCGAGCAGCTGCGTGGGGCTGAGCTGCCAGCTGGGGTTAAGCCATGACACTAACATAACGCTGTTTGCTTTTGACATTCCAGTTGAGCGTGGAGGTACAAGGCAATAGGAAAGGCAAAGCAGCCACTTACCCCAGTGTTATGGTCTAAGTGTGGAGGGAGAGAGATTGCTTCCAGTCCCAGGCACACCTCCCAGTTTTGTCTCACCAGGTTGTCCAGAGGCCAGCCTAAAGGTAACGCTACTGTCAGCCCTCCTCCCTTCCAGCGTGGTTAACATCACCCTTGTGACTGCAGCACGTTAAAAGGAGACTGGGGGAAAAAAAAGGAGGCAGCATTCATGAGGATTATTAGAATTAAAATCAGCAAGGAGCTGCATTCATACCTTTTTAATAGGTCTTTGTTACAATCTAATTTTCTAAATGTAACTCACTGGAGTCCTCACTTGAGCTGTTACAACCCTAGTTATTGGGGTTACAGTTTGGGTACCAAAGTTAGTGTTCAGGGAACTGGAGTCCTGACATTAACTCAGTGATAGCTGGTGCAGGCGATTAATGTCTAAGCACCCCAGTGTTATGCCATGTTGGTGCTTGGTGCTGTTTCTGTTTTACCACAGGATCTTCAGGAGCATAAACTGGCTTGCTAGAAGACATTTCTGGCATGTGGAACAAATGGATTTCATCCCAGTCTCTTGCTTCCATTTCCTTTTGCTGTAGAGGCTGCTGGGCAGATCTGTGTTCACAAATGGCATCACCTGCAAACCTCAGCAGGCATATCGCAGCGAGTGCTTGGGAGCAAGGGAGGCTTAAACCAGACCTGCTGCTGGCAGGCTTGTACTCCTGCCCGAGTTCTTAATCCTGAATGCCAGGGCCCTGCGGGGGACAGGGCTCCCCCCAGCTAGGACCACGGTGGGTCCCATGGTGGGTGATGGCCGGGCCTGGCAGCCAGGGCCCGATCCCCCCCAGGCAGGAGCGGGGTGTCCAGGGGGCACCGGGGCAGCCCCAGCCCTGGGCATCCGGCACCTCCCTGGGGCCGGGCCAAGGCCAGGTCGGGCCGTGGGCCCAGGGGTGGGCCCAGCTCGGTGGGGCCCATGGCGGAGCAGGGCTGTGGGGAGCTGGAGACCGGCCTTGCTGTGGGGTTGCTGGGGCAGGGGCTGACAGCCCCGGGGGGGCTGACCTGGGGTCCTGGGCCCTGGGCAGTCTGGGGGAACCCGGGTCCTGGATGGTGTCCCTCAGGGGATATAGTCTTCCTGCTGAGAAAAGTCACATCTGACTCCTTGTGCAGGCAGTGTCTCCTTGTCTTTGGCACAGGGCTAGGCAGAAGTGTTCTCTTGAGTGAGTGCTTCTGTGAATTGTTTTACTTGTAGATGTTGTACCTTTTGATATGTGCTTAGTTTTAGGGTGTTTGAATGACATGACAACAGCAGTAAAATTACAATCCGGGCTAAATTAGAGAAAAGCAAAATTTAACGTCAGGTAGAATTGTGTGACTAGATCTAATGTCAGAAATCTAATGTTAATAATTGTGTCTGCCATGCCATACAGGATTAGGCATTTAAACCACAACATAAGGCAATGATGAACCTCACAGAAAACCTTTTCTGAATGTAGAAATAATAAAAACACAAAAGAAAGTTGCAAAAATGTCAGAGCTAACTGTTCCCTGAAATGAAAGTGTGGTGATATCTGAGTAATTAATGCTGCACAAAAGCAAAACATCTGCAAAAAGGTCCGGCTTCCTTGCTGCTCACAGACCATCAACCTCGCTGGCAAGTCATTTCCTTTATCACACAGCCACACAATTTTTAGCATTGCAATGAGGCGGAGACCGGGAACATGAAGATAGAAGTGATGGGAAGGTGGGACCATCACTTTAGGAAGCAGTTATACTAAAATTGGCTTAAATCAGGAAAACATCTTCATTTGTAGCTGGCATAGATGTGGCTCTGTGCACAGCAGTATTCTTTCCCATAGCCAAGCAGACATGCCTGTGTAAGAACCTCTTGTGAAGAGATTGCATTTTGTACGCTGACCTCATACTGCTCTGGGAAGGGAAGATAATTGAGAATTACTGTCTCCAAGTATGCAGCTGGAGAGGCGGAGGAATGGAGCGGTAAGAGCACTCAGTGATATGTTTCTGGTGACTGCTTGTCTAGCAGTGCATGTCTGGTATGTAATTTCCATTGTGTGACCTGCCAGCGGACTGCCAGCAGCATTTCAGTTGGCAGGACAGTTATGCAAAGGGTTAATGAAGCATCAAGACTCATATTTTAGCTGGCCAAGAGAGGAGCCTTTCTCTGGTGTGTCCCTTATGCCCTCCCTGTTTCCATTCCACCTCCGAGCACCAGTGCTGGCAAGGGAACCTAAGAGCATTTTTAGCAACGGGGAAAGATCTGTGAGGTGTCTAAATTGGAGTAAATCACAATGCTGCAAACACCACGGTTATCATGACTGTCATGATCATGTACTGAAGAATGGCTGAGCCTCATGGTAACTGCTAGTTCTGTCTCCCCTTCTGCAGATGTCGGAGTTTTTGGTGATGTCTGTTTTGGATCTGTATTTTGGCATATGGGGTGGGAGGCATTCCTGGGTGCTGGCAATCAGCCAGGAGCACACCTGCGAGGTGACAAGGGTCAAGTAATGGTGTTGGAGATCACATGGCAGAGGAGGGCAGGGGATGCACAGCCATATTCTGGAGAGGACGTCTCACAGGGCTTTGCTAGCAAAAGGCATCCCTGTTGGAGCAGACCAGTATGGCCTCTGCACTGGGAGGAGTTGCCTAACAAAGCAAAGTTAGTTGCCTTCAACCATGATGCACCAGGCAGAGCAGGTGACATGTCCCACAAGCAGCACTGCTGTGTGTTTCTTATCTGTGAGTTGTTGTCACAGCAGTGAGGAAGTCAAACATGAATGTCATGCTCAGCAGTCCATATCCATCATTACGTGCCAGCATTGACTAGCGGCAAGATTTCAAAGCCTGCTGACAGTAGTGGAGAAATTTCTCGATATTTGAGTGTGTTTAGGAGCCAGCCCTAAAGTGGGAGTAGAATGTAGCTCCCGTTTTGTTACCAGGAGGTGGTACAGTATGCTCTTCGAGGAATGGATGCAATATAATTATTTGTTTTCTGGGGCATCAACCCTGTTTGAGCCTTGTAAAACAATGGATAAAAGTAAACAGAGGTCTGTCTGCTTGCCCTGTACAGCTACAGCGTCTGCTGTAGAACAGCGTTGTACATTCCTCATTATTTTATGTATTTGATTTCATATGAGTTATTAATTTTGTCATGTCTACCAGAATAATTTTTGTTTTCCTCTTGAATTATCAGCTTTTAAACTTTTTCTCTTTGATATTGTGATATCTTACTTTCCCAGGATATGACATTTGTCTGTCCTGGACTGTGCTTCTTTTAGGGAAACATCTCATTCCAAATTTCTATGTTTCATTTTTTTGTAACACTTGTTGCAAGTGGGCTATGGTACAAATGCAATTGCATTAGCAAGTGCTTAATTTTTCATTGCTAAAGTACTTCAGGAGTTTGACTGGTTGATCTCTTCTTAGCCAGATACTTTCAAACTGACATGTCTCTACAGTCAGGAGGTTGAGGCTCACCTTTAAGGACAACACTTGCTCAGAAGAACAGCTGTCTCTAAGTGTTGATACACAAGAATAGGGGAAAAAGCACAGTAAGGTTCCTCTCAACAAAGCAGCAAGCATTCACTTGGGAGGAGAAACCTGATTTCTAGTGCCAGGTTTGTTCCTGTGTCCTCTCAATGACTTCTCAATGCTAAATCTGTCAGCAGTCTTGGAAACAATGACAGGAACTCAGATATCTACCAGCTGAGGATTCACTATGAAGAGTAGGATGATGTGAACCCCCTTGCCTCTGAGTATTGCCTGGCATGGTGTGTTCTTATACATCACAGCTGTGTGGTCCTTCCAGTCCTGTAAGGGCTCTTTCCATTGCTCCCACCCTTCTCCACAAAAGTGGAGTTGGAGTAGTTGACCGTGATGCTCACTCGCTGTTGTAACGTGTGGTCTATTTTCCATACTTCATGTTCTGACCACGACTGTGTTTTTTTAAGGAAAAAAAAAAAAGAGAATTAGTGCTTGCTCCTAAAGAGAGGACTTTCCAGGAGTGCATTTAGCATAGGGAACATCAGTCTTAATTGCCACTGAGCTCTTGGATAAGAGCATTTAGCCATTAGTTGAATAGAAATCGTAGAGCTGGGCATCTTACTGTATGATTTCCATTGTCAAAGAGGTAGTATTTTTTATTCAGTGTCAGGAAGCCAAAATGCATGGTAACTCATGGAATTCAGTTTCAAAGCATCATGATTTAATTAAACAAATGGATTCCGCTCTTTTTGATAAACTTACTTAGATGGAGAAATTACATTAGAGCGGTAGAGCTGCATAGCAAAGAATGTGTGACCCAGGAATGACGGCACCATCTCTTAGCAGTTTTACGTGGTGGTGCTTTAATGTCTCTTCAGGTGTCAAGGTACTGTGCTAGCAAGCAGTAAGCATTACATGCTGTGTACAAGTCAATCCCTTCCTTCCTCTGATCTGCAGGTGAGTTTATTCTTTTGCAGTCTTTTGGATATTTGGAAACAAGCACATCTAGAGGTTTAGGCTGGCAGTAGCCAAGCTTTGAAGGTCTGAAAATCCAGACATCTCTAGAAGTTGAAATGCCTTTTTTTTTTTTTTTTCTTCAATGTAAAACCTGGAATAAAAATCTATCCCATTGCATAGGATTTCATGGTGTTACACCCTTCAAAAGTAAGCTGTCAGAAAACCAGTCTTTCTTGTGGTATTTTGTTCAACTAAATCAGTGCTGAGGCATGTGGAACCAGAGTAGCAAACCTTACACAAAATGGGAAGTTCATTGCATTTATTTGACCCTCTCATCAATCTTGAGTTCCCTTTTCATTTTGTAAATGAGTTAAGCTTGCTTTAATTTAACTTCATTGCTTTCTCTGTTACTGCTTGTTAGCTGGACTGCTATGCAATAATATTTTTACTTAGCCTTATTTAAGTTTATCTTTCAGCTGAAGTGGAGTTCTTTCGCCCCTTACTGTTATGGACAAAGTGCTGAAATTTGAAGTTTCAGACTTGTGCTACATGGTATCTACAGTTACAAGTACATCACCCTACCGGGATATTTTCCAGCTGAAATCATTCTTGGCGAGGCTGGATGGTCCAGAATATAAAAGATGGTATGTTGTATAAAACAAAACCTGATTCTATACAGCATCTTTCTGGTTTTTTTTTTTACAGTCATCCCTAGCACTAATAGATAAAATTGATTGAGATCAGCTTTTACTTAGAAATAATAAAATATAATATTTGTATCACAAGTTTAGTATTTATAATATTTATAAGAAAATAAAGCCAGTGAATTAATAGCAAAAATTAACTTTTAGTGAAAAGTAATGATAGATAAATGAGAAAAATTAGGGACCAACAGCTCAGCTTCTTGAGACATATTTCTAGGTTTTGTACTCTGGGATGGAGTTAGTGGACAGCAAAATAATAGAGAAAAAAAGAAAAAAAAAAAGCGAAGGCTCTTCCTGACCAATTTAAATTCCTCCTCTGGGAGCTCTAAATATCTCTGTATGCTTGTTTTTGTCAGGTATTGCCTCTGAAAGAAGTTAGCTTTGTATCACAGCAACAGTGTCTTAAATAATGCAATAGGCAGTGTTTAATCAGCCGTCACCCGGGGCAGGACTTTGCAGGTAGAGAAGGGAGGAGAAGGAGGAGAAGATGGAAGCCCTTCATCCTCTTCATGCAGTGGGTCCCAGCAGATGGGGCCAGGTACACTTCCAGCCCTATGCACAACCCAGGAGTGTTTCCATTTTGCCCGGTGGGCTCTCCTGCCCTTTCCCATTTTGTATGGGGCTCTGAGCAATCTGATCTAGTTGAAGATGTCTCTGCTCATTGCAGGGGGGGTTGGACTAGATGACCTTTGAAGATCCCTTCTGACCCAAACTATTCTATGATTCTGTGAAAATAAAGGTGGTATATCTGAGAGTTTCTGAATGTGGGAGAGGGAAACAGAATTCTCACTTTTTACATTGGATTTTTTCCCTCCAAGTTTCTACTCTTTCCAACCAGAGGGATCTGAGAACAGATTTGTGAACTGTGCTAACACAGAGCTTTCTGATGAAGTATCCAAACTCAATCTGTGCTCTAGCACTGGCCTCCTGTTCCCTACCCCTGTTCTCCAAGCTGCCACTCTCTCTCCTATGCCCACAAACCACTCATGACCTCAGTGGACATTGGACAGGGCTGCAGAACGACCTGTTTCGCAGTGCAATCCCACACGCAGATAGATCAGCACCATGGCAGGTGATGGTGCTCAGCCTCGAGCAGAGGAGGGAATGAGGCAGCAGGTGGGGGCCAAAACTCCTTTTGTCAACGTTGCTGCCAGAGGATTCATTTTGTAGAGGTGTGGCTGCAGAGGTCTGCAGGGTCAGTCCACTTGGCCTTGGTAGCAAGTTTTCTGGTGCCCTTCAAGACTTCGTGTATAGTTTTAGCCCATGGAAAGAGGGATCATAAATATGTTTATTGTCATAATAAGTTCCTAGCTCTTATTTGGCTAAGTACAGGATATGCAAAGTGGAAGGTGCCATGGTCCAATCCTCTGATTGACATCATGAGATTGACCTTCCTAAGCTTCATGGGGATCACACTGTTTGTGTGTTTTTAGCTGTGCAGTATATATGCCCCCAAGCCTACGTCCGTATTTAGTTCAGAGGCGAAATAAACCAAGACGAGCCCCTGAGGCTAACTGGCACATACTGGCTGGATTCACCACACCACATAGCACTTGACACTGCAACTCCTCTCGCCTTTGGACATTGAACTTAGGAGGAAGAAAGAAAAGTAATAACAAAGTGTGTGAAAAAAAGAGGTGACTATGTCACAGCCATACAGAGTGTGTTTTTATAGCATAAAACCAAGAATATGTGTGGCATGAGGGCATATAGGGACCGCTGAGAGTGCAAAGCTTGTGGAGGTACTGCCGGATGACTGTGCTAGGTCCACCATGTGCTACATGTGTCAAATGTGGCAATTTGGTCTAGCAGTTTATATTCATACAAAAGCTTTGATGTGATTAAGATGTTCTAATTTCCATTTTCATGCATAGTTGTAGCCTGAATTCTAAGTGTTTTGTAGCTGCTCAGCAAGACAATCCAGATGACTTTCTCTTATTTCAGAGGAGTGTGATTCATCTCCGATGATGAGGAGGATTACATATGAGTGGGATTTACAGTACTGAATATTGTTTGGAGATGGGTTTGGAAATACTTTAAGAGGAGTTTCCTGATTGTGTGTCAAGAATGTACTCTCAATACATAAACATGACCTTCTCCACCTTCACCCTTCCACATGAAAACAGTACAGCCCTTTAAACAATGTGTACTGGGAGATTATTGCAATTCTTGGATGGCTCAAGTCTTTCGCTCAGACACATAAAATAAGTGATATGGCAAGACTTCCTAATGTTGCTAACAGCATTCATAGTTTTGTCACCAGAAATCTTTAGAAGGAAGCACATGAATTAAAAATGTTAGCGTATCTCATTTGAAATGACATACTGTGTGAGAAAAATTTATTTTCAGCAGCAAACTGACTGCCTAGAGTATTTGTGTGTTGTTAAAGTTCTGCTAGGAAACAGGAAATATTTTCATTCCTAATGTAGAAATTTTCATTCTGAGGATTCAACGGTTTCAGTCTCCCAGACCATTTTAATATTTCTGTTGCACTACCTTAGACAACATAAGGCCACATGCTGCAAAAGTTGTGTCACTGGACTGAGGATCTTTTTTACAGGTAATAAATTACTGCTGGCACTCATTATCTCTGAACTGTCAGGAGACCAACTGGTGTATATCTGAGTGAGATGATTCAGGTTCAATAAGAATAAATTCAGAGAATTCAGGGGTTTTCTTCTGAAGTACAGTAATCTGTTATTAACTGTTATTTCAACCTCTACAGGTTTTTTTTTCTTTTCAGTTCTGTGAGAGATTGAGAAGCATCAGTACCAAAAAGACAATATTAAAACCTGTGATATCTTTGCAGCAAGCTGATTCCCCAGGATTTGCAACTCAGTTTTTCAAGATTTATGCAAGTGCCTAAGGATACTTACTTGAAACTGGGCTCACCAAGGACTCATGCTTTCCTTATTGCTATGTATAAAAAACACATCTCTTCTTGAAAAAGAAAGAAAATTGGCTTTTAACATAGCCTCTTTAGAAATGGGTGCAAGAGTCAAATGGGCATAAGATTAACATAAGGCCAGGATAGCTTTCTAGTCATTCTCCCAAGGAAATGATAGCTATATCTAATCATCCCAACCCATAACCTCCAGTGGACATCCCTGCTGCATTTTGCTGGCATGACTTTAGACATTCACAGAATCACAGAATCACAGAATTGTAGGGGTTGGAAGGGACCTCTGAAGATTGTCTGGTCCAACTCCCCTGCCAAGGCAGGATCACCTAGGGCAGGTTGCACATTGCCTGAAGTAGGGACAACAGACCTGGATGCTGCTGCTCAGCCAGGCCATCTGAGCACAGACACATCCAGTTTTGTTGTCCTTGTTACAGGGAAAACAGTGTCTGGCAGGGGGATAGATAGATAGACAGCTGGGGATAGGAGCACCCAACCGTGATCTGGGCCCACAGGCTCCGTTTGCACCAAAAAAGTTGCGTGGCTTCTATTTAAATTTGCTTTAAAATTGTTTTTGCACGTAGCCCAATAGGTATGCTTATTCCAATAAAGTTTTAAACTTCTTCACTAGCACTGGCACTGGTGCCCCAGGCAAACTGGGCAGAGAGAGAGAAACAACCTTCTGAAAAAACCCCGAAGCGATAGCTTTTCTTCTGTGTGAATTCCTGGTACTGGCTCTCTGTGAGCTCAGGCAGGAGCAGTGGTGGGCTGAACAGTGCTGCAGCTCTTGGTGGCACTTCATCATCTGTTACCACATTACCTGTGACCTGGAACTTCACCCTTGATTGTCTTTAATTCACTGCATCTCCTGACACAGGTAGATCAGTTTAAAATACTGTTTCTAGCGTGTTGCAGAAGATGCTTCGGCAAACCCTGCTCCAGCAGTGTAAGAAGTTACTGGTCCCTTCCTCCCCACTCCAACTCCCAACTGGAGATGGCTGCCCTCACAGCAGCAGGAGCAGAAGAAAAGGTCCGTCAGTTGGGTGGAAACTGTCAAATGTTGGCATAAAACTGTCTTCATCAGCAGTTCTAGCTGGGCAGCCAACATTCTTCCAAATCAGCTTTGGCACAAGTGCTCCTGCAATGGAAGTAACCACAGCTGAGATTAAAGCTGGGCTCACACTCACTTTCTGTGCTTAAACTGGGAGGAGAAGAGAGAAAGGGAAATGGGAGCAAGTAGTCCCCGTTGGCGGGCAGGCTGGTTAGCAGATACTTTTACTCTGTTACGACTCTGGTTGTTCTGGAAGATGACTTAATGAAGTATTTGCCTAAACTTTTCCTTTAAGAAGTTTTTTTTTATGTATAGTTCTTTAATTGACCTTAATGTTTTTATTACATGGAGTATTGTTATATACAATGAGTCAGATTGGTAGGAAAAAAGTCTGAGACGAGTAAGGAATTGGCTAATGGGGATATTAGTGCTGAAAGTGGAAATGTTGGCTGGAGGGAAGTTACTAGAGAAATCCTTTTTGGTCTTGGGACCAATTTAGTATAATAGACCTTTGGAATAAAAGAAGAACTGTATTAATGAAATATGCTGATGACTCAAAGCTTGGAGTTGTAATCAACAGAAAGAGGGATTCCCTTAAGGGGAAGGAAGGAGCGAAAGGGGAAGGGGAAATCAGGCAAATGGAAGTGGTGTGATATGAGTGCCTTTCTAAGGAGCTGAGCTTAAGAGTTTGGCTGTTTGGTTTAGAAAAACAAAGCCTGAGAGGATTTGATTACTACCTGTCTGGAGGATAAAAATCAGGGAATGCTTAGGACTGTTTCAGTTAAAGGGCTGTCTTAGTGTATAAACAGATGATCTGAAGGAGGACACATTTAGGCTGGAAATTAGAAAAAATTTCTAACCATCAGAGGAGCAAAATTCTGCAATGGCTTCCCAGTGAGAGAAGGGGAGATGCTTACATAGTTCTGCCTGTGCGCTTGGGTAATTTACAGAAGGTTTTGTGTGATGTGGATGTTTGTGACAGCAGCAGACTGGGCTTGAGATGCAGAATTCAATACTCTTTTTCCTGGCTGGGAATATCTGGAAAAAAACCCATTGACGTTATCTTAAGTTCTGTTCATAAGCTACTCAGTCTGCTTACTTCAGACCGTGATCTTCCCTCTTAGTTCTGGTAATTTCATTAGGTTGCTACAAAGCTGACGTTCATTTGTCACTGGATTTCAAAATTAACAGCCTGTTGCTGTGAACTGAGAAAGGTCACACCTCTCTCAGCTGTTGTTGCGGGTTGCTGGCAGAGCTAGTTAAAACACCGTGCCACCGGTATGCAGTGAGTCAGAGCTTTGCAAGTGCTCTTTGCAGCTCAAAGGACTAGGGATTTACCGAAGTTTCTATCAATAATCTTGTACTTACGAGATAAAAAATTCCCATCACAGGAAGATGTGCCAGGTGCCTGGCCACAACTAACCCCGCGTGGCCACCTGGGCTCAGCAGTAAGCTGTTGGCACCGTCCCACCAGAGACGCGCTGACCCCTCTTCCTGTAGGGTGGAACATCAAACTTTGTGAACTTCAGGCGCCTCGGATGTAGCAAGGTACTGCCAATTGCCATGACAGCAAGTTAAGATAACTTGAACAGCCAGTTAAGATAACACATGGAATAGGGTAGAGAGTATTTAGGTACAGCAAAGAGCGTGTTTGTTCTGTGCGATTTCCAAGGCGGCTCACCACAGGTGTCGCAAGTTCCTGTGTCTACCTGTGAGCACGATGGCTCAAAGAGGGGATAACAGAGCTTTGCTTATTTAGGAGCAAATTCTATTAATCTTAGCTTTTTGTAATTTACTGACTTAATCATCTGAGCCCTTTAGCTGTAGCTGGAACCGTATCTCTGGGAACTCTGGTGAGCCACTGTTTCCTATGCAGCCCTTACCCAGTCTCCGTTCTGTATCTATAGGCCTCTTGTTGTATAGGAAAAAAATGTCTGCAAGGGTGGTCTGTGTTTTTTTCCCAAGGTTTTTCCAGTCTTTTGAGTAGAAGATGTGCTCTGATAGTGTTTTCATCCTAAAGATGATCCCCCTGGCTTTCCATTTTTATCATGATTTCCCCACACCTCACACAGATAATTTCAAAAGGATTTTGCTTGGTCCTACAACTGAAGGCTCTCACCTGTACCGCACAGTATCTCTGTGCGTGCACATGTGTGCATATGTGCTGACCACAATGTTTAAGAGAGCTTTTGGTCAGAGAAATCTTGTATGTTGATATCAAAATATCCCTGGAGATGTATGCAATTCTGTTGCAATTCTTGATGGAGGTGAAACCTGCTTTTTCCTCCTACCCATCCAGTGCAGTAGGTAGGCTATGAACAAGGCAGGCTGCTTGATATGCTGAGTGACAGCTATCCAGGGAGCTGGCATGACAGCCTGTTATTTCTCAGAATTGTCTATTCAGTGGAATATGTCACATTTCCAGCCTTTCACTCTATTTAAAAATGGAAAAAAGACAGAAATACAGATTTTTTCATAAGATGGATGCTTTATGATTCATGCACACCTCTAATTCTTAAGATTTGTCTAAGAACTGTAAGATGAAAATTAAAGTATTATATTAGAAAAGATTTTGTTGGCTGAAGAAAATGAAACATTCTTAATGCTTAATAAACTCTATTACCTTTGCAGCTCCATATCTCTATTCACCTGAATAATGCTGTTGAAACTCTATACAGTAATGCACCTTAAACAACCATAAATGAAATGAAATACCTTTCAAGTGGTTTAAGTAAATGGAAAGTTATTTTTCTTTTTTTATAATTGATCTGGGACTCTAAATTAATGAACCACCTGTAAATTATATGTTTTTAAACTAAAATTGTGTATGGAATGAAAAGATGAGCACACTGAGAAATCTGTAATTTTTAAAACCTGTATTTAGGATTATTTCGGGGGAGGTGGTGTTTAAAAAAAAGATCATTTTCTGTTGAAGCCAACTGACTGGTCACTCTGACAGTTCAGTTCTCTCTGTTTTTCTGGTTACCTGCAGTCCTGGGCAAGGCCCAACTCTGACTTCGCTATTTATGCTCAAGATCATTCTGCTTCTGGGTTTCTGTGAATGTATCCTGTTTCCTGACTGGGAATTTAGTCAGAGTAACTGTTGTGGGTTTTTCTACAGCTCTTTCAAGTGTCTTGTAGCCTGAACTGAACCGCCATGTAACTGTGTGGCACCAAATTCAGTTAAATCCAGTGTTTTCCGTGAGCCTTGGTCTCGTGCCGTAACTGGGGGTAAAAGCAGATGGACTCCACGTATCCACTTCTCTGTTTACTGGCGACTTCATATACTGGTGACTTTACTTATCTTTTAATTTACCACTCCCAAACTTGCTGGGCAGGCCCACATAGCCCCAGTGGGTCTGATGACTTCAGGAAATGCTGGATTTATTGCATCTGCTCTAAGCAGGGGGTATTACACACATACACAGAAAAGTCCTGGCTTGTGCAATAACGTTCTTCACAGTTGTTTCTTGGTACAAGTGGACTCGTTTTGGGTAAGGCCCTGGTTTGCAATGGGATGTTCTTGGAAATTATTAAACTTCCTGGGACACTTCACCACCTGGTTACTGGACAAGTTACACTCTCAAGGTAAAAACGAATGATGTCTCCAGGCTGTTACGAAAGCGGCTGTCAGTCAGGCTTCACTTGCACTTCAGCTGCATAATCACCTTTACTATTGCAGCTTCTTCTGGGCTATAAAGGAGTCGTGTTCTTACTCATCACCCCCTCTGACATGTTAAGTAAACGAAACAGCAGCGAAGGGTACGCAGCAGGGATACCATAGCTTAGAATACCTTGGCTTCACCATTTTCGAAGTCATCACTGACCTCACCACTGCTGTGGGGATTTTTTGTGCACGTGCACATACGATGTAGCAATCCTAGTGGTTACTGGGCTATTAGCAAAGAAGGATTTTACCACAAATGCTCCC
This sequence comes from Phaethon aethereus, assembly GCF_964289735.1. Taxonomy (NCBI): domain Eukaryota; kingdom Metazoa; phylum Chordata; class Aves; order Phaethontiformes; family Phaethontidae; genus Phaethon; species Phaethon aethereus. Next base: position 138,505,654 of record NC_138575.1, read on the forward strand.
TTGAACATTGTCATAAATGCATCTCTGGCCTAAGGAAGGAAAGGACGGACCTGATGAGGCATACTGAGCTTTGCCAATGCAACCTTACAACTGTTTTACAGCTGCCAGCTTTATTAAGTTGCTCTGAATTTCTCTGATTTTTCTCTGTCGCTTTTAAGCCCTTCTGATAACTGGCAGTTGGTGATGGCTCTCTTGGAATAACTAGATTTGGCTGTAGAAATATACTTCTTTGCTGTGGGAGAGGCAGAGAGATTCTGTTGCAACAGAACTGTGTAGGACCCAGTACATCGTGACCTGGGTCCCGCTCAGCAGCGCTCAGTGCTGCTGATATATGAGTGATTAATTAATGCTTAGTAAGAAACTAGCAAAGACTACACGTGATAAGAAACAGCCCTAAAGTTGTTGTTACAGATTTACAAAGCAACAAAAACTGTGAAGTTTATTCTGCATGCGGATAGATGTCTGAAATGTCATTGTAGCTGTCATTCTTCATTCCTGCTCTGACAGCTGTAGGTTCAAGATAAATATGAAGTTTCTCCTCGAAGGGGTGGGAGACTTAAAGAAGGGTGACAAAGAGTTTGGGGATCCATAGTTGGTTTACTATGAGGAGAAACACGGGGTTAGACCAGATGCTGGGTCCGTTCCCTTCAGTATTTGAGGCACTTTAAATAGCAGCCAGCACTGGGAGCCCCTCATGGTGGTGTTGGGCACCCTAGCAGGCAGGTGTGGGTTAATGATTTGTACTCTATCAGTATGCTTAGTGATAGATTTGGTTAAACCCTAGAGCATTAGATCTAATATTGCTTCCAATTCCTTTAAGTATTCGTTTAAGTATGGTCAGGTTTCTTTGTCATGACAGATAGATCATCTCCTGGTTTCTTCATAGCTTGGTGACCATGTGCTGGTTTCTGACCAGGATTACTCTCTGTTCTCCTCCTCCCTGGAGCTGCCAGGATCTACTCACTGTCCTTTGTGTCCTGATCTGGGAGCACGGCCTGAGCAGTGAATGTCCTGAAAATGTGCAGGGACCTTGGTGATGTCACCACCACCTGCCATTCTCACAGTCCTTCCTCTGCTGCTCCTGTGCCAGACATTCCCTTCCATTCCCCATCTGCACAGGTCTTAGCTTACTTATTACAGTTCTGTGTGCCTCAGAATACCAGCCTGTCTGCAGTAAGGTGTCCAGCACTGAGGGATGCTGCCACTCTGTGCAGTGTGTTACTGCAAAGCAGTGATACAGTCAAGGTGCATCAAGACTTGAGGGTGGGACAGCATGATCCTCTTGCCGTGCTGCTGCAGACAGCCAGTATGAAGGATGCAAACTCTTGATGCTGCGTTTGTGTTAGCACAGTGATGTTAGTCAAGCTCAAGCTTTGATTATACATTTCACCTTAGGTTTCTCATTGTTCACCTTTCTGACAGATCAGCATCCATTTCCAATCTGTAAATGCAACTTCAGTGTTTTCCTATGTTGTGCATCCAGCACTGCTGTTTATTGCTGTTACGTTTGCAGAAGTTGCTGTTGTGTTTATGACGGTGCACAATCGGAGCTGCTCAGAGCACGTGAGCCTGGCTTTGCTGCTGGCAGCAGAGGTAGCGGTGCATTAATGTTGCATTTCTCCAGTTGCTGTTACACCATGTGAAACATGACATGAAATGGATTCTTGTTCCGCAAAAAAGGATGAGATTCCCTTGTACACAACATGGCATCTGGAGGCTTATTCATAATACACAAAACTAAAAAGCCCTTTCCTTTTGCTTATGACAGCCACACTTTTGCTTCATATCTGTATGATAAGAGCACCGGGATGGTGCTCAACAAAATCAAGGCCATGGCATAGCAAATGATGCGACATTTCAGAAGCAAAATCTAGCTAACGTAGTAGAGCTCTATGGCAGGGGAAGGTAGTTTTAGTTAAAACCAATTTCACACACTTTCACCCACTCTCTCATACCCATGTACACAAAAAACACCAAGACCATGTCTCCAAGTGGTTTGTCTGGCATTCAGTCACCAAGTCCAAGTGACCTGGCCAGGATTACAAACATCAAGGGGTGCAGGTGAGTCCTCATCACCTCTCTTGGGGCCTTAGTGGTTGTGCCAACTCTCTGGTTTCGGATGTGACATTTGTACCTTGTCGGAGCTGACAAGGGTCGTGAGCTTTTGGCTCTCCATCCTACCCCACCTCCATGAGTCATCAGTAACACTGCTGATTTGCTCACTGTCTTTTGTCTCGTTGTGTGGGTGTCTTATGTCTCCAATTCTGGTCTTCATATCTTCCCACCTCAGCAGCCCACCCTCACGGGCTGAAGGGCAGTGTTTTCTTGACAATGTTAGGCTGAAAAAAGGATAGCCAAAATCATCATAAAAGCCATTTAATAAAGGTTCAGTGACTTGATTGTTCCCTATTTCTAATTAGGTATGCATAATTTTAATAGATCTAGCAATACTGATTAAATATTCTTTAAAATACTAGGCCTAATAGTACCTTAATGAGGTGCAGATATTACTTACCTTGTCTTACAGAAATGAAGCCATTATCCCAAACTAGGGGTAGCTAAGTCTTCGTATCCTTGCCTACCATGACACCTGAAACCAAACAGCATTTATCATGAGGGTTTCTTGCTCAAGCAATAGCGTCACGAACATCACTGGAGTGTTTGTAATGTGGGGTTAGAGAATGAAATTCTGCTTAATTTTTTTAAGACTAGCTTGTGTATTTTAGTTACATTAATAGGTCAAAAATTGTAGTCTCACTGATAAGGATATCTTGTGGGGCAGGACTGAGACTTAATCTCAAAGGCGCGAGAGGGAAAATAGAGTTTTCCTTGGTCAAAACCTGATAATGAACTAAATAAAGTAGAAAAAAAAAAATTTTTTTAAGAGAAAACCAGATACATTGAAAATATTTCTTACTCCTAGTCTTAAATGCACTACACCAAAATCCGTCATGCTATTTTAATAAACCTCTTACTAATAAGGAAATTATACATTTTATACCAACGTGCTTAAAGCAGCAATGATTGTAAAGCTGCATGTTACTTTATAGTAGGAGTGTGTACCTTTGTTTGTTTGTTTTGAGAAAATACCGGAAGTCTGAAAGCTATTACAAAGGGGTTGTTCTACTCTTGTGGCCAGATCAGGTGACCCTCAAAGAGCTTTGTGGTAGAGGTCTTGAAAGTTACTTCGTAATAATCCCTCCAGGCAGCAAAATAATTTCTCGGACTTACATAGGGAAGAAGATTGGTTTTACAGCTTTTTATATACTTATCTTGGGTTCTGTCACAATATACTTTGTAATGTAAACAAAATATACTTTGAAATTCTTTGTAGTCTCCCTTGGTCATTCCAAGGAGAGAGTCCATAGCTGTGTAGACACAAGCCAGCAAAGCTAATTCCTGGTGTCAGACTCTGCCTGGTCATTCGTTCTTCCTTTCACAACAGGGCTGATGGTAGTGCCAAGGTGTATCTGGTCACAGCAGGATCAGGAGCAAGACCTGGAAGAGCAGGCAGGCTGTGGTTGTGAGTGTCGGGACATGCAGCGGCTCCCAGGTCATCTTTGCTGTTCGGGTTGGAATGACCATTCCCGCGGGGACGCAGCCTTCGCAGCAGTGTGTCCAGCTTAGGATGCAGCTCTGGAGAAACGTGATGGGTGCTGTAACTTAGTGCAGCCCGATATGTGAGTCCCCGGGAAGTGCAGAGGTAATTTAAAATCATCCTTATCCATTGAACTCTCTTTCTCCATCAGCAGCTTTGGAGCATTCTGCAATATTTATTACTTTCCTTTGGTCAAGTGGTTGATTTATAGTTGTACAAGTATGTAAAAGCACTGAAAAAATCTAGGCCAGAGTAACAGTGTGGTTTTAAAACTAGGCACTCTGAAGTTGGACGGTTGAAGATGTTGCTACCCACAAGGCCTGCTAGAAAGATGCCACCCCCCACCAGCTCCACTGGGAGAGCAGTCTTTGTGATTATTTCCTAGCCCACTTTTATCAAAAAAATCATCTGGATTAGCTGAAGAAGGTTTCCTGGTGCCACAGAGAGGAATTCTTAATTAAAAAAAATTTATACACATCCACCTGCCCTTGTGTTTCCTCAGATTTGCTTGTAGAGCCAGGTTAGCCAAAAGCTAGGGATTAAGTTAGCTTGAATCATTTGGGCATGAGTTAGGAAGTCCTTGGCTGAGCAAGTGAGCCCGCGGGCCTGAAGGGGCTGTGAAGGACCGCTCGGGAGGGATCACCTCTTCCTCCAGAGCAGCTCAGTCCACAGAGTCCTCCTGAAATCCACCCACTGCGTTACGCCTGGTCCCCACTCGATCTGTTTTTACCAGACGATGCCGATTTAGGAAGGGTGTTTTGGCACACCTGGTGTGCATGCATTAACCTCTAACTTGCAGGAGCAGTCACGTCTGTCCAGAAGCTGGGTGCCCAGGTCAGGCCTCCGGCAGTACCTTTCCAGTTACAACTTGAAGCACTTCTGTGTCTGTGCTCTGTATCAGTGTCTTCGGGAAGTTTTTTTCTAAGGATTGAGTGCACAGTGTTTTTGAGGCAATTATGACTGTGTTATCGCTATGGAAATGTCAGACTGATAAATTAACTGAAACATTTGGAAAGCAAGGAACTATTTTAATTTGATAGTGATAAAGCCATCACATTTCCTGAAGAGAGTCATGTTCACTGTGAACGTGCAAGTGCTGGTTCCTGTGACACTCTTCTCCTCAGCATCCTTATTTTGTCCTCTCCTGCCTACATGTCCCCTGACCCCGCACCCTCCAATCACTTCGTCTGCCGGATCCTATGAGTAGCAGTTTTCCTTTGGGAGCCAGCTCTCTCTGCCAACCCACAGAGGGAATGGCAGGAACCTTTTTTGGCTGTCCCATGAGGGAACAAGTTGCTGAGGCTGCACCTGGACCAGCTTGCAGCTGTATTTATTAGTGTATACCTTTTTTTTCTTTTTTTTTGGAAGAGCAATACACAGCAACAAAATGGACAACCTTAAACTTGCACAGTGTCTTTCACAACTATGGTTACACTCTCATCTTTTGAGAAATCTACTGTACATCCCTTCGCTTTGTGCAGTGTCTCATTTCTGCGCATGGGAGCGCTGCACGTGGGTGTCACCAGGACCCGGTCCATCGCCAGTGTATGCTCTGTGCACCTCTGCACCTGCTCCTCTAGTTCATAGTCTCTGAGCAGGGAAAACAGCAGCATTATTTGCAAGGTCAGAAATGTTTTATTCTCTGTGTTGGTTGTTGGCTAAGTACCTATCAAGGTAGCCTTTTGGAAAGACTGGAAAAATCTGTGTGGCCACTGACTGTTCCTAGCAGGCTAAGTTAAATCTTTTTGACGTCTGAATAAGAGTTTCCATGGAAAGTTCACTGTGATCTGGCTGATAGGTGTGGCAGGTATAACTTTAGCATGTTAACCTGCATTTCTGAAGCAAATAAATATGGTATGTATATTGTCGAAGTAACTAACAAAACCTCCTCCTGAAGAAGCAAGTGTATTGAGAAAAACTTTGTATGAAAGACCCAGTATGTATTCAGAATTGCAAGACTGCGCCATGTCAAAAACCCTGCTTTTGTTAGGTTAACATGTTTGTGTAATCAGTGTGGATTTGGAAACCCTTGCAGGAGAACCGGTGGAATAAGAAAGCCACGCAATGAACTGCTCTACAAAACCTGCTGCTCTAGAAGCAGGTTTTCACTACATCCGTAAGCACTGCTTGCTTTGAGAAGGTGGCTGTGTCCAAATTACACTTAACAGCTCTGCTTTCTGTGTTTTGTGCTCACTGGTGATGATTTCTTAGTGATTGCTTTTTGCCTACTTTAGGTTTTAAAGTATGTTCTTGCTGCTGTTGCATGCACAGACCTAGGGCAGCGACTGGGACGCGTGCTGCGCTCCATCAGTCATGCTGCGCAGCGCTCAGCTCTGAGTTTTACGGGAAGAGGCGTTGGAGGATGCTCTCCTTGCAGGGACTGTTGCAACCCCAGAAGATGGAGTGGCAGTGAAATACGACTTGAGAAGAAAAAAGCCCAGCGTTTCACATCCCGTGTTTAATTTGGGAGCTGGCAGTTAGCAAAAGCACCCATTAGCTTGGAAATGGAACAAATGTGTTATGATAATTAGTGAGAAACAAAGACTGTGGGACCCCTGAATACCAGTTTAATTAAAATCATTTTTCAGATAAGAACAGCATTTTAAACGCATGTTGTCTTGGCAGCCCTGAGAGGAATATTAGTAGCAATATGAACTAGAAACTCTGACAGTCACCTTTGGAGAAAGTACAGCTCAGACTGCTGGACACAGTCAGATATGCCCTTTCCAGAGCCACGTGGAGCTGTAATGAAGTTACTGCCCTGCTCCCAGAAGTTACTGATCTCTCAGCTGAGTAATGTGAGCACTTGCACTTCCCTGTGATAAAATGTTTGCTTAAACCCCCCAGCTGAGGGGATGCTGATTTTCCACTGAGGTGAGGTAGCCAACAGCTGTGGCCAGTAGCTTTTAAACAGTTCTTGATTGCTTATAATTACCTAATTATAGCTTGAGTCAATTAAAAAATATACTTCTACTGAAACTGTCATTAACTCATGTTGGAGTTGGGGCTGCTGCTTTCAAAGTCAACTCTTTAAAATAAAACAAATTGCATTCCTGTTATTCTCACACACTGATAAATCTGTTTCCATAAATTGCAATACTGCGTGTTAAGTTAGAGCAACAAGTGCTAAAATGTGGAAAATACTGGCATCCAGAACCAAGATCCTAGGGCAGCTTCTCCTTCATTTGTTTCATCAAAAATTGTCAAGTGTATGAAAGAAAATATTTATCTTTGTTGTTTGTGATTCCAAGGGCTCCCTTGTCTACTCCTCCGGATTTTTTCTTCATTTTTGCTGTCAGTCATCAAGGCTGTGCCTTTATGAGCCTTTGCTGGCTGACTAGTTGCTGGGGTTGTTTTGTTTCTCCTTTCCAGGCACCCCTGACTCAGGAGCCTCCAGCTTTGAAACATCAGTGCTGGTAGGAAGCCTAAACTTAAACAACATCAGTTTTGTCTTGTCTTTGTCCAAAGGCACCCTGAAAGCTCAGAGACTTCTCCGCCCTAAAACCTAGATGTTTGGTTTATGTCAGCGTTGGTAAAATAAATCCACACGTGTTTATCCAATACAATCTTCTTATACTTCAATAATAATTTCTGCTTTCCCAGTGTCCTCAAGACTGTTGATACTGTGGAAAGTCACTGATGTGACGTGGCGAGGTGGTAAGAATTACACTGTGAGAAAACCCAAACGAGCACACACAAACTTCATATCCATTGCTTTTTGCTAGCTGGAGGCTTGGGTTGTGCAGTTATACTCCTCGAAGAGTGTTCGTGTCATTGTTTAAATATGTATTTATATATGTACGTCTATATTTGTGTGTATAAGCCCAGCCTTTTGACTTGGAGCGTACTTTGAGATGACAACAGCTACGAAGATTTAAAAATCACGTAAGCCGTAGCATTCAACTCTTTTGTAATCGTGAATTCAAATCGCATCCCAGAGATGCTGTTAGCTTGTGGTTGCTGAGAAGTCCAGGATAAATCACTGCTGTCAACAGCGGAGCAGTCTGGGTTGGGGAGGTTTTCTGTTTCTGCTGCCTCCATGGCAGAGTGTGAGAAAGAGCAGCTGAAGACCTCGGTGGCTTTCTCTGGGACTAGATAAAATCTATGATGGGAGGAGAAGAGACCATGCTAAGAAGGCCTGGGTTGGTAAGGGGAACAGTGGTACCTGAAATACAAGAACATGTTTAGGTCAGTATTTTCTCTCTGTTATAAAAATAGGGAGGGTGGAGGTTGCCCCAGAGGTGGACACATCCCCTGAATCCAACAGGTATATACATTAATGCACTGCATCCCACAATACAAATCTTTGAAGTAATGCCTGTCAAACTGGACAGTAATCAAGGGAAAATTATCATTTACTTGGGATTTAACAGATGTGACATTTGGTAATGTGCAATGAGCAAGGCTGATGTCGTAGCAAATACAAATCCATGGAAAATTGAATGAATTACTGTAACTGTTAATGGGTTTCCGAGGAATCTCCTCTACGCCTGGTAAGAACCTTTCTTTTAGTAGTTCGAGACCGTCAGAACAGTTTATCATCTGCCCTATGGGGGTTACTAACATATGCCAAAAACATCAAGACAGTATCAGGAACACAGAATGAGAAATATAATTTAGGGACTGAAATGTAATGGCCTCAGGGGAATATGTGGACTGGTGACTGGATACAGTGGTAATCCAAATATTACTGGGTATTTTCTTTCCAATTATGCCACAAATGGCTTTGTGGCCAAGAACCCCATTTAATTTCCCTGTGCATGAGTCTATAATGAAAGTATTCATGTTTACCTATCTTCAACGTGTGTCAATTCTTTGTTAGTGAAAGGCTTCGGGATATTACAGTGTAAGATACTGAAGATGTGCAAGGCTTATCATAGTATCTCAGCCACAAATATCTCCATACACAACAAGCTAGCATGGGGTTGACCCTGTTTCCGGAATGAAGCAATGCTTTATTTAGTTAACATGTTGCCCTCCTTCCATTCAGAAAGACTCTTCCTTACCAAAAGAGTGCTTTTATGAAATTAATTTTTATGAATGGGTGTCTTAAATTATATTTATTCCTTTCCACCAACCTCATAGTAAAAATGAGGATCTGGCAGAAAACACGGCTGTATTGCTTCAGTCTGTGTCATTCACTTGGAATACAGCATTTTAGCAACAGGGACTATCCCTGGCTGTGTGCACACCAAATCTCTTTCTTGAGCTCTTCATGTGTTGCTTTAGTATAGTAACCACGTGGAGGATCAAAACAAAGGAATTACAGGAAGAGAGGGATTTGAAGGTTGATGTCATATCTATTCACACATGTATAAATAGCCTGCATTACTGCTACATTCTTGGGGCTATTTTTACAGATAAATCATGGGCTATATGCAAGCCAGTTGACTGATAGATAATGCTTCTAGCAAGAACAAAAAATTGAGTGTAACAATGGTTTTAACTGCAATAGACTGATACGTGCTAGTTTCTTTTATATTATAGCAAAAAGAGTGGCATCTGTGAAGAGCAGTTAAGAAAACAAAGTAATTTGAATACACAGACACAATAAAAAAGATGACTAATCTCTTCACATTTGAAGGAAATTTTTAAAAGTGACAATGGAAGCATTTAGTGAAAGGGCATAGTACTAGCATGATTGTCAATGTAGTGACTGGGACAGGCTGACATGGTCGTAACTAAACTTGGCTTTAAAAGCTCCTTGTTTTTGCAATTAGCTGTGAAAAAACACAGAGAGGGGAAGGAAATCATGTCTGGACCTTCTTCTGTAGGTGGGTATCTGGGTTTTCTTTCTATCCATGAATCAGTTGGGAACAGAGGATTCATTCAAAGTTTTTCCTGTTATAACTGGACAGAGAACAAAAAAGATACTAAGGATTGCTTAGGATACGAAAAATTGCTTAACCAGTCCAGAAATGTAAGATTTAAGCTGTGCATTTTCCAATGAGTTTTGGAAGAAACTACAAAAAAGAATTAAAAATGTCCTATGTCTGTCCCACAGAAAATGTGGGAGCAAACTCCATTTTTGCCACTACATTGACATAAAAAGCAACCCCGTGTTTCAGTAATAGGTCATGACAGTAAAACTGTTGTTACAGAGGCCAGATGGAGTTTTTGAGCAGAATTTAGGATGCTCACTGGCTTCATTTGTCCGAAAGCTGAGTATTGGTTTATACTTACTCTGTCACATGAGAAAGCACAACAAACCTCCAAATTCATTGATTAGCTGAAAAATAAGAAGATACGTTTATTGTCTAGATATGCTTTTTAAATTCCTTCTTTTGTTATTGCCTAACATTGCACGAGTGTTGCTATTTCTGTCCTGATTTTTTGGAATATGCTCTTAATACCAGTATGACAGAATCCGGCTGAGTATATGTGGATGAATACCTGACAGAAGTGAAGAGCTTAAGAATCTTTATTTCATAATCTGTTGCCTCTACAATTCTGAATGTTTTTTTGCCAATCTTTGTATTTAAAAATCAGAAATTCAAAGCCTCTGATAAGGGATATACTGTTAGCTAAATAAAGTGTAGGCTTGGCTGAAGTTAAGATACCTCCATGGCTGTTATTTCCTCTCCTGGTCCCTTACAGTGTCCACCTGCTGCAGAAAAACAGAGCTTTTAGTTTCTGAGTTACATTTTTGCTCTTCTCTACTCGGGCAGTTCGGCAATGTAATTTAATATCATGAGTCACAAGCTCAGTTTTCACACGAAGATCAGGAGAAAACAGCCATCAATTATGCCAAGGGATTTTGTCCCACTCACCTCTCCAGCTCCCTCGCTCGCTTCCCTGTTTCAGTCAGGGTAAGTCGCCTTACGCCAGATATCTGGAAGCAACCTCTGGTCGTGACTAATTCCTGTGTTCTCTTCAGAATAGGCCTGCCTGGTGCTTACATTCAAAATAAATTCGCAGATGTCAGCTGAGCTGGGCACCTCTCTGCAGCGGCTGTTGGATAGTACCTGCGGGGCGAAGGCTGGAGCAGGACGCCAGAGCCACAGGTCCCTCCAGAGGATCAGCTTCTGCCTCAGTGGAGCTATTGATCTCTGGGCAGTAGAGAAAGCGCGGTCCTGCTCGCTATCCAAGAGAGGATCCCGGTGCTTTATTGCAGGTGGGCCCAGAGGAGAGGATGTGTTGGTATACTGCTGGAGTCAGCGTGGCGAAAACAGCAAAGAGGGGTCACTATGGAATGCTTCTGGGACCTGCAGGTGTCTTGTGTTCATTACACATCTCAGAAACACAAATTAATAACTTAGTTTTTTACATTGCTTAAGAGGGAAGTGATACAACCTTTCTCTGCAAGTGTGTATCTCCAAGTGTGGCTTAGGTTACACAAGCTAAATGGCCTTCTTAAGGGTTATGTCCTTGACAATGTACTTGCAGTGCTGTTGTTGATTTATGCCCTCATGTTTGTCCTCTTTTACAAATGCAAATATTTTCTCAGGTATTTAAAAAGCCACATCCCTGCTTTAAGTAAAAAAAATCCATTGCTCACCCTTCTAATTACACAGAATAAACTCTTTCAAAAATTTCAGCTTGAACAGAGCAGCAAACAATAAATAAATCACATACGCAATAATATATCCAGCAAAGAGCCTGTTGAATAAATACGTCCATAACATTTTTACAGAACATTGCCACATCAAACCCCTCACTTGTACTCTGCCTCTTCTCTCTCTGGCTTCCCACAAAATTTAATAAGATGTCAACAGACTTGAGCTAAAGACCAAAATTCTTTGTATTTGGGAAATGACAAAATTAATGGACACCAAGAAAATGACCATGACTGTATGCAAGTTTGATCGCAAGCCCCTTCTGGGGCTTGTCCTGGTTTCTGGAAGGTGTCTAGCATGGGACTGGTTCCTGAGCCTGCAGTACCATAGATCTTCCCCGGTATGGTGAGTAGTTAGTACAAACGAGTGCCATGTTGTCCGGATGCAATGATGAAGACGGTCTTCAAGCCATGTAACAGACTGTCGCAGGTGCTTTTCAATTGCTGCAATTAAGAGGAACAGGCCAAATCAATGTAACATACCATATGGAGATGGCTGGCATGTTGCTCTGGAAATAAGATCTGTAGCTTTTAAATATAAATTATTCTGTGCAATGTGAATTGCACATGCCAGGTCTTATTTAAAAGGCACAGCCTGAAAGCATAGTAGCAGCAAAGAAATGAGAATGTCCTCCTTAGCTTTGAAGTCTAAACAACAAATTAAATATCTATTATTGATTCGCTGCAGAAACATTGGAACATCCAGCAAATGGTTTTATTCCACTTTAGTTGGAAATGCTGATATTTGCCCAGTTGATGGATTGTTCCATGTGTGCATAAGTCTAAGAGAGTGCTATGAATAAAAAATAATAACAAAGTCATAAAATCAATCTAGGGCAACACTGGCCATGTTCTGTTTCACTTTCTGAGAAGACACGCAAGGAATTAATGAGTTTACTAAGCAGACATTCCACCTTTAAAATTAGCTTTCAAAAAAGGCCAAATGTATAATTTTTACTGGGGAAAAAAAAAAAACCCAACCTTGCTCTAATTATCTTTCCCTTTAACTCCTCTGAATTCTCCCTTTCTCCTCTTTACAGCACAGCCATCTAAATAAGGAGGTGGGCAAGCGCAGTGTCCGCATTGTCTAGGGACTGGGATGCAGAGATGCTGCCGCCCACGTTGCCTTCAGGTGCTGCTCGGGTTTGGCACTTTGGGGAGGTGCAAGCTGGGACTTCCACACCGTCCGCCGCTGCATCACGTAAATGTACCCGCTTCGATCTGCGCGGCGTTGGGTGGTTCGCAGTGAAGCACGCACACCTTCGGCCTTGCTCTCCCTTCATCTCTCCTTCCCCTGGGGCCGTGCCTGGGGCTGGCCTGGCCACCCCGCAGAGTGAGGTGGGCGCAGGTGGGGGTGCCAGGGGGGACAACTCCCTGTTGCCTCCACCTCCTGCCTCTTCCCCACTTGTTCCCCGGGAACGTCGGGCCGGTTGGGTCTGCTGGGTGCCCGGTGCCAGGGGTGGAGAGCCCGGAGGCCGGCTGCAGCAGGGGACAGGGTGCGTTGTCCCCCTGCCCTCAGCCTTCACCGTGCCGAGCCTCGCTCCCCGTGCACACTGCCGTAGGCATGGGGCTGGCAAGGGAGGGGAAGACGTCGGCGGGGAGGAGGTGTTTTTCCCTCTCCTGTCCTTTTTCTCACACTGCTTCTGCTTTGTGTCATGGGAAGGCAGCTTGTGGCATGCCAAGGGCTGCCAGGACACTTGACCAGCTCTCAGCGTGCTGCCCGAAAACCTCTGCTATGCTCAGTGCCTTGTCAGACATGGTGCTTCAGGCCCCTTGCGGCAGGGACGTTGGGTGGCTACGGAACAGGCTGCTCAGGGAGGTGGTGGAGTCACCATCACTGGAGTGTTCAAAGAACGTGTAGACGTGGCACTTCGGGACATGGTTTAGTGGGCATGGTGGTGTTGAGTTGATGGTTGGACTTGATGATCTTCTTTTCCAACCTTAATGATTCTGTGATTCAGTGTTTGGAGAGGGCCTGCCACAACCAGGTCCTCATCTTGATTACACCTCTGGTGTTGGCATCATGCCAACATCCCACTCGCTGCCAGGGATTTACAAATCCAGTAATATTTGGGGACAAAGAGGAGTGACAGCTTTTGGGGTGGTGCAGCCCAGCGGCACCCGCTGTGGCAACTCCTTCCTCCCCGGCAGAGAGAAATGCCCATGTCGGTGCACGAGTGTTTCTTTTCCCCCAGTTTAATGAGCTCGGGACCCGTAAAGGAGATGCTGCCACGGTCAGTGGGTACTTTTTGCGGTGGCACGTGTAGCTTTTGGCACTGCGTGGGCAAGAACAGCTGTGCATACGGAGTATTGGGCACGCTTGCTTTCTCCTGTTGCATTCCATTAGGATGAAAAAAACCCCAACGAGCACTTCGGTAATTCTTATATGAAAAGCAGACACCTACAGTTGGTAGCTCATGAGTCTAAATTCACTCTGTGATAAGAGGCGATTGTTCCAAGAAGGGGTCTCAGGGGGGGCTGATAGGGCTGGCTCCTTTAGAAACCCTGTCAGCGCCGCGGCGCTGCGACCCGGTGCCGGCACCGGCACCGGCTGAGAAACACATTCGCTTCCGGCAGGGGAGTGAAAGGAGGGGTACGGTTTGAACCACGGAGTAGTTTTAACAAAAATGCATCTTTTTTTTCTTACTCCTACTCTTTGTACTCTTTGTGCCGTGGTATTGCCATTACACGGAATGGGATTTTTGACCTATTAAGTGATACACTCGCCATGTCTATACTCAGTAAAAAGGAAGAAGCTAAGTGGATGTGACCACAACTTCTGTGCAGCCGAGGCTGACCACGGCATGGCCAAGGGTCTCTTACATCTGTGGTGAAAGAACAAAAATTAGCAGAACGTTTTAGAGCCTTAGCAGAAATTTGCAGTTACAGTACAGCGTTCTGCCAGTCAGACTCCTGAAAAATCAATAACAAGGTACGCACTCATTTTTTTACAGAAAAGGTTACAATTTTCTTACAGCAACAAAATTAACGTTAAGAGCTGGCTTCACGCAGACACTCATATGCTAGCGTGAGTCATGAACTTGAAAAGGAGTCTGACTAGGTAATTAATTTTCTCTGCGTTATTGCAGATCTTGATATTTGCTCATGTATTTTTTTAAAGGATGTGTTTAAAATTTCTTTTTAACCATAAGGCTTTGGGCTGAATTTAATTTTAATAGTACTTTTCAGCAATACTTCCAGTGCAGGAAACGGTGGAAATTCAGCTTTAAATTCATGAGAGTTGCGCTTTAAGTGCTTGCCTGGCATTGAGTGGATCTGTCGCAGAAGGCCGACCCATGTGTGTGATCTTTTGCAAGTTGTTCCCTGCTTCAGCTGCCATCTTTAAAATGGGGCTAATGATATTCATTGTGGAAATGGCCCGGGAGTTGAAAGTCTTTGTGAAGAAGCCTGATTTCCTGTTGGCAGAGACTCCCTGAGCAGCGATCTGGAGCGTGGCATGTCACAAAGCTGTGATCCTGCGGGGACGGTGGAAATGCCATTGTACACGCGTGGAGAGAGCCGCGTCATTTGCCTCGTCCCTCTCAGGCTGTGGCAGTGAGGAAAACGAGCACGGGCTGGTAGCTGCGCTAACTCTCATAGCAGCCACCCATTTGCTTCAGACTTGACGTGCCTCTGGAAATCTCCGCTAGGGACACTCCTTAAGTGCTAGGAGATGCCCCAAATCTAAGATAGCCCTGCAGAGCCCTCTTCTCTCCACCCTCATTATTGCTTCTCTTGCTGATGCTGACGTGTAAATGAGAAGAGGTTCAAAACACGGGGCAGGGTTAACTGGATCTCACAAGCACCACCTCATCAGGTGGCGTCCAGTTGATGCTGAAGGTCACCTCAATGCTGCTGCCAGGCCACTACGTAAACGCAGGCCGTGCACGTGAGGCAGATGAGAAGTTAGTCTGCATCCCTGCGAACCTCTCTTTTTGACCTGTGTTTTGATGCTGTCGAGATACCCATCTAATTGTGCTGGCGTAAAGCTTCTGAAGGCTCTCAGTGCTGCTGCCTTATGACTACAGGTGCAAAACGGCGTTCGCAAAGACGCAGCTGATTCAAAACCGTGCTCTGTGCTGCTGAGCACATCCCTGATGTACTTACTGCGTTGAACCTCAAGAGTACAATACTGACCTTTTGGGATATAAGAAACACAGCACGCTAGATTTATGGATTCTCACGCAAAGTATGGCACCAGTAAAAAAAAATAGACACATCTACAGTAAAAATGCTTATATTAGCAAAACCATCCTTACGAAAATACATATTTTAGGTCCTAAGAGTTACTGGCTGGGAATGTACCTTTTATGAAACATATTTTTTAATACTGGGATGTGCATTTTAATGACATATTTTGGACACCAGGTATTTATCCCTGGGGAAAAAAAGTGGGGGTTTTTTGCTTACTGAGCTCTTGAGTAATCATTTGGCTGCCATCCATAGATAAATATATTCTAAAATGATGATTAATATGGTTTTACAAGTGTTACTGTGAGAGTCAGTTTGGAACAGCTTGAATACCTAATGTGATAAGAAACTGTGATCAGTTCCGTGATAATGTAATGTTTTTCTTAGAATCATTTCATTAGAATAATTCTTTTCTAGAATCATTGTGTTCTATAACTTTTCTGGCACTTGCTTTCCTTCAGGAATAAAGCAGGTAGTTTCTGTCTGATAGTGCTTTGCCAACAAGAAGATATCAAACTAATCAAACCCTTTGGTTTATTTCGGGTTTGTTAGCGCCAAGTCCTGTTTTACACAAGGAAAGAAAAGGGCTTGTTTTGGGAGAGACTATTGGAAAAATCTAAGTGACAGAAACATCAAAACTCAGCCGTGCTTGTGCTTTCTACGAGGTGCTTCTCCCACCTGCACTGGCTTTGGGATGGTACTTGTCCATTTGACCGTGTGTTGTGGACACCGAAGGCTCAGGAGTTCCCCCGCTCCTCGACGTCCCAGACAAGCAGACTGAATCATTGTAAACAAATTTGCTTTCCAGACTTGTATGCTTCTGAAGGCATTGCTGCTGGAAAAGGCCTCTGGATGAGTGGCTTGGGTTGTTAAGGAACACCATCCTGGGAGCAGTATGCTCAGAAAAAGGCCTGGGAAAAAACTTCCCCAGCTAATATATGGCTCAGATGCCAAAGTATGCAGCAAAACCAAGTTAAATAAACTTTGTAATCTATTTCTGCTGCTGATTGATAGCTGCTCACTAGGTATCATGATTTTGTCCCTTCTCCTTGGATTTACTCCTCCATTTTTGAAACTCAATTTTTCAACATCATCTTTCTTCGTCTTAAAAGTAACAGGTAGCAAAAGAGAAGTCTATGGCGTTCCTTACTTTCCTGGGTGTCTAGCTGTTGAAGAAATGCAGACTTTAGAAACCATCTGGTAACCTCTGGTTACTGTCCTCCTCACAGGCTTAGCATAGGAATACGGTTTCTGTCCTCTGCATATTAGCTTAAATACCCAGTAGAGATGAACGTGCAGGAAAGCAGCAGGGTGATTAAATGTTCCCAGTAGCATGTTGCCGATGGGCTGCCTTCGATGATGTCCACCTCCGTATTCCACCAGATACTCCGTTGGGGAAAATACCGTGTGGTCTCTAGCTGCAAAGGCTTGGTGCTGAACCAGGGGACCTGCTTGCAATCACAAATCCTCTTTCGTCTTGGAAACTAAACTGGTGGCTTTTTTCTTTTTCTTTTGAGCCTGTGTCTTGGTTTTTTCCTCCAAGGGCAGAGCTTGTTTCTCCAAAGCCAAGGGTGAAAACAGGCACGAGTTGAAGACTGAGAAAAATTCCCACTGTTTAAAATGACGCTTAAATGTTCTTTCAGGACAGAAGAAATGAACCCTTGCATTTTGTTAAAACTTCTTAAACCTGGTGGGAATACAGTCTTTGATTCCTGGCAACTGTGCTTCTCTCTCCAGATATCATTTTTAGAAGCTCAGCCTTTCTCTGAAATACTCCCTAGGCTAGACACTAATTCCTCTGCCAACTTCTGTTTATTCACCTCACTTATTTATTTTCCCTTCCTTTGCTCTGGAGGAAGGGAGTGTCCGTTTCAGGTTCTGCTTGCTTTTTCAGTAAACTATGAATTTATGCTGTTTGTGCAGCCCCTGGCAGAGGTCGGGCTCTGCTCATGCCTGGCACTCTCTGATTCCACAGCAATGCTAAAGGCATCGCCCCGCGCCGCGAATGTCACCGGTGCACAGAGCTCGGGGAGGCCAGCGGCCTCATGCGTTTTCAGGTCTCTCTGGCTTCCAGGCAGCATTGGTGAAGTGATCCCAATTTGCAGTCGCTCTCCATCGCACGAGGGGAGGAGGCGGCGCTGAGGGCTGAGCTCCGCTGGGAGGACTGCGGAGAGGTGGGAGCGGGCTGCAGGGAAGCACCACGCACGGGCGCCAGCTTTGGGGGGGCCACCAGCCACACAGGCATCTCCCACCCGCTCTGGGCTTGAGGTCCCTCTTACGTTAAACAAAATCAGCCTTCAGGAGGCTGTGTCTGGATATTCGGCCACTGCTGTGTCAGCCTGTTTAGTAAATTATTTTGGGATAGCTTGAATATGAAAAGCGTGAAGATAAAAGTCCTGTTACTATATTATATTTTAAGGAAAGCCAGAGTGATTTCCAAAGATAGTCTGGCAGGGAAAGGACTGCCAATAAAGAAAATTTTGCTTACAACTTAAAGGGGAAATTTGCATTGTCCTGTCTCCTTTTCCACATATACATACATAATATTTGGAGAAAGAGAGAGATACATGGAAATTATTTTCTTTTGTAATAAAAAGGTTTTGTTTGTTCAGCATGCTTCGGCGTCTAACGAGCAATTTTTTATTTTAACAACATAATCATCCTAAGACGTGCACTGAAGTTTTGGTCATTTTTGATCGGCTATACAAATTACAGTCTTGGTTATTCACACTGCAGAAAGACAGGCTGTCTTCCTACCTCCTGTATTTGCCTAGAACCATCCATATCATCAGTTTGGCAAGAAGAAGTTTTGTCTGAGGAGCAATTTTGACACCTCTGAGCTTTTTGCATCTGAGTAATTTTTCGTCTCCAAGTACAGCAGTTTATACTGCAGTTCTGCAGCACATCCATCCTTCTCCATGGGTACTAGCTAGCGGAGAGAGTGTAAAAATTGCAGTTTAATACGGTTCTGCGGAGCGACCTTTGATGCATGACCATATTGAATGGGAAGGACAGAAACAATATGTTGTGAATGATGTGGCCAAGGTTTGGATAAATCTTAGCTGGGTCTTAGGTCGTTTGGTCTCATTTCTTAACTCCACATTTCTCTTCTTTGCGAGTTATATTAAAAAACGCACACTTTCCTGTGCTTGCTTTCTCCTCAAAAGGCTATGTGAAGAACTCTGCGTGACGCCAAAAGCAATATTAGTTGTTGGAATCAGCTTTCAGGATGTGCTGAAAGTTGTGTAATCAGCACCTTACCTCTCAGAAAGACTGAGTGCTTTGCTCTCCTACATCTCACAGGCGTGCGGGGCCTGGGAAAGTTGTTTCTTTCAGCTACTCGAGAGACCTAACTAGAGAATTAAATGCTCTGGAAGCGTATCAAAATTTTCTCCACCCTGGGTTCAAAGCTAGGCCCATCTTGACATCAGTCTCTTTCTCCAGGCTAGAGCAATATTTTGGGGAAGGAAAAAAAAAGAGTCAAATGAAACTTTAAAAACATCATAGTAACTAGAAGAATACGGTAGAAAAATGCTTAATAAGGTTATGATTTTTCTTAAAATGTAAGGGAAAAGCAGCAACAGCACAG
Organism: Phaethon aethereus; assembly: GCF_964289735.1. Taxonomy (NCBI): domain Eukaryota; kingdom Metazoa; phylum Chordata; class Aves; order Phaethontiformes; family Phaethontidae; genus Phaethon; species Phaethon aethereus. The sequence goes on from NC_138575.1 coordinate 138,524,587, forward strand.
TGATACGAGCACAGAAAAAGAAACGTGCGCAAGCAGGGGAGTGGGCTGTTGGCAGCACTGTGTCATCCACGGGAGAGCTGTGACCCAGGGTGGGGTCTTCCAGGTGACCAGAAGCGATGTCTTGTGCTCTCAGCTTCAAAACCTCTAGAGTTCCCTCTAGAGACTACAACATCGCTGTCCTAAAATGAACGTGCATTCAGGAAGCCCCTTAACACGATGTAGTCGTGTGTTTACCTGCCTTGGGTGAACAGAAACAGGAGTGAGTTACTGTAATGCCCTGCCTGAGAGCGTATGGTGGTGCAATTTCAGTTTACTTTGAAGTATGGGGCAGAAGCTGTGGGGGTCCAGAAGTTGCTTCAGATGTTCAGCTTTCCTTGCTGCAGGTGCTGCACCCTGCGTCCGAGCAGCAAACGGACGGTGGATGTCAGTACCCGCTTCATCGCCTTGGTGCATGTGAACTGGAGCCCTGACTTGCAGAGATGCCGTTTCTTTTTAGATGGTTTAAATAATATTTGGGTATAGATGATATCTATGACGCATCTTGAAGTCCGCATAAGACGGGTCACTCGGGACTATGCACGTGTAAGCAACTTGTCTCTCCTTTTCAGCAGCTGCCTAAGCAAGTTTTGTGATTAAACGTTGTGTGTTTTGGACTGCAGTTCCGCAGCGCGAGTGGTTTGGCAGCAGCGCTGGATGAACGAGTTCCCGCCCCTGGCACCGCGCTTTGGGTGGTGTAAAGTGGTATAGAAGTGGGGTTTGCCTTTGATACAGTTCTTGGGCGTCAAGACTACCTTAACTCTGGTGTTGCCACTGGCGCACTAGGCTTACGAATTGCTGAACGCATTTTACAATGCGGTACGCATAGCTGAATAATTACTGAGCGGCCAAACGTGACTTGAGAACAGCTTTTTGCTCAGCGAAGAGTCCTCCTCCCGTTGCACGGTCGCTCAGAAAAGGCTCATGGGGCCGGAGCGCTGGTCCACGGTCCCCAGAGAATGAGCTGGGGCTTGGTGGGACAAGCACGAAACCAGTGCCAGTGCTGGGAGACATCCAGCCGGAACCATTCCCTGCTCCCGGCCCCTGGAGCTCACACCAAGCCAATGTTTGCGCACGGCTCTAGTGAGGAAAAGCAGTGTATTGTTCATTACTCGTAATAACGAACTCCTGAATCTCCAGGTAAGCAAAACACTTCAGAAAAAGCTAGACCTGGATATCTGGACTGGAGCATCCTGAAGGGAGAAGCAGAGCTAGTCAGATGCTATGATAAGGGGCAATACTGGCATGTATTTCTCCTGAGATCTCCTCTGTGTAAATGGTTAAGTAAACAGCCCAGGGAGCTGCTGGCCAGCTTGTCTCACTTCAATATCTAGCACAGCAAAAAGCAAATAAAGAGATTCTTCTGTAAATGGTCAGATGGCAACAGGTTGATATACTGTGGGGCACACGGATTTTTAGAAAACAGAGCAACCTTTGCAAAGCTTGTATGTTTTTGAAGCAATCATAAGCTTTTTAGTAAGGTAGTTGATGTGAAATTCACGGCTGATATCAAGTTGAAAATGAGTTTATGAATTAATGAAGACATTTATGCAAATACCTTTGTGTCAAGGGTAAATCTGTATTTAATTTTGTTTGTATTTTGCTTTCATGAATGATCTGGAATTTTAAACTAGATGGTTATCGCAGTTTGCGGAAGGTTACGGTTTTGGAGCACTGAAATTGCTAAAGGCCGTGAAGACTTCTAGCAAAACCTGCGACTTCAAAGAGGAAATTCAACATCATAAAGTCGTGTCAATGAGAAGAAAAAAATCCCAAGCCAAACTTTATCAATCAAAACCCAGAGAAAAAAAGGTTATATAGTAACAGTGGGGAAGAGGATCTGGGCATTAATAGATAACAAATTAAATGCACCACAGTGTAATTTGCAAAAAGACAAAGACTGTTCTGGGCAAGGTTCCTAATGTTCCTGCTACATCTGATCCAGGATTACCTCCAGTTATTCCCTGTAGGGGCTTAGTTTTACATTCTCCTCAGACTTTTACACAAAGCTTGCAGAAAGCTTGGAGAAGAGGAGGCTGAGGGGAGACCTCAGGGTAGACGGTCTCTACAACTCCCTGAAAGGGGGTTGTGGTGACGTGGGTGTTGGTCTCTTCTCCCAAGTAACTAGTGATAGGACGAGAGGAGATGGCCTCAAGTTGCACCAGGGGAGGTTTAGATTGGATATTAGGAAAAATTTCTTCACCGAGAGAGTGGTCAAGCATTGGAACAGGCTGCCCAGGGAGGTGGTGGAGTCGCCATCTCTGGAAGTGTTCAAAAAACGTGTGGATGTGGCGCTTTGGGACATGGTTTAGGGTGCATGGTGCTGTTGGGTTAACTGTTGGACTTGATGATCTTGAAGATCCTTTCCAACCTTAATGATTCTGTGATTCTGTGAATCATGAAGCACAGTTCACAGATACTGCGTGTTAAAGTAATTACATGTTTTAGTTTCAAGTTGTATATAGTGGGGGGTTTCTGCGTGTGTGCACACCCTGGACATGTATGTGGGTTATTACAGGTCACGGTAGTGGTTCTGAGTTGTATTTATCCTTTGTCTTCCTTTTAAGTCCTCAGAGTGATAATTTCTTGCTGAACAACATCGGCAACACTGGGAATACTCCATAGAAGAATGGAGAACAAACAAAAAGCCTCTTCAGTGAACAAAGGACAGGGGTAGCCCAAAAAGTCAGGAAAAATTACTTTAGGCTTAAGGCCAGCTTTCATGAGAAGGCAGGTAGAGTTGGAAATACACAATGTAAAAGGAGGGCCAGGAATACTTCAAAAATATTTTAAAACATAACGTTGGTATTTTCAAAAGTAGTAACAGAAAGAAAAGAATTACTGCAGGTGACTGAAGAAATAAGCCAACAGAAAAAGGGTGACTCAAACTGTGTATTAGGGAAAATATGTAAGACCGGTCAGAAAAAGGAAAGATTTGCATCACCCATGGATTCTGGTGTGCTCAGAATGAGCTTAGTTCTCAGAGTGGGTCTAAGGAAACTTTATTTTCTGTGGAGAAACTGGGCTCAATTGAAACACAATATTATCTCAAAAAGTGCTTTCCATGCTAAAAAAACCAACTTTTTGTCAGGAGATTCCCTTAAATTAGAAACAAATTACTAAATGTTGAGATTTTCTACTGATAATTTACATTAGGGGCAGGAAACAGAAGCAAAATTTTGTGTGAAGGTGAAGGTTTGTCTGTCCAGCTCCCTGTCTTGCTTTGCTTTGGCGAGCCAGATGCATGTGTGTGATGGTTCTAAGCCTTGGTGAGGTGGAGATCACAGCCGTAGAGGTCTGTCAGGAGATCAGGCATCCGAGAGGGCGGAACACCTCACCCTCTGAGCTTCAATTATCCCCCTCTGCAGGGACGCCCGGGGCCAAACAGCGACGTTAAAGCCTCCCCAGCCGTGGCAGCAAGAGGGCAGGGAACAACCAGGAGATGTTGTCCCTCCAGGCTGGCTCTGTTCTCCTCCAGAAAGCACCTCCTTGCAGGTGCTCCTCCTTGCAGCTCCGAAATGCGTGGAGGGAGAGTGGTCTCCATCCCCTACGGCTCTCCAAAGCTGTTTTCCCTGCAGAAAAGGGAAACTTCTGCCTTCCCTTCGCCTCACTGCTGCGGGCTCCTGGGAAGGAGCGTCAGCGGCAAACGAGGAGTAAAGCTGTGGTGCGCATTGTACAGCTTTTCTGAATCCTTAGCGTTTAGGCAGAGCAAAAATAGCTTTAAAGAGAAACAGGCAGGCTTGAGTTCAGCTCCGTGTCTTCGGCAGACTGCACAATGACCTGACTTGCAAACTCCGCAGTGTGATGGGTTAAGGAAATGCCCTTTTGCTTCTGGAGAATGAGCCTGAATAATCTAAATTTAGTGGTCAATTATAAAATTACCAAACAATTAGGTTCCTTTCCTAGTCCGTGCTCATAAATGGCAGCGGCCAAGCCGTGCACGGGTGTTGCATGTCAGAGCAGCAGTAAATGAGCGGGGCTCTCCGGGAGAGCGAGCGGAGGCTTCTGCAACAAGCCCCAGCACTTGGCAGGCGAGGGAGCGGAGAGGGTGGTGACAGCGGGGGAATGCGGGGACCGCCGGTGGAAGGGCAGGGACGAGGCTGTTGCTTTGTGTTAACCTTTCAAAGCAGCTAGCATTTCTCAAGAGAGCCTGCCTGCCTTTTTTTGCTAAATATAGGACTGCCTTTCTCCTTCCCAGTCGGTAAGCGTGCTCCATGGGCTGTGGGTGCCAAAGCTGCCTGCAGACTCTATCTGTTCTTCTCCTCCTGCCCCCCTTGTGTCTTCTGTGACTGTCTCTGTAGCGTGCTTGGAAAAGCTTTGCCGCTCCTAATTCGCCTGTGGTGGTTGCCCGGCATGGAGCTTGCTCCAGGGAAGGCACAGGGGCCACCTGCCCCACGGCCGTGTCCCAGGGAGGCGGGAGGGTGCCCGGCTGCACGCGGGGCTCGGCTGGGATCCGGGGCTCAGGTGTGTTTCGCAGGTAGCGGGTGATGTTTCTGATGGGTGGGAGTGTCTGTCAAACAATGCTCCGCCCAGCTTAACTTCTCCTCACCGCCGATAAATTCAAAGGAGAGTCAGAAGAGCCATCCTGCAGAAGGCCTTGTTCTCTTCACGGGAGTGTGTACGTCAAAGGACTGTGTGTCATGTTCGTGCACTGACCCACGTATTTCTGAGCCGAGTCCACACCAATCCTCCGGCCCCGAGTTCAGGTAAGCATCCTTCTTCAAGAGGACTCTTGAGCAACTGCTTTCATTTGCAGATCTGTTTTTATGGCATCCTGGTTTCTAGCGCGAAAGGCAGGTTAATGTCCCATGGAGTGGGGGCTCGGGTGAAAAGCAGTACCGAAACCTGTGACTACGTCCCTTCCAGCTTAGTGAGACCCAAAGGCCTCTTCTGCAAAGGAACTTGATTCATCTAAACCTGAATCTTCATGCAAAAGCTTAAGCTAATGGATCAGGTGAACTTTAAATCAAATCTGAAATCTAAAATGCATTCATTTAAAAATTAGTACTGCTTTTTAATATTTATTCCTATTTGTGAGCTACTCTTTGTAGAGGAGTTCAGCATTTGTAGACCCTTGCTAATGGCATGGTGAGAAGGCTAGTGATAACACTGCATTTTCCTCTAAGGAACTCGCTGATTACAGATGAGGTGCCAAACTCCTGTGAGATATAGATACATCAGTATAAGAACTGGCATACTGGCAGAGATGAAGAGGATCACTAACACCATAACCCTGTTTTCTATGGTAGGCAGGAATGATGATTAAAGAAGTGTAGAAGACAGCAGAAAAATTAAGAAGTACAAGATACAAGTTATGTTTTCCCATTCCTGATGGTTAGTGATTTAGGGTCTTCTTGAACTGGACAATGATCTGGGCGGTTTTGTTTAATAGCCACTGGTGGCTGGGAACTTTTCTATTTGGTTTTCGAACCCATTTTCACTCCCAGCTCTCACAGTCATGACAGTGAATTCTACAATGGAATTGTGTATGGCACACAAAAATAATTCCTAACTCTGATAGGGCCTGTCCTTTTGTAGAAAGGGAAAACAACAGGTAACGTAACCTCTTTTAGGAGTAATAAGCCTTGAATATGCAGCGTTTTAGGAGACCGAATGTACAGTTGCACAAAATGTTTAATTACTCCAGTTTAATTGCAGACCACTTTTGAAAGGTAACCTGTAATCATCCATTCCTCCTGCTTCCCCTGCACCAGGTATAGCAGTTGAGTGACCTCAGGGGCAGCAGATCTGACAGAAAATGAATCCACCAGAAGACTGTTAACTTTCCTTCAGAGTAGCAGCCTTACCACACAGCCACTCAACCAGGAGCGCGCGGACAGACATGAGGAAAGCAGAGGGGTGCAGGACCCCTCCTCTGGTGGCAGCCCACTGCTGGATGGGGTAAGCCCATCATGAGTCTGCACAGGAATGTTTGAGAAGTGTAGAGCAGCATATACTGTTTGTCTAACTTAGCATATGGATGGCATAGCTTTTCAGGGCTTTCTCATTAAGTGAGAAACTTGTTTGGTTTTTTGTAGTCCACTAAGACAAATTCCACTTCAGGGACATGGGCGCAACAGACGCCTAAGTTTGAACAGAACATAGATTATTAAGTGCAAGGAGAACGACGGGCTTGTTCCTTTTGTGCTTGAGTAGGAGGAGCTGCCTAAATGTAGTTTTTCAATCTGTTTTCCTGACCTCACTTGGAAAAAAAAATCCCCCTAACTATGCTGCAAATGGTAACTGCAAGTTTTCCTCCTCTCTATTATTGCTCTTCAGATCTTAAATCGAGATTTTCCATTACAACATGAGGCATTAATGTAGTGCTGTTTCATATAATGCACTGTGCTTATCCACGCTTTGGCAGCGCCTTTATGTTCCAGTGCTGTAAGGAAGAAGTAAGAATTTACTTGCAGACGAAGCAGCAGACACTGTCAAGTTCACCTAGGTAGCTAGATTTAACTTCTGCATTTAAATCAAAAGAACATTAATTCACTTAATTTCTTTTCCTTTGTATAGATCTCATATTATTTAATTACAATAATACCAATTTTGCCATAATGGTATTGCTTATTTAATAATATTCAAATGAAAATAAATGTGACAGTTAAAATATTAAAAGATCCTGAGTCAGCTAAAAAAGCCATGAAGCTCAGGCCTTAAAGGATTGTCACGTTCCAATAGAAATGTATTTCTTATATCTATTTACAAAACTTAGCCTGATCTTTTAAAACTGAGGGAGGGGAACATCTGAGTCTTCCTTCCCCCACTTAAAAAGTCCACGAAGCTTTGTTAAGAAAACAAACAGAAAAGGCTCCAAGTAACGCATGAGCTCCAGAGGAATGCTATGGTCCAGCTGTAGCCGAGGCTCAGGGACATTGGTGGCTCCAGCTGTTTGTTCGCTGCAGACACAGAGCGCTCTCCTCCCTTCTGCCGAGAGTCACCCGCCTTTGTGTTGGTTGGATTCCCACTGAAAATGGTCCGTGTGTCATGACAGCCCTCGGGCAGCAGAACTGCCACGTTCTTCTTAGCCTCCATCAAGTGGCCACCACAGTTCGTGCTCTGGTACCTCCTGCAGCATTTGTTGTGTGGCACCTGTGGAGGGATTACACCCTTCACTGTGAAACACTGAGCTCATTGGATCATATTTTGGAGGTGACTCCAGAGGACCTGATAAAAGATCACAAGAGAGGGACAGAGGGGGCAATGTGGAAGGTTTTCCTCTGTGAAGTTCTGCGATGGCTTTCTGTCCAGTTGAAATAATATGCCTGAGAGATGGCTTTTCCATCTGAGACCCTTCGCTGGACCTGAGGTCCTCCTGGAGGCGGCAGATGTAGCTTTGATATAGCAGATATAGCACCCAGAGGTGTGTAGCTTTCTCTGCCTTTGGTTCAGGAGCAGTTTTCCACAAAAGAGCAGGAAGAATCCCACAGTTATCATTTCCAGGGGTCACTGTGGGATTCACCACACTGCCCTACGGCTTTGTAAAGAAACAGGGAAAAAATCAAGTTACACTTAGATTTAGACAAATATCTAAGCATGTATAGAGCTTTATAAGTCTGAACAGTCTTTGGACTACTACTGCTACCTTGAACCACAGCCATTGTCAGCAGCCTGTGATTAAATAAAGAGTAAGAGAGAGATTTGTATTGCACTTTGGATTTTTCACAGTGGCTTTGAATTAAAGTAAGACAATATGGAGAGCATTCATTCACAATTCAATAGGGTAACTACAGCAGTCTAAAAATCATCCCATTTATCGGAATAATTTAGATGGTAGACAGACATATACAGGCATTGTCCTCTGGATCCCTCTAGGCTGATGGAACAGGTCACCGCAACCATCTGTTCATCACTGTACTCAGAGGTACCAACAGACCAGCATCTGTGAATGCTGGCTGCTTATGGTTCAAGCAAGAAATCAGTCAAATCTTAGAGCAGAATCATAGAACCATTTAAGGTTGGAAAAGACCTTTAAGATCATCAAGTCCAGCCATTAACCTAGCACTGCCAGCTCCACCACTAAATCATGTCCCTAAGCACCACATCTACACGTCTTTTAAATGCCTCCAGGGGTGGTGACTCCACCACCTCCCTGGGCAGCCTCTTCCAACGCTTGACAACCCTTTTGGTGAAGAAATTTTTCATAATACCTAGTCTAAACCTCCCCTGGTGCAACTTGAGGCCATTTCCTCTTGTCCTATCGCTTGTTGCTTGGGAGAAGAGACCAACACCCACCTCACCACAACCCCCTTTCAGGTAGCTGTAGAGAGTGATAAGGTCTCCCCTCAGCCTCCTTTTCTCCAGGCTAAACAGACTCAGTTCCCTCAGCCACTCCTCAGAAGACTTGTGCTCTAGACCCTTCACCAGCTTCGTTGCCCTTCTCTGGACACGCTCCAGCATCTCAATGTATTTCTTATAGTGAGGGGCCCAAAACTGAACACAGTATTCGAGGTGCGGCCTCACCCATACTGGGGGGACGGTCACTTCCCTAGTCCTGTTGACCAGGATGCTATCGACCTTCTTGGCCACCTGGGCACACTGCCGGCTCATGTTCAGCCAGCTGTCGACCTGCACCCCCAGGTCTTTTCTGCCGGGCAACTCTCCAGCCACCCCTCCCCAAGCCTGTAGCCTTGCCTGGGGTTATTGTGACCCAAGTGCAGGACCCAGCACTTGGCCTTACTGAACCTCATACAGTTGGCCTCAGCCCATCAATCCAGCCTGCCCAGATCCCTCTGTAGACCCTTCCTACCTTCCAGCAGATCAACACTCCTGCACAGCTTGATGTCATCTGCAAACTTAGGTGCACTTGATCCCCTCGTCCAGATCATTGATAAAGATATTAAACAGAACTTGCCCCAGTACTAAGCCCCAGTACTAAGTACTGGTCCCCACTTGTGACCGGACACCAACTGGATTTAACTCCATTCCCCACTATCTTTGGGCCCAGCCATCCAGACAGTTTTTTACCCAGCAAAGAGTACACCTGTGCAAGCCATGAGCTGCCAGTTTCTCCAGGAGAATGCTGTGGGACAGAATCACTAGGTTGGAAAGGACCTTTAAGATCATCAAGTCCAACCATTAATCCAGTGCCACCATGTCCCCTAAACCATGTCCTGAAGCGCCACATCCACACGTTTTTTGAACACTTCCAGAGATGGCGACTCCACCACCTCCCTGGGCAGCCTGTTCCAATGCCTGACCACCCTCTCGGGGAAAAAATTTTTCCTAATATCCAATCTAAACCTCCCCTGGCGCAACTTGAGGCCATTTCCTCTTGTCCTATCACTAGTTACTTGGGAGAAGAGACCAACACCCTCGTCGCCACAACCCCCTTTCAGGTAGTTGTAGAGAGCGATAAGGTCTCCCCTCAGCCTCCTCCAGACTAAACAACCCCAGTTCCCTCAGCCGCTCCTCATAAGACTTGTGCTTCAGACCCCTCACCAGCTTCGTTGCCCTTCTCTGGACACGCTCCAGCACCTCAACATCCTTCTTGTAGTGAGGGGCCCAAAACTGAACACAGTATTCAAGGTGCGGCCTCACCAGTGCCGAGTACAGGGGCACGATCCCTTCCCTACTCCTGCTGGCCACACTATTGCTGATACAGGCCAGGATGCTGTTGGCCTTCTTGGCCACCTGGGCACACTGCCAAAGGCTTTACTGAAGTCTAGGTGGACATCATCCACAGCCTTTCCCTCATCCACTAAGTGGGTCACCTTGTCATAAAAGAAGATCAGGTTGGTCAAGCCTTTCGTAAACCCATGCTGATTGGGCCTGATAACCTTGTTGTCCTGGATGTGCCACGTGATGGCACTCAGTATGATCTGGTCCATAACCTTACCCAGCACCAAGGTCAGATTGACAGTCCTGTAGTTCCCTGGATCCTCCTTCTGGCCCTTCTTGTAGATGGGAATCGCATTTGCTAACCTCCAGTCAAGTGGGATCTCCCCAGATATCCAGGACTGCTGATAAATGACTGAAAGTGGCCTGGTGAGCACTTCCACCAGCTCCCTCAATACACTTGGGTGGATCCCATCCCGCTCCATAGACCTGTGTGTGTCTAAGTGGTGTAGCAGGTCACTAACCATTTCACTTTGGATGATGGGGGCTTCATGCTGCTGCTCATCCCTGTCTTCCAGCTCGGGGGGCTGGGTACCCACAGAACACGTAGTCTTACTATTAAAGACTGAGGCAAAGTAGGCATTAAGTTCTTTAGCCTTGTCCTCATCCTTTGTCACTATGTTTCCCCCTGCATCCAATAAAGGATGGAGACTCTCCTCAGCCCTTTTTTTGTTGCTGATGTATTTACAGAAACATTTTTTATGGTCTTTTACAGCAGTAGCCAAATTAAATTCTAGTTGGGCTTTGGCCCTTCTAATTTTCTCCCTGCGTAGTCTCACGACATCCTTGTAGTCCTCTTGAGTTGCCTGCCCCTTCTTCCAAAGGTCATAAACTCTCCTTTTCTTTCCTGAGTTCCAGACAAAGCGCTCTGTTCATGCAGGCCTGTCTTCTTCCCCGACGGCTCGTCTTTCAGCACATGGGGATAGCCTGCTCTTGTGCCTTGATTTCCTTCTTCAAAGATGTCCAGCCTTCCTGGACTCCTTTGCCCTTCAGGGCTGCTTCCCAAGGGACTCTGTCAACCAGGTTCCTAAACTTGTTGATAAAGTCTGCCCTCCAGAAGTCCAAGGTGGCAGTTCTGTTGACCCTCCTCCTTACTTCTCTGGGAAACAAAAACTCTTATCGTTTCATGATTGCTGTGCCCAAGATGGCCTCTAACTCTGACATCACCCACAGTTCTCTCTTCACTAACGAACAGGTCCAGCGGGGTGCCTTTCCTCACCAGCTGTGTCAGGAAGTTATCTATCTTCCACACACTCCAGGAACCTCCTAGACAGTTTTGTCTCTGCTGTGTTGTATTTCTGGCAGAGATCTGGTAAAGTGAAGTCCCCCATGAGAACAAGGGCTAACGATTGTAAGACTTCTTCTAGCTGCTTCTAGAATATTTTGTCTGCCTCTTCCCCAACTATTGGTGTAAACTATTCAAGCAAGCCAAGATGCTTTTGCTTAAAATGAAATAAGAAGCAGCATAAAGTTTTTTTCTCTTTGTGGACCCATGGGATCAGTAATTTCTGTTAGGGCAGTGATGAATCACCCAGTATCACAAGAGAACTTCTTGTGCTAGTACAGCTGGGAGCCTGAGGGAGCAGAAGAATCTGTCACGGGTGCTTTTCGGCCATGACTTTCATGTTTCATGTCCGAGTGTTCTTCTGTAGAACGTCACCAGGCCTGGGCACTATAAGCAGCAAAATACTGCTGCCTGCCTTCTCACAAGTACCAACAAAAAGTGAAAACCTGTCTTTTCCATCTCAGACAACCTGCCTGGGTCTCTGCTCACATGGAACATTGCTCTCCTTTTCTTTGGAGTCTCTTGTGGGCTTGTAATCAGTCTCTCCGATCCTCGTGGGACAGTTCAAGCGCCATAATTTCATTGTAAGGCCAGCAGTGAAATTGTGCTGGCACAGGGACTGATCCGCATCCTTGGCTGTGAGTAAAGCCAAACCAACAGGGGTTGCTCAGGCAACATTGCTGGGTTGACTGGGTCCCCAGCTGTGGGTGCAGTTTAGTGCTGTCCCAGAGAGGAGCAGTGGGAGCTCTTGGCCATTGTGTCTTCATCTCTAACTGCTGCTCCAGCAGCCATTGGAGCCTGCTCCAAAAGGCCCTCGAGTTGGGGTCATTGGTCACATAAAGGCTCTTGGTCATGTGAAGGCTCTTGGTCACATGAAGGTGTCCATTTCCAGCTAATGATCAAGAAGTCTGGTCATTCCTATTGTATTCCAATATCAGTTTCTTCATTCTTTATTTGCTAACACTATCTTTTCTCACATTCTCTGTCACAGAAAGCTTTAGCAAATTTAGTAACAAACTTTTGCCTATAGTGAGTATACTATATGATAATTTAGTGGGAAAAACCTGAACTGCTTTGCAAATTTCAGCTGAGTACGAATGGTGGATGGAGAGATGTTATAGATGAAACGAGGGGGAGGGACATTTTCCCATCTCACTGCCAGGCACACATATACTTAAAGGGGAAGCTACAGATCCTGTGACTCCTGACTTTGATATCTGTCTTTGAGTACTTCAGTCTGAGTTTTATGGGTAAACTTTTATGTCACGTTTCACTGAAGGATCATAATTTAACTGAGATCTTAAATAACAGATATTGCTTGGACTCTTGAGTTTACAAATTACAGCTTCATGTACACCAGGAAAAAATTGGGGAACCCTGTTATTACAGACAGAGTGATATTCTTACAAAGCTGATATAGATGGCCATAGCACTTTTAAATGGAAGAGGAAATAAAACATATCCATTTGATCCCTGTAATTGCATCCACATCAGGACTGCAGATACATCAGTAAAAACTTACACTTCTAAATTGAGTTTGTAGTACAGGTCCGACTTTCTGTGAGACTTGAGTTAAAGTAGACATGCAGGAAAGGGAAGGCATGAGCGCTGCTGGTTGGGAAGAAGGAGAAGGAAATACCTGAAACCCCCGTTTCCTTTTCTCCAGCTGTGCCATCTGGCTGTTTCTAGCTCAGAGACCAGAGGAGCGGACTGTGAAGCAGAGTGGTAAAAGAAATGAAAGAGTTAAAGTGAGTTGAGAGAAGCAGGGGCAGTGTAGTGCTGTGGAAGGAAAATGCGTCCCAAAATGGATCAAAAATAACAAATACAAAATGTACTGAATGAACTTTTGTTTTTGCTTAAGATTAACTTAAATTTTTTAGAAGAGAAAAAAACACTTTCTCTGACAACACGAACCCTGTGTATATTTACCTGAGGCTTATAGAAATAGCTCATATGACAAGTCTGGCTCCATAAACTCTGCCTAAGAAGCCTGGATCAGCAAAATTCAATCTGGAAGCTGTCTATAAATTTATGAAACCTGTCTGAGGTTTCTAAGTTAATGAATAAAGTAATCTTTGTTTGTAAAAAGATGTAATAGTTTTATAAATCAATACTGAAGTCCATGGAAATCAATTTTCAGCGTTCAGTGCTTTAGCTAACTTTTGTTTTAATTCTACTGATAAAGAAATGCTAACTCAAGACTAGATGCATAAAGTGAGGGCTATTTATAAATACGTTTAATTATTTTTCTGATATCTTTTTGTCTTTTTTACTCACTGGAGACTTTCAGCAGTTTCATGCTTCCACTAGGTTTTAAGGAAGATGTTAAAGCAAGCAGTCAGCTGCTCTAAGGCCGATCACATAGTGCTTTTCTGCATGCTTTAATAACAGATGAACAGGCGATCCCATTTATAGAGCATACTACATGTTGACAGAGCGCATTACTTCATTTTGCCGTATTGGCAATTTGAGATCTTAACAAAACAATGCTGAGGTCGCTCTCATTCTGTATTGCCATCCTTGGAATGCGGCTTGGGTTTTCATTAACTCTGTCGCTACAAGGTACCGCAGATGGAGGCAGATTTTATTGGGGGGGGCCACAGTAATAAACGTTAGAGAGCAGAAAGTTGTAAAGAGCTTAAATTCTTTGTCCCATGCGGATGAATTCCTTCTCCTTAACACACTCTCTGGTGTTCTCAGCATCTTGCGGACAGTTGGTGTAACTGGAGGTGGATGGGTGGATAGCTCACAAGGGCCTTGACACCTCCCAGCTGTTGTGTGGGGCAAAGTGGTCCCAAACTCCTGCAGCCGGTGAATATAAGCTTCAATATAAACTGTAAAAGTTTGGAGAATCAACCCGGCGCTTGGCTTGCAGCATCCTGGCTCTGCTTAGGAGCACAAATCGCATACGGGACCGCTTCCAAGATTTCCCCTCAACTTTTCAGTCAAGGGAGAAGGACAAAAACGGGGGGAAAAAGAGCATGGCTCAGCCTCACTGCTGCATTATTCCTGCATTCCCCTATGCTGGCTTCATTGAAATCACCGGTATTACCAAGCTAGAGTAAAACTCCAGTGAATCTTTCCAAGGCCTTTTCTGTCCGTACATTTTTGTGAGTCTTACCAGGACAGTTAAAGCAATACAAGTCACTTGAGAAGAATTTAACTACAAAGGAGCTGGGCGTCCTTATTGCAGAAGGAGAGCAGGCACGTGGGGGATTCTTCAGGAATAGCTGTAGTGCTTTCAATTCATAGCTTACCTTTTCCCAAAACAATTGCCTGAGAATAGGCCAGCATTTTTATACTACGCAGCCTTTCCCAGGCTGTTTTGCCCAGGGGGATCTTCCCCTCCCCGATTAGCGTTAAGCGTCATTGCTCAGCACTGCGGCTATACCACCTCTGGTTCCCCAGATCTGGGAGGCTATGGGCTGTGCCCTGCTTTCACCTTCCTCCCACCCCTGCAAAGGGAATCGCCCCGGTTGGGGATATACTGGAATAACTGCATCCAAGCTACGAGGGATTCAGTATACTTACACCAGTAAAGGATCCTGCAGCTTAAAACAATACAGCTCTGCAAGCAGAGAAACTGCTGGGGTGACGGCGCCCGTCTTCTATGAATCGTGCCTTCATGTCCCCCTTGCTTTTTTAAAATCACTTTCTCAACAGCGCCGGCACTCAGGGCTCCAGTTCCCAGGTGACGGGGAGCCCCAGGTGCCCCAGCGTGGGGTGATTTAGCCTTTCGCCGCATGCGACTGGGAAGCAGCTGTGAGCACTAGCGTATTACAACCCTTCAGTTAAAGGCGGCTCTTTTGGCGCAAGAACTAATCTGTGAGAGTGAGATGCCATCGTTACGGCGCAGCAGTCACGTCTGGTGCAACTATCGTCACGACTGCTGCAGGAGAGAACAAAAGTGCAATAAATACACCTTTTGCTGTATGTTTACTGGGCTGTGCTTTCTGCAATGTGCACTGCTCAGTACCCCTCTTGGGTAAGGTAGTAATCCGTTTTGCCTGGACATTTGCCTTCTTGCAAATCCCTTCCCCAAGCTGCAACCTGCATGCATTTCGGTTTATATTTTGGGAACACGTGACCATTCAAACAGTCTATCCAGCCAGCTGGACAAAAGGGATTTAACACAGTCGTTCTTTCCTTTGGGTAGCGCAGCTTGTTGTAGGGCTCTGTACATGGACGTGTCTGCAGTGGCAGCTTCTACAGGTGAGCACACATACTCCGCGTGCTCAGCTGGCTCTGGAAATGTATTAAGCAGATCAAACGTCCTGTCTGCTTTAGACTGACGTGGCCCAAACTCTTTCAGCTCTGTTGTCTGTATAGAGTAGGTCTTCAGTGACTATAACTGGGACCAGGACACCTAAACTCCTGCATAGACGAAGATGAATCCCACGTGGAACACTTGGACGTGGTTGTTATTGGGTTTTTTTTTTGTTTTCGTAGCCATTTTACAATGTTTTCAGGCTTAGGGTAAGGGTTATCCAGAGTGTTTAAGATTCTGCATTTCTCCATCTCTCCTTTGAGTGCTCAAGTCAGTTCCCTCATAGTCTCTCTCACTTGTCATGACAGGTCAGGGGAACTTTTATGCTTGAATCATTAGGTGATTGAAGTTTCTTACTAGAAAACAAATATGCTTTGATGCTTCTGCAGCCTTGAGGTGAAAACAGCGATGGACTTACAGCCAGGGAAAATGATGCTCGAATAAAACTGATTACTGCTTGAAGGCCTCAGAACTCCATACAGTGAAACTGTAACCATACACTGAAATTGTAACCATACCTGTTCCTCAGAGCAAAAACGGACCGTGAATGTAAACTGCTAGAGCACCCTGTAAAAACAGCCATTGTTAACTCAGTGGACAGCCGTGTATACAAGTTTAAAATACCTCAAAGAAACTCAGTGTCTGAGGTTATTGCATGTGTTTCCATTTGATAAATACAAAAGAAACGTTTCGAAAGCCATCAATCACAGTGATAAGTAGAAATTTGCTGCAGTGGAAAAAGCCAATTTGCTGGCCTTTGAATATTTCATTTGCAACTCCTTGAATTCACTCCTAATCAACCCAGGAAGACTGTCGCTGGGTTACAAGCAGGCTGCACGGAGACTCCGGGTTTACGACCGTGAGCAAATCCTGCTGGGTTGTCCCACAGCCCAGGGCCCGGGACTGATTCGGAGTGTGTATCTTTGCTTACGTCCGTCTGGTGACCCAAACCAAGACCCGGTGATGCTGAAAATTCTGGGTTCCCGTGTCTTAACGCGGGCTGGCCGGCACAGCTGCTCTGCGGCGGGCTCGCCACCCCCGGGGCTGGCACGGCGCTGCAGCTTGCCAGCGCCAAGAACTCGGGGCGTTGCAGGGCTGTGGCAAATCCTAATTCCATAGTAATTCCCAGGCTGGCTTTCTGGCTTCCCAGGCTCCCTGCCCTGGAGCTGAGATGTACTGGGATGCCTCCCGGGGACTGTCACTCCGTGGGCAGTTTTCATGAGCGCTCCCCCAGGGCTCAGAGGAAGGGGGGATTTTTGTCAGGCTCATTGCTAACCAAGCAGGCTGCTTGATGATTTGTCTTTCCTGGCTCACAATAAAGTATAAGAATTTAGAGTTCACAAGAAGTTTTAAAATGTTGGCTTTAGACTTAATCAGATGAAAGTCAAATTTTGAAAAGCAAAGTTCCTTCTCAACTGGAACACTAGCTTTTCAACCAGCTCCAGTGAATACTATGAATAATAGTAATACCCTGACTCTTAATTTACAGCTGAAATCCAGAACAGAAGAACACAAGGTCCATCTGCTTACACGATCCCAAAATTATTGACAACTACAAAAACATGATGTTTGTAACCACTTCACATATAGCCTGAAACATATTAAACAATGACTTCATTTGAAGAGGTTTGTTAACATTATGACTATTATTATTGTTGGTCACAAGAGGCTTGGTCTTGTTCCAGTCTTGAAATAATTACTTTTACAATGCAAAACTGGTTTATGAATTACAACACTAAATCAAAATGTACAGTAGTCACGTTACTTCTTGGGAGGTTTTATTGTGTAGTTATTACCCTGCACACTAAGTGGATTTTAACAATCCTATACTACCTATGAAACAATTTTGAATAAACCTTGGGTTTGTGAAAGAGCCCTTCCCCCTCCTAAATTCTTGTCAAATACCCAGATGGTAAATTTAGATGGAAGCCCATGCTTCTATCCGTTGTTGATAAGCATTCCTCTTTCTAGTCAGAGCGAGCAAATCACATATCTGTAGCCAATTTGTTTCAAGTTAGTGTTTTTTACTTTTTTTTTTAACACAGCTGCAATTTCTGTAAAAGTCATATGTAATGAAAGAAAATCGTGCTTTTCTGCCTCTCCAGTTCTCAGAAGACAATTTAGGGAGAAGGATAATTGCTAGTGAGAGCTCAGCCCAGTAATGCAGTTTACAGTGAATGTGAGTTGCGAGGAGATAAACAAGGAAGGAAATACATGGAGATCTACCCACTTGCAGGAACTAGAAAAAGCTTCCAGTGAATTTGTTTTCCCAGATGTGTATCATTTACAGAGATGAGACTTCACTGAGATTTTTGGCTTGTATGCTTAAGCCCCTTAAGCTGTTTTGAAACTCTAAACCTGGAAGTTAATTTTGCTTCCATTCTTTTTCCTTCTTCCCCCCACCCCTTCATTTTTTCCCCCCTTATTCCTGTCTGCCTTTTTAGCTTGTTCTGTCAGCAAGGAAAACCAAACGTTAACAAAAAAAAATTAGGCTTGAAACTCTTATCATTTATCTTCACATGAAGCAGTGAGTTGTCCCGTTTATTTACATTGCAGCCTTTAAGGAGAGAAAAAGATGGCAGGATTAACTGGAAGTGTCTTCTGCAGCTTTAAAACCAAATGAATTCTAGTGACCCACAGGGTAAATGCTAATTTTTGTTGCAAAACTATTTTATGCTATGTGATAGGGCCATATTTTTGATTTACAAGTTAGTAGATTGGCGTTTTAGTTTAAGGATATTCTGGTGAATTTTCACTGATGCTGGAGATAAGAGACCAATGTGCAAACATAAGGGATGCGACGTAATTTAACCTTCTTCTAAAATACAAGTCTTTTAGATTAAATTTCTTTGCCAAGCCGCTGATAAGTGATAGTGCATTAATGTGCACGATCACATACAGGACATCATTGGCCTATAAATTATACAGTATATACACAGTGGCCTACAAATGAAACAGTGCAGCGATTCATTGGATGAAAAAAAATATAATTAAATTAGAATTGGTAACTAGAAGTAAATACCTGAGTGACATTCTGGTGACACACCTGTGCTAACACACTCCTGGGCGCTTGCGAACACGCCTTCATTCAGGGAAGGGTTTCCCTTGTGACTGCTCCGTGAGTCGTCTGTTGCTTATACCCAGAAGAGCTGGCGCCGGCCCCGAGGCACCTTGTCTTGAGCCTCACCTTCCCCTGAGGCTACGTCTGCTCCTGCCACGTGGTGCCCCATCGGGCGGCCGCAGCTGGGGCTGACCGCGGGCAGAGGGTCGGGTCCTCCTCTGGATGCTTACTGGTGCCATTCCTCAGAAAAACGGCCCCTCGGCACAGCACGGCCTACAGGTTTGAGTCAGGGATCTGGAGCCCGGCGTGCCCCCCCGGGCCCGGCGGAGTTGCAGAGCGCGGCAGCGGTAAGTGGGTGCGCAGAGGGTGCAGTTCCTCCCGGCTTCCACCGCCTGGTGCAAGCCCAAGGTGGGCGCTGGTGTCTGGGGGACACCGGCTGCTCTGTAGCTGCTCCCCAGGAATAAAGTGCTTAACTTCCCCTCCGCCGGTATGAGCGACGCTCGGGCAGCCGTGCTCCTGGAGAGCTACAGCAGTGCCATGCTCTTCTACTGGATTAGGTCTCCTGTCAGGGGGGTTCAGACAACGAGGAAATTGCAGCGATCAGACTCTTTCTAAATAGGGTTTCTTTTGCCTAAGAAGATTTATGTCACTGTTGTGAAGAAGCATCTCCACGAGTGAGACGGCACTTCATTCTTCATGGGCATTAAGTACCATTTCACACACTCACAGAATCACACAGAATCACTAAGGTTGGAAAGGACCTTCAAGATCATCAAGTCCAACCATTAATCCAGCGCCACCATGTCCCCTAAACCATGTCCTGAAGTGCCACATCCACACGTTTTTTGAACACTTCCAGAGATGGCAACTCCACCACCTCCCTGGGCAGCCTTATTTCTGTTACAAACCGGTGAGAAACTATCAACATATTTTGATAGATAGCAAACAAATACTTCTAAACAAAAAAAAAGTTGTTAGTTTTGAACAAAGGCTTTTTTGCAGTGTATTATCCCTAAATTCTGATTCCTTAGTTTCTAGGTTTTGTTTATAGAGCTTTATGTATTTGATTTACTTGTCTGTCATCTTTTCTCTCTGTTCTTTTTGGGAAATAGACTTAAGCTGTAACTTGTAATGACCGAATGAACGTTTGGCCAGAATAAGAAAAGTGCTAATTCCCCGAGGAAGAAGTGTGCTGCCAATATCACTCTTGGCCCTGGTTCAGCAGCCACAGAGGCAAGTCTTTTCCAGATTTGGAGTTAGCTCGGTGTGGAAGCTGCATTCATGTGCTATTAGAAAGGTCAAACAAAACAAGCCCTTCACGCTTGCATGAAGCTTTTTCACCTGACGATGCCCACTGTTTTTTCACCCAACAAGTATGGTAGCCCCTGCTTTCCAGAATGAAAAGAATCAAGACACTGAGACTATTAAGGACTTCTCTGAAAGCCAAAGTGAGATTTAAAGGCTCATCCCATCACTCGGCTCCCAGGTGGGCTTCCCCTCACTTAACTGCAGATGCCTGAAGGGCAGCCATCTGAACTAATTGTCATGGACTCCCACTGGACTGAGGTATGCGCTTCAAGTTACGTGACCCAGTTTAGATGTCTACTTGGGATGACATAAATTGTCCACCAGATGTGTCGGTTTCTTCCTGTGGACTCGGGGAGTCTAGGGCGACAAGCCGAGATGGAGACTGTAGATGTTTGCGTTTAGGTGAGACAAAACCATTACTGCCGTGAGGACCAAGCTGGCTTCCCTCCCATAACGGGGTGGATTTGGAAACTTTTTCCTACCTCATCTGATGTGACATCAGACAGCTTGAGTCACTAGTTCCAGGAGTCGTGGCAGAGAAGCAGAGAAGTCACTTCTCCCCAATTTCATAATCGTGTGCTGTCTGCAACTTTGATTTTTGCTAGTTTCCTAAACTAAAAAGCTAGTCTCCTTTGTTTAATAGCAATTACTGCTGAAGTTCATAGAGTAGTATTGGAAAAACAAAACCTGGCTTCATTAATGATCAGCACAGTAAAATTCAATTACCTACTCATTTCCCAGCTGCTGCATTGGAAGCAACTAAATTTTAGCTGAAATGTTTTTCATTCTTCCTTTCTGTTGTCAACAAATGATAAATAGGAGAGGAGCGAAGGTTTTACTGTAATCTACCTTTGCAGGTGTAAAGCATACATTACAGCCTCTGTAAGCAGCATAAGGAACAACCACAATGAGAATCATGGAAAGCATTAAAAAAACCGTGAGGAAGCAGTACCCCATACAACAGAAAAGATTTAAAATGAATTACTGAAAATTTTCTGGTTTATATTGTTTTTTCTTCATTGAGTAGCCTTGGAGTGAATTCCTCATCAGTGAGGAAATTAACTGTTGTGTTTTGTATCACCTGTTAAGAGAAGCCGACCTGGAAGGTTTATGCTTCCCAAAGTGAGCTGCATCCTTGGGTACCCATTATCAGGTAAATAAAGGAGGAAGGAAATTTGGAAGGAACACCAGGGAGCAATGATAAATGAATGTGAGTAAGGAAGGGATGTGAAAGGGGGAAAGGTAGTCAGAACCGCCCTGAAAGAGCTGTATGTTGATCCTAGTCACTAAGTGCCTTAAAAGAGGGACGGATGATTGCAAGCAATTGAGTCGTACAGCTCAGTTGGTTACTGCTCATTGCAGACCAGGGCTGCGCTGCAAATCCTGGGCAATCTGAAGTCAGATAGACTCTGTGGCCACCAGAAATACAGTGTAAGCGAGCTTCCTAGTCACAGCCACAATACCTTGCTTTCGAAATCCAGAAAGCTTTTGTTTTAAGGTCTGGCCTTTGAAAACACCTTCTGCAATTAGCAATTAGTTTTAAATTTTGTTACTGGGTACACAAAAATTTTGAACTGTACTATGAAATTTCTGACAGCTGCAACTTATCAAATCCTTTTTAAGATTTTATAAATGAAAATACTAAAAAAATCTTTTCTCCCTATTTTTTATATTGTATGGAGAGAAAAAAAACATATCTAGGAAACCTGCATTTTTCTGGGTTGACACCTGCCCCACCCCGTAAGTTTTTTTGCCCATAACTCTTTCCTTGTCATCGTAAAACGTTCTACTACATTTTCCTGCTTGCACATGCATTATGTTTAATCTTGGCTGCACCAGTGCGAGAACCTGTCACTATTGCAAAGGTACTTCCATGCACGCTCCTCTTCTGCCCCCGATATCCTGCTCCCACCTAGACAACCTCCCGCTTTCCCGCGTGGCAGAGCTCTGGCACTCATCTCCTCCCTCGGAGAGCTGCTGCTAAATGGGGAGAAAACGGCACACTCCATTTGCTGTACTGGTTTGCGACAAGCAGGGAGGCAGAGGGAAGGGAGGCGGTGGCAGCGCACGGCTGGGAGCAGGGGATGAAGAGGGTTACGGGAGCTGGACTGTCCTTTACGGTGGGAATGATTTGCTAGGTCTGACGAGTTCAACCTGCAAAACTTCACCTTTGGCCTCTGGCTTCTCCCTCTGGGGCATTCTTCGCCTCCCTGGCTTTTCTCCCTTTTCCTAAACGACTATTTCCTCAAAGTTTCGCATCTCTCCCTTTGCTAGTCTTTTTCTTCTCTACCTTCCAGTTGGGAGTTCCTGGTCTCCTCCATACTGTTCTTTTCACTTTGGGGTGTTTATTGAAATATGCTTCCCGCCCCCCATGTTTTAATCCCTTTCTGATGTTTAGCATTTCCTTTTGTGTTGATCGTTGTCTGGAGATAGGGCTAAAAAGAAGGTGGTGATGCTATAGAGCTTGAGGGTAGAAATCCTATACGCCACTCCCCAGTCATCTTCTCCTGCTTTCTGTGGTCAAATGCCATACCTGCAGAGCGGAGGGAGAAACGTCTTGGAATCAGAGCATATGATATATGTAGAGTTCTCGGGTTAAAGCCATCTCCTTGAAATAAATAAAAAGCAGACCTTCAGAAGGGAAAATCAGGCAGTGGGATCCTTTTTTTTAAAAACTTTTTTTTCCCCTGGCTGCTTGGAGATCCTGACGATTTGAAATGTTTGCTACGTAAGGTTTCGTTCTGCTGAGTGCTGCTTTCCAATACATGCTCTGCAGCCACTCAGATATCTACCCTGCCTCATTTTCCAGGAAGGGGAGCAGCACAGACTGTTCACCCGAGAGACAAAAATGGACTTTATGGGTAAATGCAGATACCGTATTCTTTGTTCATGCCAAATTCTGTGAAAATTACCTCCCTGTCCATGCGAAGTCTTAAAGATGATTTCCTCTGCAGTAGGAGTTAAGATCCATGGAAGATCCATAACTGGAAGATCGTTGGTACAGTACATCATCATCAGAGCACATAAAAACTTTGTCTCAACTGATTTATCTTTCCAGCATGTATTTTGAATTTTTTTTCCCCAAAATACCTTTTCTTTTTTCCCCAAAAAGAACTATATTACACCTGTTTATAGATAATGCAATGCACAGGTAACACGTTTGCCTAGATGGTAGGTTGGAAGCAGCAAAACTCATTAATTTCATATACGTCACTCAGCACTAGGATAAGGCCGCTTCCTCTGGGAACAAGTGGGAGGGTTACTGTGCTGACAAAAATTTGTGCAAAACATTGAAAAATTATTAAAAAGGTGGAAGAGGGCTCAGGAAATCATCTAGCCTGTCCCTAGCCTCACTCTGCTGAGGTCATGCCTAGCTGAGGGAGGTTTATGTGTTTTTAAACACTTCCATGGATGGAGATGCCATAGTCTCCCCAGGCAAGTCACACAGAAGTCACTCCTAAGGATAACACAGTGGAATGCAATTTCCCTTCAGGATTTGAAGTTTCATCTTCTACAGCTGGTGGGAACAACGCATTCATAAAATAACCAACAGGCCGTGAAATAGCGTTTCTTTTCTCAAAGCCTATGTGCTTGCAAATCGTCAGCCAGTCCTCCCAAACCAGGCGTTATAAAGATACGCAAAAAATACGTAAAAAGTTAGTTTGAATCGTTCCCCTTCCCTTGGCCTTTAGGTTCCCTCCTTGCGGGGGGGGGGCCGCCCCGCCGAGCTCCAGGTGCTGCCGGGACGGCTGCTTCGGGACGGGGCGGCCGGGGCTCCGCGGGGCAGGGCGCTGAGCGGGCGTTGGGGACCGAGCCCCGCCGCCGCCCTCGCCTCCTCTCAGCGCCCCGGGAGCCCCGTCCCGCGGCTCCCGCCGCCGCCCCTCACCGCACCGCGGGCCGGCCCGCAGGTGCGGCCGGGCTGGGCGCCGCGGG
This sequence comes from Phaethon aethereus, assembly GCF_964289735.1. NCBI lineage: Eukaryota > Metazoa > Chordata > Aves > Phaethontiformes > Phaethontidae > Phaethon > Phaethon aethereus. The sequence continues at coordinate 138,548,098 of NC_138575.1, forward strand.
GGGAGGCGGGAGGGCGGGCGGGAGTCCGGCCCCGCCGCGGGGGAGTCACCGGCGCTGGGCGGGAGGAGTGAAACCGCCGCCCCTCCAGCGGCGCCGGGGAGCGGCGCCTCCTCCTGCTTCTCCGGGCTCCGCCGAGGGGCTGCCGGCTCCCGCGGCCGGGGTGGGGACCGCCGGGGGCGGGCTGGAGGCAGAAGTTGCCCGCAGGGGCGCCGGGGCCGGAGGCTACCGGCTGGGAGTCCTGCGCTGCCGCCGCCGTCTGAGGGCAGAGCAGCGCCCGCCGCCGCCGTGTAGAGGGAGCGGCCCCTCCGCCCGCCCGCGCCCATGGGGGACTCGGTGTTCAGCGAGAAGCCGGCGCTGCGCTACGCGGTGAGTTGCCGAAAGGGGCTCCGCGGCCGCGGGACGGAGACTCGGAGGACGGTGTACCCACGTGTGCCGGGGGGGTGTGTGTGTGTGTGCGCGCCCCTCTGTCCGTCCGTCCGTCTGTGTGCGCGCGCAGGGACGGGAGCCGCTCGGCGGGCGAGGAGGAGGCCGGCGGTGGCGATGCTGCCCGGGCGGGGAGGCCCCAGGCGCGGGCAGCCGGCGGCTGCCGGCCCGCCCCGAGGCGGTCGGGGGAGCGGGGTGCTGGGGCAAGCCCCGGAGCCTCCTCCAGCCCCGCGTCTGTCCCTCCTCGCCCGGGCGGACCGAGGGGCTGAACCCTCGGCAGCAGGAGTGCGCTCGGTAACCGGTTCCGGCACCGCTCCCGCGGCATTCGCGGTAATAACACCATATTTTACTGTTCCCTTCACAAGAGGCTGTGCTGCTGAGAAGCCACTTCCTTTCCACTGGCCTTATTAGGAGCATTTTCTCGGTTGCTCGGGCAGAAAGAAAAAAAAAAAAATCCACAACAAAAACCACCCCGCGTAAAAGCAAACAGCTGTCTCCTCTCCCGAAGCCATACATAAATGCTGGGCCGGGTAACAGCGTGCGAGGTCTGATGCTGCTCTCCTTTACACCCATGTAAATAACGAATAATGTTATTGATGTTGATGAAGTTACGTGGGAACTGTCACCACAGCCGGCTTGCTTTGCTGGGGCCGGTGGGTGATTCTTTCAGTATTGCCCATTAATTAAGTTTCTTTTTATGCCTATTTCTCAAACCTTATGTGAGCAATTTAGAGTAAAAGAGGCTGTTTGGGTTTGGGTGGTTTTTTTTTGCGGGGGAGGGAGGGGATGTAATATCTCCCGTTGTAAACACTCTTCCACCCACTCAGCTGTAGGTATTAGTGGCTTCAGCTAGGGTAGTAATACTATAGCTGTTAGAGGTAATGACACGTTGGCTAAAATGGTTGTATAGAAGAAAAATACGTTTTGTATCATGCATGAGTAGTGGTCGTGATTTCACTGGGAAACTAGTTATTTGGCATCAAATGAATTGGAACCTCTTCTTTTTGTAGGGCGAGTGCCCCGTTCGTATTTAGGCACGTAGGAGAGCGGTGACAGTCGTGTCACATGCTAGCTCCATGAAACTGTTATTACTTCCTGTGATTGCGCTTGTCAGTCTACCATTAACGACCAGTTACGAACACATTATTGCTTCTGTCAATTGGCTATCGGTCCATTTTCTTGCCCGCAGCAGATAGTGCATTAAGTTCAGGTCAGCAGGCATGCGAAGGAAAAAGGAGGATGGCCACTGCCCCTGTTGCAAAACCACTGCTCTTTGATGGCTGGATATTGTAGCAAAGGGGAAACTGTGCATCTAAGAATGTTTTTAATATTGAAAAAGAAAATATTTTTTACTATTTTAAGATACATTTCAATAATAAAGTGACAACACATATCCATCTAGGAGGTAAGTGCCTTTTGCAGGTGCTGGTACTGGTTTGGTTAGCGACTATGGATCTGGATGCTGTGCATTATTTATGCATATGCTTGATGTGAAGTCTATGAATAGCCTAATTGAAATCAAATGCTTGTTGACCGGAAAGTAAGCTAAGACCTTAGAGCTGTGTTGGATTGAGGCCTTGGTAATTACTGCTTAAATGTAACTTAGTCCTACTGTTGTTAACTTTGAATAATTGCCTGATGTAAATACAAATCAAGTTCTTGAATTGTTTTGATACCTGAGAAGTAGAATTTACAGTGTTACAGTATTTAATAGAAACTAATTTATTGGCAGAAGAAATATAGTGATTTGCATGGTGGACTTTCCTTCTGCTTTTAGGACTGATAAAGTTTAATGATTTTCATAAAAGTGCATAAGAAAGCACCTGCATTAGCATCTTGGTTCAGATCAGCAGTGTGCTTTTGAAGAGAATCTCCCAGTCTTCCCCGCTTGCTCCTGTGCCTTGGTTCGTGTCTTGGGGCAGTCCTGGAGTGGGAAACGGCATTTGTTCAGGTGATGCTGAACTGGGGGATGTGCTCCTGGTGCTGCCCAGTGCCTCGGGACCAGGCTAGAGTCAGCTTGAATGTAAACTTCTGAAATTTGTGTGGTTTGGACATTGGGTCCTCTATACCAGCTCCTTAGCTCTGCGGTGCTACTGCCAGTGCAACGGTAACATAGCCATAAACCAACAGGGATGCCATTGCAATTCCTAAGCTTCATAGTGTGTTTGCAAGCGTAGCTTATACAAACAAAGACTTAATAATTTAAGAGTGTAACATCTGTGGGGGTGATCACGTAACCTATAGCGCGTTTGATCCAGCGTGTATTAAGTGTGAGTGGGATGACTGATAATTATGTCACAGTTACACTTTGAACTCAGCATTGGTGTTGACTCACCAAAAAGCTCCAGTAGGCAAAGAGGTAATTTGAACCAGCTGAAACATTTTTTCAGTGAAAAGTAAATTAAAAGAAATCAGCCAGCTGAAAATGAATAAAAACCTCTTACTAAAGGAGAATAGGTTAAAAAAAAAGGGGGGGGAGGGGGGAAAAGAGTTACACTTTCACTGAGTTACAGAAATTTTTTTTTTCCCCTCCTATTATCTTTTCACCAGCCCAGAGACCTCTTCGCCCTTTCTGACATTTATACCTATATAGTATTTTTATGAAAACTTGTAGAAAGTTAAATAATATCTCATCCTCACTGTATGTTGCCTAAGATGTACCCTTTAATTTTTAAACCTAGATTAGTTTTACCTGCCCACTAATCATCCAGCTGAATTCACTCTGATTTACAAGCTATTTTTGGAACTCTGGTGTTTATAACTGATACTAAGATCTCCAAATGTTCCAGGAACATTTTTCAAATGCTTTCATTAAGAGCGACGGTCACCTTCCTGACTTGGGATTTCTTCCTGTTGGTTCCTAAATTCCTGTTTTGTTTTGTTTTGTTTTCTTGTCTTAGCAGCAGTTACAGGGAGAATTAAAAGCTGCTTCATGTATTTTGGCTAAGACACCAGAAAGCAACATTGTATTTACTTTATTTTAAGAGATGCCTTAGTAACTTGAAATGTAGTTCCTTACCTATGTGAAGAAAAGACTCAAAATAGCCTCAGGTGTTGCCCAACCAGCTGGCCCCTCGGTGGTCCAAAGTAGGAAGCTTGAAGTACAATCCAGTTTGGATATAGCCATTTTAATCTCGGTGTAGCATCTTTAATCTTGTTTTGCCTTGAAATATTTACCAGAAGGGATTTCCCTGAGGGGAGAGCACGCTTGCCCCGATGAGGAAACTCTGGCTGGCTTTAACCAGGGAGTACGAGAAAATGGGGAGGAGCTGGGATGTGGAAGTGGCTGCCATGACCTGTGGGGTGCTGTGGGGGCTTCATCTGAAGAGAAAATGCAAGACTCTTCCTTGGGGCCAAAAATTGGGAGTTCTGGCAGGTGGAGTGGAGGGGATGTGTGGGTCCCTGGAGGACACGCTATGAGTTGGTTTAAGCCTCTGAATCTATCACTGATACTGAGGTCTCCTCCAATTCAGATGTCGGAGAGTATTTTGGGAAAAGAAGGGTTTTTCCCTGCCTCCAGCAATATTTGTGGCATTTTCTTGTTGTTGGTGGCTCAGCCAGCACCCAGCTGGCCCTTTGCTGCTGTGATGGGCTGACTTGCTGCTCGTTTTTACCGTCTTAAATCCGTCAGTCTGTGTGGAAGGATGGAGGAAACAAAAGAAACAGTTTGCAAGGGAAACTATGACACTGGTGAACCGCAGAATGCCTTCTGGGACACAGAGGGGTTTAAAAAGAGGATAATAGACATTTTCCTCCAATGTTCTAATTGTACTAATGCTAATTGTTACCCTTAACAAAATCAGATTGCAGAATAATTCGAAGCGGAATAGTGAGATTGGTGGTGACACTGTGAAACTGTAAGCTAGGACTGTAAAATCTCTCTGTGAGGGAGACCCAAGCACTGACATCCTCCTGTGGGCTTGCTTGTGTTTTGCAAGAATCCACTTTTAAAGAGTTGCTTGCCTTTCTGATTTCAAGACTGATGACTTCAGCCTTCAGCCACTCACAGCTTTTTAACAACAAAAATAGCGTGCTGCAAGCAGACCACGCTTATTACAGCGACTGTAGTAAATCCTACGAGTAATTTACCTTACGGGACTAACAAGTGTGCTGCCTTCACTCAGACCATTTGTCTGGTTTCTCTCTCTTCCCAACGGGCTCTCCAGCAAGAAGCAGTGCAGGAGCAGACCAGACCGGTGCGTATCCAGGTCAGCCGTAATGTACACTTGTGGTCAGGTTTGCTGAGGTGGGGACAGGCTGTGGGATTCAGGCAGTGCTGGACATGAGAATAAGTTCTTGCCCATCAGGCTCTAAAATTGAAATGTATTTAAACATAGGAGGCAGCTGCATATTTTCTCGTATTCTAAGTACTCAAAGGCAGAGTTGACTCGTTCAAAAAAATTAAATTGCTCTGTAGGTGTTGTTTTTGAATTGGGAAATAGTGAAGAAAACTTCCAACTTGATCAGATAAACAAGCTGCAGAAGAGGCAGTTAGCAGTAGAGGAGTGGTTAAATGTCAGATTTCTGGCATCTGACTCTTGGATTTTATTCATCAGGGACTTACTCTGACCTCATGCACGTTGGACGTTTTGCTGGAAGAATATGATTTCCGATCGCTGTTGAGTCCAATCCTTCATTCTTCATTTGGGTAAAATTCCCAGTGACAGCGGTGATTCATGCTTACACTTTTTCAACATTTGCAAGTGCTTTTATTGCAAATCTCTAAAGAGCATATATAAATATAGGAAACGAGTGCTATTTGTCGCTCAATAGGGCACACCGAGGCCAAGCTTTGATTGGGACTGATGGAATCCGAAGTGAGTCCAGCCAGCTTTTATCCGCTGTGCAAAGCGGCCATGAGTTAACGCTGAAGAGCCAGGATGAGGGGAAGAGAGGAAGTGAAGCGCTCTTTGTGTGTGTCACAGGCTTTTAAAAAGTTGTGGGAAGTAGATTTCAGAACAGGTCTTTTCTTTTTTTCTTTTTTTCCCCCCCCCCCCCCCCCCCAGCAATTGAACTCTTAATGTATTCCTGCGGCTCTCCACACACACGTGTCCTTCCTTTCCTGTGCGGGAGAAAAGGTGGGGGCAGACGCAGGCTGAGTTTGGCAAGGCTTGCTGGGTCAGGTGCAGAGCCTGGCTGATGTAGTCCTAACTAGTCTGCCCCTGGACATTGGCCCCGACATAGCGGTGGCTGAAGGTACTGAGAAAGTGGCCACCCCGCGTATAGACAGCAGGAGGTAAAGCTTCCCATTCCTTCGATTTCTCTGCCTGTCTTTACCCGGTGCAGTCTATCACTGCAGCACAATTACAGTTCTTGTAGTGCTACTTACAAAGGTGCTGCTTAATGAAGCTCCGCGCGGGTGAAGCTTCGGGGTTTTGATGCAGAGAGGCGCGCAGTCGTGCGGCTCTGGCGTGGCGGCATGCTTCCGTGGTACGATTCGCGCCGATGGCGCTTCCCCAAGAGGGGACCGAATCCACCAGCAATAGTCTTTTTGTAAAGCCGCCGGGTGGATGAGGTTTTGGGCTCACAGCACTGAGGGAGTCTGCCTGAGCAGCAAGGTCGTGCGTGGCCAAAATCAGCACCCTGTGCCTGGCAGGAAGGTTAGCTGTGCAGGTGAAGTACAAGATGGGAACTGAGGATTTTGGTCTCCGTCAGGTCCTTTTTTTTTTCTGTTGTTGTTGTGATTTTTGAGCAGGGCGCTTGTCCGGTCCTTTTTTTAATTATTTATTTTTCTGAAGAAAAGCTTCTCTTCCTAAAAGCGGTGTGTGGAGAAACACGCTAACCTTTAAGAGACGTTCAGATGTGAAGGTGGTGTGATACAGAACTACCCTTAAGTAAAAACGTTGGACTCCATGTGGTCGATGCTCCCCTCACAGGCAGATGGTTTGTATTTCAGAACCTTTTTGAAATTTGCAGGCAGATTTTTACATTTCTTTCAGCCTGAAGAGTGAAGCTGTGTAAATGGAAGATGATGAAGGTCACAGATAGATTTAGATAGTTGGTTCTACTTCTACTTATACTCAGTTGCTAATTGGTTATTTTTTTATAGCCAAATGTCTTTGCATGGTACTGTGAAGGAGGTTACTTGCTTGTGATATTTGTTCCTGTTGACATAACAATAGTTTTTTAGCTGGCCACAGCTTTTAAAAACTTAACTTATTTACAATTTAAATTCCAAATTAAAAAACCAACCAAACAAACCAAGCAAAGAAACAGTATCTTTTACATGACATACTTACAGGGTCTTTTGAACTTCTTTCATTTGTCTAAGTACCTCTGTTGTTCACCGAGGGGTATAACTGTGCAAGGCCTGTTTGCTGCTCTCGTTCTAATGGCATACCTGTACCTGCAGCAGAAGTACCGCTGAACGCTCGGTGCCTTGGAGAAGATGTATTCAGAGTTCAAATTTCACACTATTCCTGTCTTTCTGTACTTGAGAATGTAGAAAGGCATTTCACTCCGTGCCGTGAAATGGCTTTTTCTTTTCTTTTCTAGGGAATAAAGAAGGTGTGCATGCATTGTATTGCTTAAAAAAATAATCTGACAGCCTTTCTACAGCAAGTCTTGGCTGACGAATCCACGTGGTTCATATTTGGTTTCTCTAAGGGGTGTCAGATCTTAATGCTCCCTTGGGAAATGCCTGGGTCTTATCAGGTGCAACTGACTCAAAAAGAAAAATAAGTAATGTTTTTCTTTCTAATGATTATTAGCTAAGTGTTGTCGACAGTGCACAGTTAAAAGGATTTCCTGAATCTATCCTCTACTAAATAAAAAAGTGTTAGGAATTGGTAATGGGGAATGGAATATTACAACAATACTTAAATAGACGGCAGTAGTGTTCAGTTGCTAAAGGCAAGGTAAGTAAAGTTTGGGTTTGTTCAGGCTACAGTGCCCTCAGGTATGCAGGAAGAGTTAAGTGCTGAGCATAACTACCTGTACGATAGTCTGCTGTTATTTTAGACTTGGATGCTTTACATTTTTGAAGAAGGTGAATGAATCTTTGGAAATGGTACTGAAGGCTGTTTGATATTTCGTCACACAATCGAATCGTTTATTTTTAAATAACAACTTATGTGCGTTACTTTATCTGAATCTGATTATCAGTCACGTTCGCTGCACTGCCATGAAGGTAGATGACCCAATGACTGCTACTGTGCTGTGTAATTGCACTAGATTAGAGGCAGTCTTCACTGTTTTTGTTTTTTTTTTTTTTACTGTAAATGATCAATTTTTTTGAAATCAAGCATCTTGAATGACTAAGTATGTCTATAGGTACCTGGTGCGTAGCACCCAAACTTCAGCCTGAGTGTCTGTATCTCCTGAAACTTGCAGTTAATTCTCTTTCGGTCTTGATAAGGGTGTAATATTTGCAAAGGGGTACATATTTAGAAAGTTGATTGCATTGTCTGGGTTGTCAGGTTTGATTGAGAGACCTGAATCAGGTGGTGTTTAATGTTGATTATTTTCTCCTTTTGCCTGTTAGTTTATAAAAACTCCTGTTATCCTCATCTATACGTGACTTGGCGTATGGATTCAGTATCCTTGCAGGCTGAAATTCTCATTTGAGTAGATTACTGTATTTTTTCCAGTCTGGTCCTATTAATAAATACCCTGAGGCTTGCAAAGCACTTTGTTTAAACACAAGCTGTGGAAAAGAATCTGAAGATAATCGTTGGATAGATGGATATTAAGCTTGCTTAAAAACTTGGGAATATACTTATACTTTCCAGGTGGTGTCTTGAATGAGCATAGTGTATAGGGCTATCTGCGTGAAAACCAAAAGAAAAAAACAACCCCACAAACAGTGTAGGAAGAAAACCTTAGGTACTTGCAGCCCTGTCCTGTTCTTGCCGAAATATGTCCCGGCTCTTGAAACAGATGTTGAGTCCAGCTTTGTGCAGAGGCCACACCCTGTGTTTCCCTTGGCAAAATGTCTCACATTCCAGCAGCCCTCTGGGCAAAACATCCTTTAATTGGTGCTGTGGCCTTAAATGTTTCCTTTTTTTCCCTCTGTGGTAAATTGTTCATGTCCTATAGCACTGCAGGCTGTCATTAATATTTGCGTACTGTGATTATGTACCTGTTTAACGTCAGGTTTTGTAGCTGCACGTGTTGAACGTTGGAAGTATCCCCCATTTCCGTTCAAGTTATCTTAAATGAAAGCGAGTGACTTGTTTTAGTGCGGAGTACGGTGCTGAGGAACTTGTGGCAGAACGTTGGAGATTTTGCTGGTTTGCAAGTGGAGATCTTGATGAGTAATTGGGGAACCCCCTGATTAGCCGGTTGCTTGCTCTCCCAGATGCAGGTTTCTGTGGTCTTTCCGTGTGCGTGCTTTCGTACTCGGGTTCAGAGCCTGCTCCAGCACCCGAGCGCACCTGGGCAAACGGCAGAAACAGGTGGTAGAGAAAGAGCACGACTTGGCTTTTTACTGGAGGGTGGATGTCTTTCAGAGTTGCAGCTGCTGCATCTCTCACTTCTTATGCTGTCTGTAGTGTCTTGCGAAGGTAGGGGTAGGAGCAGTGACCGGGGGCTGGAGGGGTTGTTTCAGCCCGTGAGAAGTAAACGTGAACCTCAGGAGCTGCCCCTCCGGTGAGGGATGCGAGATGCTCAGGTCTCAAGAAGATGTACGTACCTTGATGACATATTTTCACCGGAGATGTCTGGCATACACCTGCATGGCTCTCGGCATCGCTTGGGTGACAGGCAGCGCATCTTAACGCCTCCGTCCGGCTTGGGAGTAGGAGATGACCTCTTTTAGGAGGGAGCTGCTGACCTGTGTCCTTGTAACCTCGGAGCTGAACTGCCGTGGGCTGGAGGACCACGGGGACCGCGGCTGGTGGAGGCGTAGCACCGTGTGACGTCTCGCCTCCCCTTGCCTGTGAGGTACCGGAGCCTGAATCATCCAGGAGCAAGCGGCAGAAGATTGCACCTACTCCCACGCGGTGTCACGCGAGGCCGTGGGTCAATCCTGTTCTCGGCATGTCCTGGCAGTTTCGGATTTAAAGCCACGGGGTTTTCTAGAGGTGGTTCATAGTCCCTCTTTTTCAGCAGAAAGCGAGCTCCTCCTGCTCAGTCCGTCGGGCGTCGGGGCACGCAGCCTTTTTCTTTTGGGCCAGGAGTTTGCCGGTGCGTTGTGCTGGCAGCTGGCCGGTTCCGGGCTGCTGTGTGGCCGGGTGAGCCTGCGGCTGGTGTTCTGGCTGGAAGGAATGAAGTCGCTAACCATGGGCTCTGTTTGCCGAGTTAAGGAGGAGCATCAATATGAATAATATGAATTCCTCTGTAAATACTTATGGTGTGTTGTGGGGGTTTTCTGGGGTTTTTTTTGTTTTGGTTTTTTTTTTTTTTTTGCATGTCTTTGTCCTGAAATGTATTCAAGAGGTCTGGTTTGGATTGACATAAATCTGAAATTCAGTCTAAGGTCACAGGAAAACAAGCTAATTAAATGCACAGTTGAGAACTTTATTGCCCCTTTACCTGCCATCTTCCAGAACGCATCTGCATTTTAGTTGGGATTTTCCATGCATGACCGCACAGCCCATGTGAAGCAATGTCAAATTCTGTATTTGTGGAAGTTTAAGATGGTAAAAATGTTGCAACAGGGCGGAGTTAATCTCTGTCAGAATCACAGAAGAGAAAAGAGATTTTTAAAAAAAAAGTAAACGGCTCTCTTCTCCGTAATTGTACATTACTCTGTCAGATGTCTTTTGTTGCTAAATTTAACAAGGAGAGTTTGAGTTGCTTACACTTATTTACGGAAGAGATGCTCTTGTCCTTTCTGATTGCTGATCAGCTGATGATTTACCTTCCGGCCAATTCTTTTTTTTGGGAAACTGTGTGCTGTGTGATCTAATGGAAAATAGTTGTCCCTGTAAAGGTGATTCATGGCATCAGAAGCGGTCCTTGCAAATCTTTAATTATCTGATAGCGTTGTGGTCTTTGAAAGCATTCCTTGTTACGAAAAATTTGGGAGCCTCCATTTATTGAGTCTTTCTGCATGGATTTGGAGAATCTCTTTGTCGCCAGTGATGCTGAACAGAATCAGATTTTACTTCTGGGGAGGGTACGTAATGGCTGGAGGGCATTTAAATCCTTCAGTGCTGGAACAGCATTTCGGGCTGTAAATTCAAGTTCTCATAGTGTGCCTACTAGACTGTAAATTAGACTGAACTGGAGTCAAGACTGTGGCCTTTCCCACAATAGGATGAATTTGGTTTTTCCCATATTGTGTGTCACACCATTTTACATCACTCCTCATTTATGCATTTCCATCATCCACTTAATCTGATTCTGTATTTGCATTGGTGCAGGCTTTCTCAAACCCAGGTAAGCAAGACCTATTTTTGTGCCTTTAAATATGTGGCATTCAGACATCTTCTCTGAAGCAATGGGGGGAAAAAACCCGACACTTCAGATTCTCAACTTTATTGTCTTTCAGTGACTTTTAGGTCTGCACTGATGAATTTGAAAAGATGCCTTTGCTAGGAGCCAGTCCTGTACATTTAGCCAGCTGAAGCCTCGGGATGTGGGTTTTTTCCTTTCTTGTGTGGTGTTGCCGATACAAAATACCCAGTAATTGTTACTGTGCAGCAAAACTCTTTTAATGCCATTACAACTCATTTTCTCTCTGGAGGGCTGAAAAAGGTGAAGGGCAGTATTTCTGTCCCTAGCGTAAATAGGGAGTAACTGAAATGCACGCAAGGGAGCATATCAGACGAGTAGCAAGCTGCTGCTTTGTTGGTTTTTTTTCCCGTCTCTGAGCATAACCCCAAAGTGTTTGGCAAGAAATATTATTGCCAGGAAGCCTTTACTGTTATTATCTGTGACTATAAATATGGTACCTGTTACTTAACTTGCATGTAATGTTAAGCAGAGTTGACTATATCTTTCTTTTGGCTTATTTTGTACCGGTTGTTTAAATCACTTGCCCTTTATGTAGATTCATGCCTGAAAAAGGAATTCCAACTGGAGAAGAAACATTGAATTCCTTTCCTTTAGTAACATGTTCCTGAGGATGGTTTTTTTTGTTTATTGCTTTTTTTTTAAAAAAAATTTCTTTTAAATTCTGTCTGTTGCAAGAAAGTGAGAAAATGACCCATTGTGAAAAACAAACACTCTGTAGGTTATCCCCAACAATTTCATAAAGATTCTGTGCAGAGCACATTATCACCCCAACTGATCTTGTATTGTTTCTGGAGGAGTATTTACACTTTTAAATCAGTTTTCTAGTCTTCACTACATTTTTGGTGTTAAAATAAATATAATGCAATTGGCTATTGAGAATTACTTACTTTAATGTGTGAAGTTTTGCAAATTCGGACATCCCTTTCACTGAAAGTCACAGGAAATAGCAGGGTTTTCCACTTCTCCCACATTGTGTGTGTGTTCATGTTTAAATTGCTAACACACATTCTCCAAGATAGGATTGTCAGAACTGAGATCTTCATGCTGTTCTCCTTTATTAATTATATTTGCTTAAATTTTTCTGGGGTCACTTTGCAAGCTGGGGCTTTAGCTTGAACCCCTCAAATTCACTTGTGCTATAGAGGGCTTCAGCTGCAAAGACATAGAAGATTGACGTTACAAGTATTCCCTCTGTTTTTTCCCCTTGCCGTGTGTGAATTGTCATTGCATTGTGTGTGTTAGTCGTGTGTTTGAGAGGCTTGTGTGTTTGATCTCTAACTAATTTGACCTCTAACTCAATCTAACACTGTTCCTCTCTTAAGGGCACTAGGCCAGACTAGGTCGAGGTTTCATTTTACATGGATGAATGTTCTGTATACAGTATACGCTAGAAATGCTTGATCTGAAGTTTTCTGAAATGCTGCAACTTCGCTCATGCTGAGACCTGGAGTAAAACAAAATTCGTCTTTGCTGTAAGCAGATTTCAGTCATTGCTTCTGAAAAATCCCAGCATTCGCATGGCTGCTTGACAAGGGTGAGGATGGTTTCAGTGTTCTCAGAATTACTTATGTGGTCTCGGTTTAAAGTAAATTTTTATCCATTGCTTCTTTCTGTTTCCCTTTACATACATGGCCAGTCTTCTGCTGCATCATTCTGTGTCTTTAGCCCCAGGTGCCCCACCTCCACTCCCCAGCACAAAAGACATTATGTGGTACCTCTCCCTTCCACATAGGCATCGGACTCACCCATTAGAAATTATTGGGTTAACTTGTACCTCTGAGGTTTGTTTTAGATTCTGTGGAAGCTCAGGGGATTTTTGGATCTGGGTGTGTGGGGTGTTTTTTGTTTTGTTTGTTTGTTTTATTTTGTTTTTTTCCCCAAGTAGTCCAGCCAGTAACTTCTATCTTATAATGAAAACTCAAATTGTGGAATATTCAGTCTTTTTCCTTCCCTAAAGTGCCTTGTGTATGTTGTTATGTCCTATGTAATTATTACAGTTGAAAATACGGGATTTTTGTCAAACACCTTTTATCAGTATTTTTAGTTCTCAGGAATTCAGTAATTCTCCCGTGATCAGAAGAAATTTGAATCCTATTTCTGTTCTTGACTTCATTGAAACAGGACGTCCTATAAATTTCCTTTAAAATAATTGACAATGTCTACTGCAAAACTTTGGAGTTCTTTTTGTAATAACTGATACATTGGTGTATTCTGTATGAGAGAGACTAGTATTAAAAATATGTGTTTCTTGCTTTAAAAGGCAAATTACAAACATTTAATTTCTCTCTGGCTGCAATCAGCACACAGGTAGAGTTGAACTTTAGAAAGCAAGCTGTTGATCTGAAACATCTTGTCATCTTAGAGCTATTTTTACTTAACTGCAAATCAGAAACAGAGTGTACCGCTGTTTGAGCAACCATGGCAGATCCTTGGGGTAACCTTTATGTTGCCCCTTCTCTCTTCTGAGCATGTCAGTTCCATAGTTTTTAATGAAATCAAGTTTATGAACTGACAGGAGCAGAGCTTGTATGTAGATTGCTCTGTAAAGTGTTTAATGCATTTTGGTGCATTCAGAGGTAATAGTATGGGGGTGTGTGCGTATGTCCTTGGTTTTCACAAATAACCTTGTTATTATCTTGGTGATTCATCTTGCTGTTTTCTGGCATGAAACTTTTTTTTTCCCCAACTGATGGTAATACTATTCAGTTTTCTGTTAACTCAGTGCATTTGATATTTATCTATTAAAGATGCAAAAGCAAGGGGGAAAAGAGGAGGTCACATTTATTCTGGGATAAGTATTTGCTGTTAATGGAGTTACCATGAGGAATTAATGGGTCTTGCTATTCATATTCTTTAATTCCGCTTGAACTGGCCTCTAGCTATCTTTGTGGATCCATTTTAAAGCAAGCTTGAATGCAACTTAAGCAGGGTGACTGGAGCAAGGCAACAATAAATACTCTGACTCATCACAGTGCATATTTAGGTATTTAGACAGATATTTAACTCTAAGTGGAGCTTCTCAATCTGGCTCCAAAGCAGCAGATAAAGAAACAGACCTTTTTGATCATATTGAGCAGGCAAATGAGGTTGCTTTTACATGAGCTTTCTTTGAATCTCCTCAGGGCTTCTCTGCTTGGCGCAGAAGTGGGAAAACAAATGGCTGTATACTCCGTCACCCATTATAGTGATGTCTTCTGATGAGGTTTCTTTGCATTTGCTATTGTCCTTTTTGTCTGTGTTGTGCCGCACACAGTTCAGGTGGTCCCAGCCTTATCAGTGGTGCTTTCAGCCTCAATGATGGTTATAAATAAGCAAGTCTAATGAAAACTGAAGGTCAGGACCATTCCTGCCCTACTGCATTGACCACCTCTGAGCTACAGGAGTGTTCTCATTTGTTTCAAATAAGGAAAATAACACGGTGTTTGGGTGGGTACTCTAGATGTGGTCTTACTGATGGTTTAGCTGGGTGTCCTCCTGAGCAGCTGCTGCAAGACCACTGCCTCTTTGGCCAGCGTGCACCAGTGTTTGATGCATGTCTGTCTGAGTGAGTGTAACACTTCAGAAGGGTTCCTTGTATAGAAACGGTGCTGACACTCAAATAAGGGCTGAAAAAACCCCTACCCTCTTGTGTTTGGTGAATCCCAAGTCTTTTCAACTAATTATCAATGGCTTGGTTTTCATTAGTCCTTGAGGTTGTTAGCTCCCAAAGGCTTCAGCTGCAGCTTTATTTGCTCCAGCATCACTGAAGAGCAACACTTGGAGATAGTTACACATTCATATAAATCTCTCTGGCTTATAAACAGCTCTGGTGACACACCCATGTAAGTGAAGGCCAAGCCAGGATGCAGATGCTACCTTCCCATCATGTTAGTGCGGTGCAATGCTCAGAAGAAGATGTTTCTTTGGGAAAAGAGACTTTTGTAATCACAAGCATGCCTGCTTTGTGTCTTTCTCTTGTGTATGTATATTACAATGTATTAGCATTAAAACACATACAAATATGTAACTATGTTTGTATGTACTGTTCTTTTATTTCTTCTCTGCTGGAAGTATTTCACTTGAGGTTATACACAAGATTACCTAATCACCGCGCTATGGTTGGTCTTTAACAAATGTCATTGGCATGGCCAACCACATGAGAGAGTGAGCAAGGCTTGCTGGTTGGCCTCGTGAGGGTGTAGCAGAAAACTTTCTGTGTTGCTAGAAGATGGTTAAGTTACCTTGCCGACAACTTCAGTGATCCATTCTGAAATATTTTCTTTATGAGTACAGGCATTTTTTTGTATCCTGTATAAAAGAGAGCAGTGTGCCATGTTCTGATGCAAGGTTACATTTGCTGGCATAATACCTAATGTGACTGTAGACTATTGTGGTGTTTTCAGTGTTGGTGTTATTGAGACTTCACCTGTGAGTTTTGGACAACTATTTCTCTGAAATCCTTTTCCTTAAAAACCTTCTCTCTTCAGGGGTAGCTTTTGCCTTTCAACAAAAATAATTTTAATTTTTTTAAATTTTAATTAAGAAAATCAGGGAAAAAAGAGAAAGTTGAGTTTTGACAGCAGCAGAAGCAATGGCATTAGCTCTGGGAATGAAAAATATACCAACCTGGAGAAAAATTTAAGGTCCAAGATATATGTGTAGGTGAACTTACAGTAATAGCGTTGATGCACTTGACTTCTACTCACAGCTCTGCTTGCGGAAGGGTGCCTCTTCTACAGCACGTAGGCTGGATCTGATGCATAAAAACAATTTATACAGAACTTCTTCAGGTCATATAATACCTTTGAGAGCCTGCTTTTTGTTGCCTTCTTTTGATGCTTGTGTCCCTTTTCCCTACTTCAGGATCAAAATTTTGTCTGCTGTTTGACCTTGTGCTGGGGAGAGTCTGCCATCGTCCTACAGGCCACTTCTTAGTCCCAGGTTTTCCCATTTGTGTCAGGAGTGTTTGGTAATTTCCTGGCTCATAGTTCCTATAGGTTTATACCTTCTTAAATATATTTAAATTACTTCTTAAATGACCTCTGAAACATGTACTTCTACTCAGTAAATCTATGTAGGTGTAACTTGAGCACCAAGGAAAACTGTACAACGGTGGGGAGGGGGGAAGAAACCAGCTCGTCTTGAGCCCCTTTAAATGTCTGCCTGCTCCCCATTGCTTCAGTACACATCTTCCTCCCATTTGTAGTAGGCTTAGGTTGTTTTCAGCACTTGCACTTTACTCTATTTCTGGGAGGCTGATGCGATTTAGCACTGCAGAGGGACCGGAGGAAATGATCTCTTGACTGAGTCTATTAATTATTGTTCCCCCGAGAATCTGCTGCTTCTTCAGAAAGAATGGCAATAGCAAACAGAAAAAGTGCTCTGGAAACAAGCTAGTGCAATTATTACTCACATGTTTGGCAAATTAGGGGACCGATCCTTTTCCTGAAGGTTTCAAGGAAGCATATTCGTTCTGTTTTGATGTAACTTTTTCTAAAAAAATCAGCCTTTGAGCCAGTAATTCTCCATCCTTGCTTGATGCGTAAAAGTGATTTCTTTGGAAGGAAAATATTTGGAAAGTTTAGCAAAATTCTGGTATCTAGGAATGTAAGACACAGGAGACCTCCTTGGGCCACGGCTCCCTGCCCCTTTCTGTTGCACGCAGCTACGCGTAATCCCTTACATAAACACAGCAGGCTCTGGGTCTCAGAAGTAGTTTTTCTTCAGTTTGCCCCTTCAGCTGAAGGGCTCTTTGAGCTCTGTGACTGATATAAGTCATCTTTTTCATATTGGCCTAAATTTATTCTTAGGGCAACTTGAGGTTTTAGCTTAAACTGCACTTTTGCTGCCCTGGTATTTTATCCAAGTTTTTCCCCCTTCATTTTGTTTTGACTGAGGAAGGGGAGCAGCCTCTTTGCTGTGATGGACATCTTTATTCTGTGCCTCTACCTAGAAACTCCTTTGGGCTTGTTGCTTTCTTTGGGTGTGGACTTCACGCACAGTGGAAACAAAACGGCTGCCTGGGAGAGCAGAGGGACAGGAGCTGGTATCATGGCCTGAAGTCAAAGAGAAAATGTCCTCTGTCCTGATCCCTCCCCCACCCCACCTCTAAATGGAGCCGGCGCTTAGCAGTTGACATCAACGTTGCATCCTTCTTCATTTAGATGAATACCGCCCTTAGAGACCTTTTCAACTGACGGCTTCTTTATTAATTCATCAATTTTTTTTTTTATTTCTCATTTTTTAAATAGATGCCCTAATCAGCTTTATTCTGCGGTTCCTCACCCCCTCAGACTGCTGGGATCTGCTGCCTCCGCAGGCAGAGGAGAAGGGGGAAGCTGAGCATGGACCTAATCTCTCTCGCTCTGCTGGAGTGTCTCTTTGAAGTGTGTTTTGTGTGGCTCCTGGCTTTGGGGACAGAAGGAGGGGTGGAGTTGGGAGACAGCCAGCTGTAGATACGGGGGATGGAAAAGGAAGGCAAAGTACTGATGAGAGAGAGAAGGGTGTCGCTGAGGAGACCCCACCGCCGTTGTTCGGAAGCCAGCCTGCTGCCCGAGCACTGGTCCCCGGCAGCCCTTCCACCGGTACCGCTGGCGCGGCCAACTCCTGGCACGTGGAGTAGCAACTGTGGAAGAAGCTCTTATATGCCTCCCTTACGGTGTTAAACCGTAGCCAGTGAGGCAGATGTTCATTACTGTGGGGAGACCTTTTGCTCATATGGACAGATTTCTTTTGTTTGCACCACTACTGTTGTGGCAATAACTAATTTTTGTATGGAGACCTTAATTTTAAGGAAGCTGCCAACTTTTACGTTTGCCTGCCAGTAGTTATGGATACACTGTCAACGGGAAAAGTCACACTTCTGCCTGGAACGTAATATACATATTTGACAAAGATGACTACACGTTAAGAAATAACGTGAACGTCTTCAGTCCCCTTCCTCTCCCTAATTCATCTGCTTCACTGATGCTATTCTTTCTGTTTTGTCAAACTTCAGAAAACAGAAAATGTAAAATTAAAAAGACACAGAACAGTACATATTGTTTAAGGAGAATCTGCTGCAAACTGAGTTAATTTAAAAATTACATACATTTTCCATTCATATTGGCTTTATTCCTCTTTTACATGGCTGCACTTAAGATTTAAAGTCATTGTCTTTGTGCTAAGCAGTGGCCTTTTGTGCTGTGTACACTCACCAAGGATATGTTGCATTTTCTGAGGGAAATGTAGTTTATACTTGTAAAATTTTGAGGATGACATGACATTAAGTAAAGGGTGTTGTTGTTGGTTTCTTTGCATGTCCTGGATCTGAATGGGGAAGAAAAGGAACAGATCTGTGTATGTCTCATTGTTTAAAGTATAAGTGTGCCAGCTCTCTCCTACGTCTTTTTCCCCAGGGCTGTAAAGTTTTAGTAGCACTTAGCAAAATGTTCAAAAGAAATATACGCCAATATGATTTTTAAGGACAGCATAAGGCATTTTGAAGTAGTGACTCATGCAAAGTGTCAATAAATACAAGAGCACTCAAATTGCTTAAAGCTGCCTTTGTTACACTACAAAGGTGAGAGGTGTTTCTGAAATGCCCAGTCAAGATTAAACTGTCTTCACACTTGCCCATCTGTAAACATCTGTCTAATGTAGATAAGAATCTTCTGTTAGGTCAGACTGGCTAATTCTCTGACATTTTTTGGCAGGAAGGGTCCACAAATTTAAGAAGTCTTAAAAAAGCTTGGTGAAGTTTATATAAAGTTTTCAATTTTTCTGTCACTAGGAGTACTTTAAAAATGGATTCTGAGTGGGTTTTGTGTGAAATAAGCAACAATGTTAGTTGTCCTTCCCAACCTGTTCACATGGTGCCACAATGGCCTGGAGGTGGTGAGAAGGTTATTCCAGTTATTGGTGGCATGGAAGGCCTCTTGATTGATGGGGTAGAGCAAAGACCCCTGCACTTGCCCTTGTCCTGCTTTACGTTTCCTGGGCAGGTTTAAGATGTGACGTGCAGTGGGATGGTGTTAGGAGTCTGCTGTAGATGCCAAGTTCAGCTTTGGTCTAGAAGTCCTTAATGTTACTAGAGAAAAATAGTACTGGGAAATACATGTCCATGGGAAACTTTTACTTCTTGGAGAAGGTACTATTAATAATGATAGGAGGGATATTTCTGGATGTAGTAGTCAACATATTTCTTCTCCTAATAGTTATTGAATGAAAAGATCACTCTGTTTCAGGCTTAGCTTTGGTATGTAGGAATGATCTTGTGGAAAAGCCAACTATGAAAAAAGCCCTGGACAAATGCTTACCACTTAATCCATTTCCAATAGGAAGTTGAACATAATACAGTCATAATTTAAGGGAATTAATTAACAAAACTAAAGTGATCAGGGGAGACTTAATTTAAAAAAAACCAAAACCAAACCAAAGTCCCCAAACGGTCAGAACCACACATAAAATGTTCTACTGGAAATGCAAATGTAGGATTAACAGCTTCAGAATAAAGGGTAAGGAGAGGTCCTCCAAAGCAAGCTGTGGCTTGGAGGTTAAAGGCTTCTGTGAAAACTGTCGAAAGTCAAGTTGGGCTCTTTACAGAGGAAACTGATGCAAATAAAAAAATGTTTTTCAGACATAAGAACAAGGACTGAAGTGAAGCCACGATGCATTGAAGGTGCAGTATAGCTTAAAAATAATCTAGATACCATCTCAAAACTAGGTATATTTTTTTACCTCCACTCTCAATAGAGTGATTACATTCAAGGTTCTATATTAAAACTGAGATAATTTGTGTAAGTGAGGACCTGAAAAACAGAATCTCTGATTTAAGAATAAAACCTAAGTGCCTGCTCATCTTGGATCCTGAGAACCATATGATAGCCATCCTTAAATGACTGTAAGAATGCCACAAGGTGAAAAGTCCTGTGTATATTTTCTTCCCCCTAGCTGTATTAATTGTTCTTGTAAATTGTGTTACTCTCCGTGTAAGTCTTGCATTGGCTGTGTCATTAGACATAATCTCAAAATATCGTAGGGGACTGACACATACAATTTAAAATCTGATCTCAAGCATTTTTGATAGATCAGTCATTTCAGAGCTGCTCACATGTGACTATAGAATAAAAAATACATTTCTTGCTGTTGAGAAGAAGCAAAAAATGTGACTCGGGCACCTATAGGTTGATTATTCTGACATCTGTTGTGTGAAAGACTTTAGAACAAGGAAGTCGTTACTAAAGACAAGGAATAATGATGAATGGAAGATGAGGGGAAAATGAAGCTTAATTTTACCATGGCCAGATTGTGCCAGAATAATTTGATGGTTCTCTTTGATCGTTGCATTTCTGAGAAGTGTGTGTTTGGTTCTTCTTTGTTTTGTTTTTTTTTCTTTTCTAAACACAAGCCTTGTTGAATATATTGGGTGTTAGATTTTTGATAGAGAAAGGGAAATGTTTATACCATTGCAAAGAGCACTGGTACAGTTTCACTGGGAACCAGAGTACAGCCCACCATTGTAAGGGATAACAAAAAATACTTTTACAGATATATTAACAACAAAAGCAGAACCAAGGAGAATCTCCATCCCTTATTGGATGTGGGGAGGAACATTACCACCAAGTATGAGAAAAAGGCTGAGTTACTTAATGCCATGGTTGCCTCAGTCTTTAATAGCCAGACTAAGTATCCTCAGGGTATTCAGCCCCCTGAGCTGGAAGACAGGGATGGAGAGCACAATAAACTCCCTGTAATCCAGGAGGAAGCAGTTAACAACCTGCTATGCCACCTGGACAACCACAAATCTTTGGGGCCTGATGAGATCCACCCAAGAGTGCTGAGAGAGCTTGCCAAGCCACTCTCCATCATCTGTCAGCAGCCCTGGTTAATGGGAGGTCCCAGATAACTGGAGGCTTGCCAGTGTGATGCCCCTCTACAAGAAGGGCTGGAAGGAGGATCCCGGGAACTACAGGCCTATCAGCCTGACCTCGGTACCCAGGAAGATTATGGAGAGGTTCATCTTGAGGGCACTCACAGGGCATGTGCAAGACAACCAAGGGATCAGGCCCAGCCAACACGGGTTCATGAAAGGCAGGTCCTGCTTGACCAGCCTGCTCTTCTTCTATGACCAGGTGACCTGCCTAGTGGATGAGGGAAAGACTGTGGCTGTTGTCTACCTGGACTTTAGTAAAGCCTTTGACAGTGTCTCCCACAGCATTCTTCTGGAGAAACTGGCGGCTCGTGGCTTAGGTGTACTCTTTGCTGGGTAAAGAACTGTTGGGACACCTGAGCCCAGAGAGTTGTAGTGAATGGAGCTAAATCTAGTTGGTAGCTGGTCACAGTGGTGAAGTGAGGGCCTGGAAGTGGTGTTCTCTAGGGCTCAGTTTTGGGGCTGTTCTTGTTTAATATCTTTATCAATGATCTGGATGAGGGGATTCAGTGCTCCCTCAATAAGTCTGCAGATGACACGAAGTTGGGTGGGAGTGTTGATCTGCTGGAGGGTAGGAGGGCTCTGCAAAGGGATCTGGACAGGCTGGATTGATGGGCCGAGGCCAACTGTATGAGGTTTAATAAGACCAAGTGCTGGGTCCTGCACTTGGGTCACAACAACCCCATGCAATGCTACAGGCTTGGGGAGGAGTGGCTGGAGAGCTGTGCAGTGGAAAAGGGCCTGGGGGTACTGGTTGACAGCTGGCTGAACATGAGCCAGCAGTGTGCCCAGGTGGCCAAGAAGGCCAACAGCACCCTGGCCTATATCAGAGAGAGTGGCCAGCAGGAGCAGGGAAGTGATTGTGCCCCTGTTACTCAGCCCTGGTGAGGCTGCACCTTGAATCCTGTGTTCAGTTTTGGGCCTCTCACTACAAGAAGGACATTGAGTTTCTGGGGCATGTCCAGAGAAGGGCAATGAAACTGGTGAGGGGTCTGGAGCACAAGTCTTACGAGGAGCGGCTGAGTGAACTGGGGTTGTTTAGTCTGGAGAAGAGGAGGCTGAGGGGAGACCTTATTGCTCTCTACAACTCCCTGAAAGGGGGTTGTGGTGACGTGGGTGTTGGTCTCTTCTCCCAGGTAACTAGCAGTAGAATGAGAAGAAATGGCCTCAAGATGCGCTAGGGGATAGGCACATCTTGAGGCTGGATATTAGGAAAAATGACTTTACTGAGGGAGTTGTCAAACATTGGCACGGGCTGCCCAGGGAGGTGGTGGAGTCACCATCACTGGAAGTGTTTAAAAAACATGTAGACGTGACACTTCAGGACATGATTTAGTGGGCATGGTGATACTGAATTGATGGTTGAACTTGATGATCTTCAAGGTCTTTTCCAACCTTAATGATTCTGTGATTTCCAGTGCCCCATGTTTAAGAAAGTTAAATTAATGTCTGGTGGAATTGTAAGAAAATATTTAAGGAAATAGAGGTACTATTGTGTTGAGGTCTGAAGGGGAATAACTTTGCTTAGCCTAGTGAAAGAGAAGATGAGAAGGGTGTGATTATTGTCAGTGAATATATCAAGGGAACAAACAGAAAAAAAAGATAATTTTTTTTGTTAAAGCACAGCAATGACCACAAATGAGTCTTAAACTAGCCATAAACAAACTTGGGTTAGAAATTAAGAGGCTGCTTCTATGGAATCAGGATGTTTCTCAAACAACCTCTCAGTCAGATGATGCTCACCTTCCTCTTCTCATGTTCTCCCAACAAAAGTGTTGTCTGGAATACGAAATACCTGTTCTGCCCAGGACTTGTGGGGTCCACAAGAAATACTGGTTTTCACAGCAGAGCCATTTTTGATTAAAAAGATTTTCACTGAGGAATTTGTGGTGGTTTCTGTGTGTAAGGACTTTTAGCGTTGTGTGTAACTGTTCAAAGGCTCCTATTCCCCTCTGAATAAATGAAAAATAGAGCCTTGAGTATCCGTGGAGACAAAATGTGCTGGAGGACATAAAAACTGAAAAAGTTATAAGATATTTTCATCTCTAGGCTTTTTTATTGAATGGAATGTATTGATGATGGGGGCAGATCATGGTATAAAACATAAAATCCTATGTACCAATTGGTCTTCTGGGCTTTAAAGTACATTAATGTCATGAAGGCAGGAAATGCAGCTCTTAAGCAAAAAAAGATT
Source organism: Phaethon aethereus (assembly GCF_964289735.1). Lineage (NCBI taxonomy): Eukaryota > Metazoa > Chordata > Aves > Phaethontiformes > Phaethontidae > Phaethon > Phaethon aethereus. Next base: position 138,571,005 of record NC_138575.1, read on the forward strand.
GGTAGTCAACTGTGTTAGGAAAGTGAAGATCTAAAGATCCAAAAGGAGCGTTAGTTGCACCATGGCAGAAAAGTAGCTTGTAGTTTTAGTGAAATGGATTAATCCAATTCCATTGTTCCCACTTTCCTTTTTTATCATTTGTAGAGTACTTTTTTTTTAAGTTTATTTTAAGGTTTCTGCCGAGTGGAAGAAGTGTCACTCGGCCATCCCTTCCCCTCTGGTGAGGAATGAGATGGTGTTTCTGTCCCCATGTTTATGGGGGTAGAGCATGCCTTGATTCTCGTGGGGGGATAGAGAAGAGCCCCGGGAAGCACTAGCAACCCAGTCCAGCAAATATGTGAGGGTTGGTTTGTTGGTATTTTTTTTTTTTTTAAAGACAGAAGCTATGCAGCCTTAAAAGGGCTTGTTTAAATTTTTGTGTGTGTGTGCCGAATATGTCAAGTTTGTAAGGAGCCAGCGATTCTCGCATCCTTTTAAAGTGAAAATTATAGAATACTTCACATACTGTTTCTCACCAAAATGCAGATTCTATCTCTGGCTACAAGTAGAATCATAAACCTGAATTTAGTGAGAAACAGCATGTGGACTGTTTTCATAATTTGCTGTTTAAAAATGGGTCGGGAGGCGAGGATCTGCTGGCTTCGAACAACCTTGACATAGTGCACTCAGAAGGAACCCCCTCTCCTCCCCCTTACCCTGCAAACCTAAACAAGTCCTTGTAAGGCCATAGGAGAAGGACGGCTGATAGCTAAGGATATAGGTGCTATATCAATCATTAAATAAGTGAATTAAATAATATGAGAAGGGCTGGAGTGAAATGGAAACCAGGAATGGCAGCAGAAATGCAAAGCTCCATAGAAATTAGCTGGAGTTTTGATGCATTTCATGGCTTCTTTGCCTTAAATTTGGTTGTGGAGTGTATGTTATATTCTTGTTGTATAAACATAGCTGAGCTAGGGTCTCAAAGAAGGATCTGAGAAGAGCTTTACAAACACTTGGTAATTGGCTTCCATGAATTGCTAAAGAATGCAGCCATGGAGGCTTTCTGGATTTCAGTGTATATGGTTTGCTGATGGGGAACTGAGTGGTAGAGTGCTCATTTGCCCGTCATTTTTCAGAGCGCTGATTTAGCTTACGGTCATTTTGTAGCAGGCAGATCCTGTGAGCCTTTGAACAAAGTGAAAAACGGGATTTAGGGGTTTAGGACAGTTTCATTCTTTTCCTGCATGCATTACACGCCTGGCTTTTCCTATTTTGAGCTCGTGTGATTAGGTGGCACGCTACACCTAACTTTCCTCCCACCTGGCACCATGCTTCACGAGCCATCTCCGTGCTTCGCTAGCCATCGCTGGATATAACACTGTTCCTCTTCAGCATGTGGCTTTGTTAAGAAATGTAGGTTGGGTTAATGAGCGTGAGGTGCTTGGCTTTGCAAGCTGATACGGCAATCTTGTTTTCTTTTTCCTATTCTAAACTTTATTAATTTCGGTATTAGCATGGGTTTAATGCGGTATCACTTAGATTAGCAAAACGTTAAAATCATTCCTGTAAGTCAAATCCCTTAATGTATTTTCTCATCTGTGAAACTCCTCTGGAATGGCCTGGACTTAGCCAGGGCTGCTCTCTAGCATTTGGTAACAGGCTGTGAGCTGTGATCTGGCTATGAAAATTGTAATGCAGTAAAGTCTATCCTGATAAAATTTTTGGCATTACTCCTATTATATGTGGAACTTGTAAAACGTATTTGATTTCTGTGTGGCTTGTAGCGTACCTCTGTCTGCAGGACTCTGATCCTAATCCCTTTAACATGAATAGGAGTTGTTTCTTCTCGCACTGGAGTCAGTTGAAAAAGTATGTGGTCTCTTCCCTCCCCAATATTGGTGGTATGTCAGACACTCCAGCAGCACTTAAGCATTCTCAGGTGTCTGTCTCATTTTACCTCTGGAAATGGCTTTATTACCTGACATTGAATAGTAGCTGTTTAACTGGGCATGACATGGAGGGCAGAACAACCTTTGCTATTTTATAGGACTCTTCAGTATTTTATTACTAATAATTATCAACATGCCACACCACTGCACAGACAGTGCAGGATGTGGTTAAATCCAGTTGTGGATAAATGCTTGCCAAGCGTGACAAGTTGATCCTTTCCACCTCTGTTACTAAGGAACATTAGGCAGTTTGAAGGCATAGAGAGTCATGCCATCTTTTCATGTTGTCTTCTCTTTAACGTTGAGTAAACTTCCATAACTGATGCTGTTTTGACATCAGTGAAAGTCACATGTCACATTTGTCACGGAGTACGCAGTTAACTACTTCTGCACATTTGAATCCCTGTTTGTGGGGAAAATGAGGTCTGGAGACACCGAGTTGGGACAGAGCTTTTGTATAAAAAGCATCCTGGCAAGAGACTTGATTAGGGCAGTGCTGTTCCCGGTGGAGTCTCAGCATCAGACAGACGCCAGTATTTGTGGGTTTTGAATGGAGCTGCCCATCAATAACCTTGAAGACCAAAGGGAAGATAACCACTCCACTCTAGAGGAATTTCAAGGCAGTGAGATGAATGAAAGCTCCTCAAAGGAAGAAACAGTCTGGCTTATCTTTATTGTTTTGTGACTTTAGAAAACGTCAGTTTTTATTTTGAGAAATGCTTTCTTTGATTTGCAGTAAAAGACCAGACTGTTTCCTTGGATTTCTTCCCTAGCCACACAGTTTTGGGCAACTTCATATTCAGATTTGAATCTAAATTCTTTGAGTCAGCCTTCGTATTGGCATGAAATAGTAAAATAAAATCTAAGTGTGATGGATTTCTTTTAAACAGAAAGGTTTATTAGCTTATTAATTTCTTGGGTAGTTTGGTAATGAGTTACTCAGGCAAATGCTTTTATTACATTCTTTCTTACTTCAGTTTTTGTTTGTCCCCTAAAGGAGAGCTCTTGCTTTTGGCAGCAACTTTTATGGGCCACATTTAAATGGAGTATCAGTGTGCAGCCAGCACGCTTTCTTATGCTGCATAATGAAAAAGTGTGTGCTATCATTTTGAATTAGGAAGAAATTTGTTTTCATAGTAACTTTGAATATTCTGTGGGGTGTAATTATTGATCACAATAGGTACTTTTTATTTCAACAATGTACTAATTAGCATGTTAATACTCTAAAAATCTAAGACTGACAGTGAGGGTTTGGGGAAAATAGCACAATGTACTAATTTGTTTTTCTAAATTATATTTTGCCACATTATTTTCTCAGCTGGTTGGTACTGTAGATAATAGTTTCTGTTTATCTGACAGAGAAGTTTCATGGGTTTAGAACAGTTTTTCCTTCCTCTGGGAAGGGTGGAGAATGAAAGTAATAAGTCGCTTGAATCTACTGATAAACTTCAATGAATGGCACTGTCAGCTTAAAACCCACATTTCTCTATTCCTGCGAGTTTTACAAGTACTGTCTAATATGACTTGTACCAGGGAAAGATTATCTTTTTTCTTTCTCTCTCTTTTTTTTTTTTTTTTTTAAACAGAATTAGAGAATAGTTAAGATTGGAAGAGCTCCTCTGGTGATCATGTAGTCCTTGCTCAGAGCAAGGTCAGCCACAGCAGGTTGCTGTGTCCAGTTGTGTTTTGGGTATCTCCAGAGATAGAGACTACAGAGCCTGCCTGGGCACCCTGTTCCAGTGTTTGACCACCCTCAGAGTAGAAGTTTTTTCTTAGGTGTAAGTGGAATTTCAATCTGTGCCCACTGTCTCTTGTCCTGCAACTGGGCACCAAAGAGAAGAGTTTGTATTTCCTCCCCTCATCAGGTGTTTCTACATGTCAATAAGACCCCCCTAAGGCTTCTCATCTCCAGTACTCTCAGATTCCCCTTGTATGAGAGGTGCTCCTGTTCCTTTATCACCTTTGTGGCCTTTTGCTAGAGGACTTTCTCCAGTAAATCCCAGTCTCTCTGGTACTGGGGAGCCCAGAACCGGACCTCTCATTCCAGGTATGTCTCACGTGGGCTGAGTAGAGGGGAGGGATCCCTTGACCTGCTGGTGACACTCTGCCTAATGCAGCTTATGCAGCTTAGGAAGCCATTGGCCGCCTTTGCTGTGAGGTCGTGTTGCTGGCTGACGTTCAGCTTGTTGTCCACCAGAACCAGGACCTTTTCTGCTAAGTTGTTTTCCAGCCCGGTGGCCCTGCTGTATTTGACTTGTGTGCTGGACATAATTGCACTGTGCTTGCATTATGCCCAGGTGTCCCTGGAGGACTAGCAGGTCTGCCATGACGTGGGTCTGACAGGCAACCTTGTCATTAAGTTCATGTACCTTTGTGCAGCATGCCTACGCTGTCCCGCAGGCAGCATAGGCAGCCTGCATACCCATTAGCTCCTGCAGCGTTTGACATCTGTAGCTGGTTTATGGGCCCCATGATGGCTGCTTGGCACAACTGCAGTGATCTGCTAGGAAGCATGGTCTCAGCGCTGAATCAATACTGTGTGCTGGGTTTGCGCACACAGTGTAGGCAAGAATACACAAGCTTGGTTCTGCACTAAGCTTTCTCTATTGTGGGTGCCTTAGTGTCTTACCTGACACCAAAAAGTGAGCCAGTATCCAAAAGGTTTTGACACAAGAAGAATTGGTCTTGTTCTCAAAAGCCAGTGTAGGTTTGTTGTTATTATATAACCACTTTCCCCAAGTGGTGTACCGATGCAAGTCTTCTCTCTTTTTAGTGTGGAACTTTCACTCATTAAGGAAAAAAAACCAAAACAAAACCACAAACTTGCTTGTAAGCCATCAAAAATTAGTAAGATTCAGGAGCAGACGTGGTACCTGTAAACTACTCTTAGCTTCCTATTTAAGTTGTGCTGGATTGCAGCTCAACACTCTTTGTCTTTTTGTGTTTATGAAATAAAAGAAGCTGGAAAGCTTTATGGATGTTTCAGGGCCAAGAAATCCTGCATGCGGACATAAAGGACATCTTGTGAAATCTTTATCAAATGGGAATGTTTTCAAACAAAAGCAAGGAAGTCAGAGATGCTCTTGAACATTTTCTTTGCAACTTTCCACCACAATGCTTTTAAAAAGGCATTAAATACTTATTTCTCAGATGCAAAGATGCAATTCTACAATTCTAAATGCAGAAGACTGTCAAAATGAAAATCCTGGTTGTCCAGTTCAATGCTTTTCTTCCTCTAAGGAAGGAAAACTCGTTATCCACATAATGTCAATACATGAAAGAATTAATTGCTCTAATAGGCAAACACTCTGAAGTACTGAAGCCTTGAAGCCCAGCCTTGAAGAGAAAGATGTAAAAAGAAAATTCTCTTTTTTGCTTTTTTTTATTGTATAACCTTTTATCAGTGATGAAAACAGCTAATATTGCCTCTATATTTGGAGCTAAAGTACTTAAATGAATATGAACGTCCTATGTAAAACTTGTTCTTTCCCTTGACTTGCTGCCAGCAGATTTTTTTTTTTTCCCTCAGAGGTACAGCATTTAAAAGGTTTAGTCATTTTTCAGCTCATAGTGGTGTTGTCCTGAAAAATGCGTGTTGCCCTGAATTAGGAGGATGAAAACTCCAAAGTAGTTACTTGTTTTGCTCCACATCTTCACCAGAATAATGAAGACCTAAACTTGCCTTTAGCTGTTCATCAACAGGCAGTCTTACACAGTAGCAGCTAGGTAAGGAACAGAAAAGATAAATGCCTGATTCTATACATTAACAATTATAAATATTCAGTAACTCCTCTGGAAGACAATAGTTTGGTCCAAAAAGTAGATGGACTTTGAAATGAGAGTTAAAAAGTATTTACATTAGTAATACGATCCCCTGGAAGACTGGCAATGTCTTCTAACCACAGATGGTTTTGATGAGCCATGCGCACGTGTAGTGAAGAGCGCAGCTGTTGCAAGAGAATGAACCGGTTCTGAAGTCTAAAGTAGGAGGGATAAAACCAGCTGGACCAACCATCTCCACTCCGTGAAATGAAAGGGGGAAGAAGGAGCGGAGTGCTGAGGCCTTTAGCACAAAAGGGAGAACGCCTTTTCTCTCATCTTGGATGCTCCTCAGGACCAGTCAGTTAGCCAAATATTTCTGTTATATAGGCTGAGGTGCTTTGTCATCTCTTCGTAGCCCTGTTCAGGGCTGTGAATGTGTGCTCTCGGAGGTGCATACAAGAACAAGGAACGTGCCTGGACTATATATGCTGATGTAGGAATGATTAATGATTTAGGAGGCCCTTTTTGAAAAAGGGGCTGTTTCTACTTAAGCCGGGCAGTATTCATCTTATGTGATGTTCACAAAGTTTTTGGTCTGAACTGCTGGTACTTCCTGGTACTCCACAGAGGAACCTCTACAACATCTGGACTGAGCTAAGTGCCTGTGTGTGAAGCCTGGTCATAAATATATAAATATATGAAATGAGATAAGGATGTATTGGAGAAGAAGAGTTTCATTCCTGTTCCCTTTTAAAGGTTTCTACTCTCATTGAAATGTTTTCCACGTTTGTTGTCCTGTGTGCGAAGGACAATTGTCTCTGATAAGCAGGCTTCAAATTTCTCCGTACTGTTAAAATACTGAGCCTGGGGTTACCTCACTCTCCACTTCTCTTCTATGGTCTTCTGGCACCTCAGCTCCACTGGGGCTCAGTACAGCTCTCGCCAACTCTGGCTGCGTGCAAGACTCCTTGGTGTGGAGCACAGGGGTGTTCTTCATAACTTGAGGCAGTAGCCTCAGGAGCTTACGTGTTCACTTAAACTCACTTCTGTTGCTTAATGTTCACTGAACCTGCAGAAAGTCTTTCAAGAAGTTGTCTTCTGCCCATGAGGAAGAAATCTGCTTTTATGATCCTCTCTACACGTTAACCTGGTCTGTCCTTTAATTCTCAGGAGCTAGAACTTAGTGGCAGTCTTTCTAGCTGAGAAAGAATGAGTTCCTGTTTGACTATCAGTAGCTAGCAGTGTCACGTTGTTAATGTTTGGGGGGCATTAATGTTTGGTTATGTTGCTGAACACAAATATCCCACTGGGTATTTGGAAGCTCATGGAGGCTGATCTGTTGTAGTACCACTATCCTCTTGGAATTTGAAATAGGAAAGCTCCCAGGTCTGTCCCTTTTGTGGGGCTGCTCCCTGGAGCCCATGGCTGTGTTCCTCAGTCCATGAGAGAATCTCTTCATCAGCAGAATGAAACTAATACTATAGATGACCTACTAACGCTACCACTGCATCTTCACAGAAGACTTTATACCTCTCTTCCCCCTGCCCTCGCAGTTCCCTCTGTGTCTCAGTTGAGGTGACCAAGGCTGATTGCCGTGTAAACAAAATCCTCTTTACTCTGGCAGCGTATATGATTATTCTTATGCTGGATGTATTTATAACTAACAGGACCAGGCTCAGTGCATCACTACATGAAAGAAAGGCTATTCTGACATACATCAGTTAAATCACCCAGGTGGTAGAAGCTGCTGCTTCTGGATTTTTTCAGTTTCTGCTTTAGGAGTTGCCTCTTCATGGGCGATACGGAGAAGTAAGGCGTGGGGTGTTTTGGGGGGCAGCAATGAGCACGTGCTTTACGCCTGGGAAATGGCCGCGTGTGTGCCGCCGGACTCACATGTTACCCTCTGCGGTAAGAGTGGGAGGGGTAACTTCTTGCCGAGACATTTTTTGAGGTGGGAACCTCACACAATAGAAGCCCCTGTGAGTGTACAATGGCAATATAAATTTTTGTCAGTGTCAATAACTGGAGGGTTTGAGCCGGGGTGTTGAAAAGGCGGAATGCTTTCTGCTTGTGACTTATCACCTTGAGTGAAGAGATTGGCCCTATCTGTTGTCATTTAAGATAATCACTATTTGTTCTTCAGTCAGGGTGATGTTTTTTGTCAAGTGGTATTATCATATCTGCTTTTGACTCTTCATTACTTAAAATATTTTTAGAAGCTACAAAACAACTCTCCTCACACATCTGTATTTTCGTGTTGGAGCCCAGCCCTTTGTCATCTTTACATTTAACTTTGAGAAGACATCATTGATGACACTCGTGTTACGGAATAATGAGGAGATTTAGTTACTAAAAAAAAAAAAATTATCTGAAGGATCCTCCTTGTACTAAATTTTTTACTTGTAACAAGAACGTTGCTTTTTATATTGACTGGACCGAGCACCATGATGGTGTCCAGCAAGATTCTGCCTGTGGGCCAGTAGGGTTGTTCCTCCCTGGTAAGAAGAGGGGCTGGTGTGGCAGTTGTGTGTCACACAGAGGAGACGCTCATGGAGGAGGCGTGCATGCCGTCCCTCTGCGCATCGGGCTGTTGATGTCACTGGTTTATGCTGAGGGAAGAACTCTTATTACAGTCTAGTAGGACGGCAAACCGCAATCAAAACAGTTACATTCGTACACGATGTGAAGAAACTCATTTAATCCTCAGGCAAGTTTCAGAGGTCAGGTCCTTTCATCCCCTTGCCTCGCCTTGGCAGAGGCCCAGCGCCGAGGGAGAGTCCTGTCCTCGCTCTGTAATTCCCTCTCCAGACAGCCTCCCCGGCCAGGAGAGACTCTGTCTCTCCCGGCTGTATTATCTCCCTGGACCTGGTGAATGCATGCACAGAACAGCTATGCTGGAAATGTGCGTTGCTTAATCATCTCTTAAAGCTGTTCTCGATGACCCGGTTCCGCTCGGGCCCCCCGATCTCCTCCCGTCCTGGTTGGGGTTGCGTGCGTGCGAGGGTTTAGGGAGCCCAGGCGCATGGAGGCTGCTGCGGTCGGTGGGGGGAGAGACGTGGGGGTTTCCCAGTAGGTACCATGAGATAGCACCACACGTGAGTGGGAGGCAAGAGGGCTGATTTACTCGTGAATGGGATTTAAAGGGAAAAGGGGAGCTAGCAGGCCAGGAAAATGGCAGACTGTAAGGGCGCACGTAAAGCAAGACCTGAGAAGGGCAGAAGGGTGCGGGTCGGTCTGAAGCTGCTCCGCTCAGGCAAGAGAGACGCAGGTGACCTCTTTGGTACAGTTTGAGGAAAGCAGAGGGATGACCATGAGCTTATTTAGGCCGATGCTGCCAGAAATGCTTGTAAATGGTTTGTTGTCCACGTGATTTTTAGGATGTTCTACATGCGTGCTGCTCCGTAACTTGAAAAATGAGAGAAAAACTGTGGAAGTTCGGCTGTACGCTAGCCCCGGAGTTTTCACAAGCAGGGAAGCAGAAAGCATCAGCTCTAATAAAACCGGCGTCCTCTCAGAGGAACGTCCGTAACGGCGCTGCGCTCCATCGCCCAGTTACGTTCCTCGTGAATGTGACATTCAAAATATTTACAAGAGCTGCTGCCTTGGAATGTCTCACTTGGCTTTGGGGTGGTGGGGACTGCCGGCCGCGGTGGCCTCTGCCGCCTTGCTGCCGGGTGGGGTGGCTGCAGGGAGTCTCTGTCTCATTCTGAGCTTTGCTTTCCAAGGAATTTATTTAACGCATGTCAATTATTTATGATGTTCGAGCCATCTTTTATGGGAAAGTCACATTAATTCATGCAAAGTGAGCTGTAGGCATAAAGATGGCTGAAAAGATGCCGAGAACTGCGTTGATTGAAAAGGTAAAGGTTTATTTGAAGGCAGGACATGGCTCTTGCTTCCCAGAACACACATAATCAAGGAGATAGGATTACATTAAATGAGTTGTCACCAAGAAATAAAAAGCTCTTTTAGTCTTGGTCTCGAGAGATATGGAAAGTTCTTGTTAAGCATTAAGCATCTGGGGAACCTCTTGCCTTTCAGGTACTCGGACGTTTGCAGGGTTGAACATTTGGTGACTTTTCTTCGTTCACATCTAGTTGCCAAGTTGTCTAATACCTCCTCCTCAAGAGAGACAGGAGCTAGTTAGCACGTGTGGAAAGATGTATTAAAAAATAAATAACAGTTTTGTTGCTAAGTGTTCTTTTAGGTCTTGTAACATTTTTTAAGAAAATGACTGAGAACGTGGCAGTGGCAGATTTCTGTGCTTCTGTCAGAATATTCCCATCAGTCCATTATTTTTGCTGGCATGCTCTATAACTTTTGAAATCTCAAATTAAGCAAGAATCCTAGAAGAAAAGTGATTAAACATGCTTAGCTGCTCTGAAGTAGCTACAATGTGGTTCTGTTGCATTATTTATGAGATAAGAATTTAATTTTAGTTTCCTTCATTAAAAAAAACCCAAACACCACAAAGACTGTGCAAGGAAAAAATAAATAACAGAAACAAGGCTTTTTGAGAGGTTTGATGAACTCTGTCTCAGATGGAAGATTATTTTATCATATGGATATGTTCTGCTGCATTTGCCATTGCATATTATGTAAAAGGTTTGGTTGTCACTTGGCATAACATTCCGTTACATTTCTCTGACTATGTAAAGCAGCTAATAGTGGTAGAAAATGTATACTCTGAAGATCCCCAGTGTAAGTGACGGTGAGACCTAAACCAGCTTTCCTGAAGAGGTTACATTTTTGAAACGTAAGCAAGTTACATCAAAATAAACTTGGATGTTAGTTTGCAGCATATCAGCTATTGAGTAGTTTCTGCCCATTACAAATGCTTTTTTACTCCATGATAGGTGAGAAGTGGCTTGTTCTTTTGTCACTAAGGGGTGGCCTAAGTCATGTTCATTCTGGGGTGGGTTGCAGTGTGAGCACAGGCTTCGTGGCTGTAATCTTACCCCAGCATTTACCTGGTGGCAATGCTGCAGCAGCTGCCTGGTCTGCCCATGTTTCAAGCTCAGAAGAAGTTGGACAACTACTAATGGATGCTCTTTGAGTAAGAAGAGTAGAAGCAGGGGAGGCAGTGTAATGGTGGGATTAGTTGAGAGGTTAATGCATCTGTTTTCAAAGTAATTGTCCTTTTTTGTTAACACACTGCTAGGATCTAGTATGGGCGTAAAGGAAGCGAGGAAGACGCATCGAAGAGAGTTGAGAAGTCTAAGAGGCGGAAGTGGGGAAAGGAGAATGTAGAGCCCATCCAGGCAGATGAGGTGGATTAGAAGACAAGTATTTCAGGGAAAGGGACAAGATCAATGAGGAGCAGGTCAAATGACTCATGAGAAAGAGATCCCTGAATAAGCAGCGGAGCAAGTGGGTCATGTTTTGATAGGTGACCAAGAGATTTTGTAGATCAAGAAGCCAGTCTTTATTGAATGGAAGAAGTGAGTAATGGTTAACTACAGTGATAAAAGATGTGGGTTATATTGTTCATCTTTATCTACCATGAAAGTAGTTACGCGGGCAGTTCTGCAGTATCAGCATTAAAGATTAAGATAAAATCCTTTGTGACTGAACTCAGTGTGTGTAGTCCCACGGACTGCAGTAGAATATTCCTACTATTAGGTTTTCAGTATCTTACTAACCAAACTGACAGCATGAAATATCCTTGAAGAGCTCTTTTTAAAAAGTTTGCGTTTTAAGATCTGGAGCTATGCAGGGACTGTTTCTGTAACATTTACAATTCTAAGCATTCTAGTTCATTGTTTAAAATAGGGATCAAAGAAACTCCAGATTTTAATTTTCTATAAAGAAAAATGTCATTACGACAAATCTTAACTTACAGCTGTCCTAACTTACAGTCTGTTGGACTTTTTAAAGTTGAGGTGGAATCTTCCATCCCGGGCCAATGTTACATGTCAGGAGAACTGGGTATTCATTCTCTTTTACTGACTTTTTGTGGCATGTTACTCCACTTCTCGGTGGTTTGGGTCTCCCTGTTTTTCTACTGAGTCAGAGAATGTCTGGCATTATCCTTACTTATTTCAATTATTAAAGATCAACAGCTTGCTTTATTACTGTTTTTCTAGACGATGCATGCGAGTGACTTTGAGAGATGTTTTTCTAATACGGTTGAGGTGCTCTAAAGCATTAGAACAACAGTCACTCCAAATTAAACAAAGGTCTGCCATTTCTACCCTGCTGGGTTAAGGTTGACTGCGTTTAAGATTCTTACCAGTTATCTTTTAGTGAAGCTGTCAGATGTATTGATGAAATGAATACATTTCTTTATGAAGTTTTCTATAGTTCTTCCCCAAGTTCATATCAGTGTGCTGTATATTTATGAGGAGTGCTTATGAAAAGTTAGTAAATATGCATGTTAGCATGAATGCAGATTAGGATAGTGGGCTATGGATGAAAGAAAATAATGCATGGCAAATGAGTATGTGTGGATTCCTACTTGCTCCACCTTTTTTGGTAGAAACCTTCCTGTGTTGTAGTCTCCTGAAATAACTCTTGTAGCCTTTCATTTGCACATATATAGTTTAAAAGTTTGTAATATACACATTTTCCAAAAGCATTCATTTTTAAAATCACCTTGGAAACTCCTCAGTCTAATATAGTTCATATATTCTTTTTCTTCACACTATCTCACTTTCATTTTGTTGTTTTCTCTGTAACCTGTGGACTTACTAAAATAAACACTTACCTAGTAACAGGCCTTTGTCGTCTTTTTTCACATAAAAGCTTTTAATAGGCCATGGCTTGGAGACACTTTGTCCTTGCTGGTGCCAAACTCAATAGCATCCAAAAAAAACCCCAAACAATAAAAAATCCAAACATGGTTAAGGGTATTGTAAACCACAGTGAGATAGTGGAGATAGGTGGGAAAATCTGTTAATAACTTCCATCATTTAATATAATTATTATATTAAATAGTTATATCACAGAATCACTAAGGTTGGAAAGGACCTTCAAGATCATCAAGTCCAACCATTAATCCAGCGCCACCATGTTTCCTAAACCATGTCCTGAAGTGCCACATCCACACGTTTTTTGAACACTTCCAGAGATGGCGACTCCACCACCTCCCTAGGCAGCCTGTGCCAATGCCTGACCACCCTCTCGGTGAAGAAATTTTTCCTAATATCCAATCTAAACCTCCCCTGGCGCAACTTGAGGCCTATCGCTGATTACCTGGGAGAAGAGACCAGCACCCTCGTCGCCACAGCCCCCTTTCAGGTAGTTGTAGAGAGCGATAAGGTCTCCCCTCAGCCTCCTCTTCTCCAGACTAAACAACCCCAGTTCCCTCAGCTGCTCCTCAGAAGACTTGTGCTCCAGCCCCCTCACCAGCTTCGTTGCCCTTCTCTGGACATGCTCCAGCACCTCAACGTCCTTCTTGAAGTGAGGGGCCCAAAACTGAACAGAGGATTCAAGGTGTGGCCTCAGCAGTGCCGAGTACAGGGGCACAATCACTTCCCTACTCCTGCTGGCCACACTATCTCTGATACAGGCCAGGACGCTGTTGGCCTCTTGGCCACCTGGGCATCCTGCTGGCTCATATTCAGCCGGCTGTCAACCAGCACCCCCAGGTCCCTTTCCGCCGGGCTGCTCTCCAGCCACTCCTCCCCAAGCCTGTAGCGTTGCCTGGGGTTGTTGTGGCCGAAGTGCAGGACCCAGCACTTGGCCTTATTAAACCTCATACAGTTGACCTCTGCCCATCGATCCAGCCTGTCCAGTTCCCTCTGCAGAGCCCTCCTACCCTCCAGCAGATCAACATTTCCACCCAGTTAATTCCGTCATTTTTCATTTCATCAGATCATTCAATCATCATTCTTACATCACTTACCATAGCGTGAGAAGTGGAAAAACTCCTTGAGTTTCTTTAAAACAGCAAAGAATTGCATGTTTTATGGTTAGATTCTTCAAACTTATTTTATCATCACTTTTTTGTTACAACTTTTCAGCTGAGCTGTGAAGTGGGGCAACTGACCTAACGTGCAAGATAGGGAGAGATAGGGAAAACACCTAAAGAGTATATTATATCCTTGTACAACATTTCTGTTCCAGCAGAATGTAGTATTTAATAAAGGACAGTGGAAGAAAGTTGGCAATAAAATTCATAATAGGAGGACTTGGCTTTAAAAACTTGAAATATTTGCTCTTTAAAGTTTGCCCTCCTTGGTTGCCAATACTTGGTTGCCAATTGTTTTCAATAATCTTGGTCCTTTCTCAATACATTATGTATTTGTGAAATATTTGTGAAAAAGCAATTACTGAAAGACCTAAGGTGGTACAGAAAAACTATTCAGACCGAACCAGTAATTTTTGTTCAGGGGCACAGTAAAAAAATCGCATTTGAATTGTAAATGGTTCCCACATGTATAAATAAAAATAGAGGAAAATAATTCTGAATTCAACTTGCATGTCACATTAATTAAAAAAACAAAACAGAAGCTCAGCTGAGTAACTGTGTGGGGAAATACTTTTAGGGTGAGTAAATAGCAATCTGTTGCTTACCATAAGTGTTCTGTATAGCTTAATTGTTTTGTATCTCTTCCTTCTGGTTAAGCTTTGGGGTTTTTTACCTGCTTCAACAGGAGGCGTTTTTGAGTCTTCTGCCCTGCTGTCTCGTACATGTTGTATGAAGACGGTAATTTAGCTTTCAGTGCTCAGCTGCTTGTCCTGCCGAGCCTATCTTCAAATCCACCTGGAGTCTCCGGTGAGGTGGTGGTGCTGAGGAAGACCTCGCCCCCGGGGCAGGCAGCCTGAGCAGCTGGCTCTGGTGTGCCCGGCCCCCTGCTCGCTCTTCTACGTGTCGCAATCCGTGTTGGCATCGACGCTCTGAGTTAGTGTAAGTTAAAACATCTGCATCTGCTGGTGTCTTGGTGGTGGGGTCCATCACTGTCATCTTGGTGGTGGAGTCACCATCACTGGAAGTACTCAAAAAACGTGTAGATGTGGTACTTCAGGACATGGTTTAGTGGGCATGGTGGTGTTGGGTTGGTGGTTAGACTTGATGATCTTGAAGGTCTTTTCCAACCTTAATGATTCTGTGATTCTGTGCTGCTTCCTGGGGGCTGGTTGGAGCAGCCGCTTGCTCAGCAGGTGGCGATTGCAAAGGCGGTCAGTTCGAATGACCCTTATGTCTCGTACTTCCCAGCGGGATGCTCTAGTTTCTGTTGCAGGCGTTGAGGGTTTAAGAGTGAAGCATCATGACTGACTGTCCTTTTTGCAAACCTGACCCTTGAAGTGTGTTTTACTTTTTTTTTTTGCCCCCCGGTTGCTAACTACACTGGCTTTTACTGAGGTGAACGAGAGCTGCGTGCAGTGGGTGCTCCCCACGGATGCGGGTGTTCACGGAGAAAAGGAGCCCTTGAGCTCAGGCACAAGAAGCGGTGGAGGTTCAGGTGCTGCAGGTGGCCTGCTGACCTCCCTCGCTCCTCCACCTCACCCAAGGGTATATCCCACACTTCACTCCTGAATGGACTTTTTATGCTTCTCAGCACATAAAGTATATATGTATAGCTTGTAGGTGTAAACACGTATTAGCTTCTGCTCTGCTTTGCTGCTCCTTGTCATTCTAGGTGCTTTTACCAAGGACTGTCATAATAAATTATAAATCATTAAATAATTGTTTAGGAATGATCTGACTCAAGCTTATTATACATGAGGGCTCGTTTAATTTTTGTTGGTAAACAAAATTATTTTCCTTAGCAGTTTGAGGCTCTGAACAGCTGAAGGGTCTGCAACAGATTCATCAGGGTGAAAGTAGTAAAACTAGCGCAGCGCGGGCTCCTCTCCTCCCTTCCGTGTGGGAAACATGACGTTTTCTAACCAGATAGTGGGAATGTTTTCTTCTGCAGGCCTGAGTCACTTGTGAGGAATGCTGAGATTAATGCACAAGATTAATTTTCTCATTGCTGCCTTCTCCATTGCAAAAATGGAAGTTTGCTTGCCTTTGAACTTTTCTCTTGTTTCCAGCAAAACTTCAGGTACTCTGAGCATTTTTACTACACATTCAAACCCGGTTTTGCTCAGCAAAATCTGTCCTTGCCTTTTGGTGACCGTGAGCGCAGAAGCTGATGCATGTCTCTTTCAGACTCGGCTTTTTTAGACTACAGCAATTAATCTTTCTGTTTGGTCTGGTGCGTTTTGTGCGCTGCTGCAATGTGCAGAAAGCCTTCTGTTCTCACAGAGCTGTGAACAGGAGTTTTTAATTTATCAGAGTTCCCTAGATATACAATATCAATTTAATTTAATTTTGTCCATTTTCAATATAATATTAATTATACCTAATCAGTAACAACATCTGTTCTGAAATGGCATTTATATTTAGTACTGGATTGTCTAAAAGAGATTATGCCCACTGTTGTCTTTCTTAATTAAACATTAAGAATTATTGAAAGAATTAGTCTTAAGTACTGAAATTAAAATAAAAGAAGAGGTAAATGATGCCTTCCCAGGTTGCTCCAGAGTAAGCACTACTGTCTATGTACTGAATCTCATCAAAAGCTCATGGCTGACAGTGGTCCAGTTTTTGATTTCGCTGTGGCGCGTATTGCGCAAATGTTCCCAATGAATTTGAGCAAAAAGACTTAAGACTCTGAATTGAATGAAATACCTGAAGGAATTTTAGCAAAAGCAGTAATACAAAAATGAGTTAATGTTCCCGCGGCCAATGCACTTTCATTTATTTCTTCTTAAGACCGAACACAGGTAGTTGAAAGCCATGGCAAGTGAAAGGAGCGCGAACAGCTTTTTCTCCGTAGCTCGCCAATAACAGCGTGCTCCGTGTACTACCCCTAAAGGAGCAGGGACGAAGCTCCAGGTATCTTCCTTTGCAGTTTGGTCCGGGCTGGAGTTTGCAGCACTAACTGTAACAGCTTTGTCCTGCTCCAGCCACCGCCGCCGCTTCCGAGGCAGCGGGGGAAATGCCTGGCTTTCCTCCTACCCTCCCTGTGTCCCAGCGCTGCTGCTCGGAGACGAGGGAGAGAAGGTGGCGCAGAGGCGACCGTGCTGGCTCTGGGCCAGCCAGCGTCTTTCTGTCTGTCATTTGGCTAAAGGGAAATCAGTCCAGAGGGCTAGGAGGACGAAATGGAGATGTGTCAGATGAGTACGTGCGTAACTTGGTACAGTTGTGTGGAGGTGCCACTGCTGTGCATCAGGTGGCTGTGGGCTTGCTCATGCCTGTTCTCTTTGGTGCTCATATGGTTGGAAAATTATTCCAATCAAGATTAAAAAAAAAAATTAAAGGTAATTTCCATTTGGAGAGGTTGCTTTCTCAGAGAAGCTTATTTGCCATGAACACATAGAAAATCCTACTCCACTGATGTCATTGAAACTTCTGCCACGCTCTTCATCTAGGATAGGGGTTCCTGTAGTATTAAGGGGCAGAGATTATCTTGCAGCAAACGTCCCATTCTGCTCTTTGATGGCATTGTGGTTCTCCCCTGTGATGAGCAGATCACGGAGGGGGCAGGGGGGAAGAAAAAAAAGGTAACATTAAAACTCTTGAAAATTTTGTCATTTCATTGAATCAATTAGAAGGTGTAATTAGTAATTGAAAAGGTAATTAAAATTTGACAGGCTGCTAAGTTTTGTGTATCACGTTGTCATTCTTTTTCAATAGTACATTATTTTTTTAATTTATTCACGACTCTTTTTGGCCTTTATTTTTTCCTACCACCTTGCATCTGATTGCTCATTTCAATTCCCCTCATTTTCTAATGCCTCGAATTTTTCTTTGTCTGTTGTTGACACCCTATTTCATTCTGTGGGCTCTGTGTTTACATTCTCTGCTTTTCCTCCATAGGTCTCACACTCTGACTCTGCTTTCCTACTCAATCTCATGTTGGGTATTCATTAACTTCCCATGAATTGTTCCCTTCAGGCATTCAATGCTTGCTTCTACAGTTCTTAATTATCCTCTTGTTTCTTTCTCGTTATATCAGAATCAAGACTGGTCATTATTCCTGTTTACTGATACAATTTTCTGAGACTCTTGCATTGTTAGGTAGATACAAAGGCAGGCATGTATATTGGTGTGAGTAACAAGGCTAGAAATGAATTACAAGTGTAAAAGATAAAATCTTCCTCTTGACTCCAAGAGACCCAGATTTTATTTGACTTCTCTATTTAGATAACCTTGTTATTTCTGATTATCTGTATTCAGATCATCCTCTTCTATTTTCCCCGTATTAGTACACTGTCAATTTAGGACTACTTCTCCCATCAATTTAAAAGTCCACATAACACGGATGGAAACTCCCATTTAGTCTAAATGGGAGGGAAATTGGTCTTAGTAAGACTAACTGGAAGTATCCGAAGCACCACACAGATCTTAACAAGCCAACATGTCAGATGAAACTCAAGAGGAAACAGATTGAACCACAAACTGCAAAGGACTTCCTCAGCATCTGAGGCCTTCTTCAAAGACATTTTATTTACAGTGTGTGTTACCTCTGTATGCTTCTAAACAGACAAGGAAGAGGAATCAGTCATAAGAGTACAGAAACGTACTTGAAATTTAGCATGAAAAGCTTCATACTGCATTCCAGCCTGTCTCACAACAATTGCCGTAAAGCTTCTGGAGGAGAGAAAGGATTAAGCCCTGGGTCTCGAAGGTCGTGCTCGTGCTTGTGCGGCCTGCATCTGAGGCTGGCAGTGGACTTCTATTCCTGCCTCTACAAATGGTTCCCTTCTGACCTTGAACAGTTTCCTTGGGGCTAAATTAAAATGGGGAGGGAAGTGTCATGCTGCAAAGCGGTAACGTGAACTTTTGATAACACTAGGCTTGGTCTGGAGGGGCAAATACAGCTTTGAGTATGTGCCTCACCTCATTGTGCAATGGAAAGGAAGAAGCAGGTGCTGTAACACAGACCTGCCAGCGTGCCAGACAGAGCCCCACAAGACCCAGAAAACTCAAGTTCACCGTTCTCCGGTGTGGCCTGGCAGGAGGTTCAACTACAGTTTCCTGGAAAACCGATGAGCCATTAGGTTAGAGAATACCCTAGGGCTGGGGACCTCCTCATCTGTCTTACACCTGCACTGGTTGGTAGTGGGGTTGTTTTGGTTTTTTTGCTTTTTTCTGGGTTTGTTTTTGTGGTTGTTTGGGGATTTTGTTTGTGTGTTTTTTTTTTTTTGTGGCGGTTGTTTTGGGTTTGTTTGTTTTGTTTCTAGAAATATATTTCCACATCTGCTTTAGTGTTCTGGCTGTGAGGCTCTTTTATAGAAGAGCCTGTTTCCATGTTTTTGAATGAAAGCTATGGTCATCCCTCTGTCCTGTAAGCACATGGCCTTTTAGGTGTACCTCTGAGAGACCACCACCTTCTGAACTTTCCTCCTTCTGAATCACTGCTGTGTGGACCTTGGGTTGGTCTAGGGGGGCTGACGTATGGAGGATTGACTAGACTGAGGTTTCATTTGTCGTGCCAGAAGGGCTGTAGGTGCTCAGGCAGTTTCGCTGGCCTAAATTTAAACACCTATCTACAGCCCCTGTTAGGCATCTAACCCAAACCTTTTGCCTTGGTCTTCTTGCATGGAAATTGGAGCAATTATTGAGAGCTAACTACTTCACACGGATGTTGGTTAGTCCCCTCTTCTGCTCTGTGGATTCAATATGCTGTATATGTTGCTATGAACTTAGCTTACAACATGCTGTAGTTGATTTGTCATTACTAGTCACAGGTCTCAAGTGATGTGAGGTATTATTGCCATTCGATTTCTAATACTCAGCACAGAAGAGAGCAGATACCTTCATTTCTAAAACAAAATCAAGCATATTCA
The DNA here is from genome assembly GCF_964289735.1 of Phaethon aethereus. Taxonomy (NCBI): domain Eukaryota; kingdom Metazoa; phylum Chordata; class Aves; order Phaethontiformes; family Phaethontidae; genus Phaethon; species Phaethon aethereus. Next base: position 138,590,483 of record NC_138575.1, read on the forward strand.
TTCTTTATGCTCTCCAAATCTAGTAAGAAAAGAGGGTTTATCATCTTCTGATTTTCGCTTTATGGTCTCTTCTCTAACAACCAGACTGATATTCCCTAGACTGAACCTTTCTACATTATTAATGTGGCTTTTCAAGGTCTTGCACTCTTCTATACACTAAACTGCAATAACATGGCATTGGGACCATCAATAGCAATTACCACTTTACCGCCAGTCTTCCTTGTTATTTACTATGTGAAATCTTTACTCACAGGACGTGGACTTACTCTTCAGGGACAACAGCAACTAATAAAATCTCCAACCCTTTTTATGGAGTGCTTATTTTGAACGTGTCAAAAGACTGTTAAAAATACTGTGAAAAAGCATAGTTGCCAAAAATCAGAACATTTCTGTCTTTGTCACTTTACTAAGTACTGACTGAATGTGCAAAATAACTACCTTCGGGAACTGTATGAGACAAGTTGTGAACCTGAGTCAAGCTCTATTTAGCCCTCATGGAAAGGCTTTCCTTCCATCAAACCTTTTTGCCAGTTAAGACATTAGTAGAAAAACTTTCTGATAAATGAAGTGTGAAAGTAGAATGAGTGTGGTCCTACTCCTGCTAACATTTGTTGAAGAATTGATGGGAGCTTCCTTTAGGGCAAGGTTGTCTTCCTGTGCATATACACCAGAGAGAGAAGGTATGGGGTCTATACCAGGGTGCTGTAGCAGCTCCACCCTACTGGGCAGCCCCTACTTAACTCTTTTTTCACACTAGCTAACTTAATTTAACTTACTGACATTACTATGGACCCTTTAAATGTGGCATCATGGTCAGTTTGGGGTTCTACTTTGTGGATTTTTGTTTTTCTGAATGAGGTACAGGCAAGTGTCTCGGAAGTGAATAGTGGTTTGGGGTACCTCAATGTTTGGATGAGCAACTCAAGCCACTGATTTTTTTTCAAAGGATGGGGGCTTATCAGCAACCTGCCTCAAATTGCTTCACAAAGTCATTGTCTGTAACCTAATTCTGAGGCAGCATATGTATAACAAAAAGCCATACTCAATGTCATCGAGAGCGAGATTATCACTTGTCTCATTCCTGGAGACTTACTCATTGGTAAGATTTGGGAGGGGGAACACCAGAAGCAACACAGAGAGTCTATCCAAAGCAGCAAGTTCTTTTGTTATATGAGGAACTAGAACAGACTGAAGCTTTGAAGTCATGCAGACATTTTCTCTAGAGATGTAGAAATGTGCAAAGTATAGCAGATCCTAATTTTTGACCAGGACTCTTATGTTTATAAATGTACCCGGAAGGAAATTTGACTGGTTTGCTCTTACGTTTGCAAAACATAAGTGGGATGTACGTAAGTATTTTTACTATTTATAGTGGTAGTTATAATTTCTGGTTGGGTATTCTTTAACATTTGGTGAGGAGCTAAATTTACATCCTTGGCCAGTTTTCTGTGTCACACGTTGCTACATATTAGAACGATTTGTCAGATGAGTGTCGGTTTGAACAGAACAAGCCTGTTGCTCAGAGTAGCCCTGTTCACTCTAAAGGTGTGCCTTACCTTCAGGAAACACATGATAATTAAATGCCAGTAGAAATTGTTAACTCGGCCAGTAGCTCAAGCACTTCATTGCAATGAGGCCTTGACTTCTTTTGTGCCAAGGTAATGTCAGAGCAACACTTGATTTATCCTGCATTTACAGGACCGTGACAGATTGTAATCTAGTTCCTGGGCATTAGAATGTTTCCCTGAAAAATAGGAGGAATGTGGTTCACTTTTTATAACTAAACTGTTGGTTTTATGTCTAACAGAATAGTCTTCATATATAATTCTGAGTATAGTCCTGTGGGAGCTGGATAGTTAATATTAGGCAGAGTTAAAAACACCAGAAAGGCAAAAAGCCTGAGTCTGCTTTACGAAGAACATAGAGCAGTATCGCATACAAGGTATGAATGGGAAAATTCCCTGCTGTGTCCTTTCACTAGGGTGTATATATTTCCAAATGTGATGTTGTTGTCTTTTTTTTAAATAAGAAAATAAATTCTCTCATCCTCAAGCTACATTTCAGAGATGGTAGGATTTTTTTCTTACTATTTTCTTCCTTTTTCTTCAACCCTCCCTCACCCCCAACATTTAGCTGTAGTCTTGAATCTAAATGGTACTCTTTGGATTTTTGTACTTGGAATTAGTATTATTGAACAAAACCTCACAATATTCCCAGTGAGAAGCAAACAGAACGTGCAATATCTGAAGCCACAGTGTGATTTGGTTGCTGAAGGTTCTGATGTGCCTCTGCTTGGTTAAGCAATAAGGACACGTATATTCTAATGCATAAACAGGTGGTAAGGCGAATGTCTTGTATAGAAAAATCTTTACACTGATGCTTATTTACTTCAGAATGAAGTTGCACATTACTCAGCTGTTTGTTCTTCCAAAAGATTCAGCAGCACTTCTCTATAAAAGTTCAGTGCTAGAAACAATAAATTTATATTCATCAGCTCCATTGTGCAAAATTGTACCGATATGGCAGTTAATATGATAGTGCTGAGCAATTTGCTTCTCGTTTGCTTAACTGAGGATGGGATTCAAGCTTCTGAGTGCCTTTCAATCTGGTGTATATGTGATTAATGTCGATGAGTCACTTCTGATGGGAATTTTAGCTTTCTCTCCCACGACGAGATAGGGAGACTTTCTGCTCCTCCCACCACAAGTTTAAAAGCACTGCAAGAGACAGAAAGGAGGAGGTAATTTTTCAGGTTTTCAGAGTTGCACTCCGTTAAAGGAAGTGAGGAGACAGCCAGTCCGTTGGCAATTGCTGCGCAGGTATCTGCAAACCAACCGGGACAGTTGAGACTGGGATAAAAGCGTAAGTAGATTGTTTCTTGCTTGAGAAACCATCTATTCTCACTGTTTATTTAAATTCAGAATTTAGCTAGGAAGACTAGCCCAGAAAAAGGGGAAGGAGGGTTTGGGAAGGAAATAATTCTGAAGGTGCCAGAAGGCAAATCATTAAGTGAATCCTGTAGGGGTTCATCCTGAGAACTGGCGGACCTCTGGAGACCTGTTTATCGCTGCCAGAACTAAGCTGGGGAGAATATGGTGCTTTATGTACATAGGTTAGCTCAAAAGCTTGCTGTAACTGAATGTGAGATGGTGTAGGCGTGTCTACAGAACTTTCCCTGTGATGTTAGAAAATGTTTTTCCTCTGTTTTTATGTATGTGTGTCTGTATAAAGAAATACATAGTTTGATTATGAGATTCAGTTTCCACAAACTTGATCGAACAGGGCAGAATGGCTTCAGCATTGAGGAATTTTAAAGGGCTCCAGCTCACGTGTACCTAGAGGCCAGATACTTGGAAATGCCTGGGCACATGAATTTATGAGAAATCCTCAGTGGCTTTTTGCATTGCTTAAACAGACTCCTGAGTTAGTAACTGCTGATCGCAACAGGGCTTAGGCAACTGACTTGCTTCTGTTTTAGAAAGCCCTGCTAGATCGCTATGTGTAATTTTAGACTTAAGTAATGTTAAAATATGGCCTGATATTTAAATGTATACACTTCACCTAAAATTTGAAGTCCACCCCACATCACTGGCGGCACTGAACACAGACCTCCTGAATTAGTGCCTTGCGGTTTTTAGTTTCTACCTCCGTATGGTCTGTCTTGTGAAGCTGCAGCTGTAAGGTAGGACAGGGCAAGATCACTTGAGGCTTACCTGTGCTACTGTAGGCAACTGTATCATATACTTCTTTTCATTACGGTAGTGATATTTACTATAGATGACTGATTATTCAGTGACCTCTAGCAATTTAGTCTTGTATCTTCTGTCTAATACCTTTTAGACTAACATGTATATCAAAACTGGCTCAGCAGAAAGCATATGGCTACAATGAGCATAAATGCCTATTATCATTGCATTAGTAATTGTGCTCCTGCTTTGGGTTCACATTATTGTTAGGTTTGTCTGTGTAATTCATTCTATTATGGAGAAAAAATGACATTCAGTTTGTACTACTAGCAGGTTGGGGAAAAAAAAATATTGACCCTGGGGGTGGGGAAAAAAGGTATTGTCTAAAGCACACAGTGCCAATACTTTAGAAGGTGACTTCCATAAAAAGAAAAAAGATTTGAGAACGGTTCTGTAATTTCTTGTACCAGAGACTGACTCCTTCCCTTCTTTCCTCTTCTGTTCCTCACAGCTCTTGGAGCTCTGTTTGCTTTTCAGAAGCATAATGACATGCTCTGAGTGGCTGAAAAAGCTTATTTCCTCCCTAGGCTGAGAGCAGAAAGCAGATGAATGCTTTGGTACTGTGCTGCTAACGTGCTGGTCTGAACACCGAGGGGACAAAACAGGTCTTTACAAAGACATAAAATGAAAAGATTTTTATAACCTCTTCATTAGTTCTAAAGTTTGTTTTGAATATTCTCTGTAGTAATATTTTCTTTTCTGAAGACATCTATAGCTTCTTCACAAATTGCTTTGCCCTGTTTGTTTCCATAACTCATTTTTCATTGAAAATCTCATAATATAGACAGGGAAGATGTTCAGATCAAGCTCCGGACTGCTATTAAATGCACACTAAATACTAAGTATGGATGCCGATGCGTATTTGCACTCATCCATCAAGCAAGGATAAACTGTTAGCAACCCAGCCAAGAGTTGCTAAATATCCTGTAAGGCTGCCGTCTCTGAGCTCATGTGGTCCATACAGCGTGGCTCTTCCAATAGTCTTTTAAAAAGGAAAGACCAGAGGAAAAAGTTGGGAGCAGGTGAAGAAAAGCAGAGCTGTGTATGTGTGGGCGAGGAGGAGAGCGTTTCTCCTGTACTCTGGCATATTCCCTTCTCCATGTGGCCTTGTCCCCATTTCCCACGCGTCTGTCACGCCAGGTTTGAAGTGACCCTCCCGCTGCTCCCCGTTGCACTCTGTGGAGCAGTATTTGGATCAGGAGGGGTCGGTTAGCAATGGCACTCGCCAGGGACCCGCCAGCACAGGGCCACCTCTGGCCTAAGTTTGCACCGTGGGCTACCGTCTTTGAATTTACACACCTTGCCGCGCAGCAGCCTGCTGACGGACATCCTCCCTGACGGCGTCTTAAGCCCCAGGTCCCCGCGGCGCGTTCTTGCATCCCTTCTAACCGAACGGCGCCTGGAGAAATAACCCTTTTTTGATCGCGTGCTCTCACTGCAGCACCTACAAACTACTGCGGCAGCCGCTTTCTAAATACCCTGAGTAGAACATAATGTTTTTGTTATTCTTCTGAAAAGGGATCAGAAAAATGACTTGGTACATTGCCTTCTCTCAATTCCTATTTTCTGTACAGCGGTTTGAGCCTGTGCACAGACACCTTTGTTTCTCTAGTTTACTTTTCCAGATCTCTATATCGTCTGAACACACAAAGGAAATGTCTCTTTCTACCTTTTTTTTTCACATCATATGTGTTCTATAAGGAGAAAGAGATTACAGAAGGAAGATTGAATAGCAGATTTTTTTTTTGCAGCCACTCGCAAAGCTTAGAGCCGGGTCTGTTTTCTTCCTGGCTCTTATTTCCCGTGTGATGCTGAATGGGCATGAAGAGCTTTTCTGGCATTCACCATTTGTGTTAACTCTGATTTGTTGAATGGGCAGCTCCTCTAATAGTCGTTCAAAGTGTTTTGTGAATTTGTGCCTGATGGTGTGATGTAGCTCTGATGGTGATCCCAGTGGGAACAGATGAGGAAAAGTGTCTATAAATTACCACTAAGCTGTAGTCACATCTGCCAGATTTCTGAAAGCCAGCCATTACTCTTGCTGATCTAGTGAAGATACGAATTGCTTCAGCTGATGGCTTGTAGGAGGCTCACCTGGGGGCTCAGAAGCATCTGGTGAATCAAAGAAGGGCAGCCACAGCTGTGTCAAACAGTGGGCTCTCTTAAGATGCCTGTATGACACTCAACACAGATCAAGGCAACCAGATAGATAAAATGGTAATATCTTTTTTTTTTTTCTTTAAAATGTCACTTTTCTATGCTGTCCATAGAGCTCCATTTACTAATCTTCAAAAATGGATTATGCTGCATAGTAAATGGTCAGTGTACAGCAGTTAAAAATAACTTAGTGATGCCATCTACTGTCTTAAAATCTTATTTAATATTACATTTGATGACTGAATTGTTATCCTAAGAAAAAATGGAAACAGCTTACAACTGAGTATAATGTGAGAGCTGTGACATGCTATCTGATCTGTATCAAAGTTATGTGATATAAATATTGATTGTGATGAAATGCAGTAGACTATAGAATGTCAGAAGGAAATGTGATGCCAGTGTCAAACCAAAATAACTCCTCAGTGAATCTGCTTTGCAAATAAATAGAGATTTTTTTCAGGCTGCCTTGGTTTTTATATCTGTGAAAGGAAAATGTAGAATCCTGTGGAATAGAGGGTACGTTGGAAGAACATGGCACACCTCCCCTTTAAAGTGTATGTTTATTAGAATTTATTTGTTGTGTAGTGGCATTCTTCACGTTACATCTATATTTAGTACAGCTTGTTATACACAATGGCTTTACTTTTAGGTGCTTTGTGGAAAGAGTTAACCTGACCATGGACTTCAAAGAAGTTGAGAACCACATTTGTGTAAGACGTATTATTCAAAGAGAATTCACCCATCATCTCAAAAAGGTAGAACAGATCATAATGTTTAACAGTTGAACTTATACACTAAACTAAATTTGAAATGAGGTTGGCTATAGACTACAATGCTCAGCCTTGAAACGGTAGCTCATTCAGAGACTATGAAATGGTAATTTCATGTATGTATATGCATTGTTAAGTTGGTTGGGGTTTTGACAGCAAGAATTAAGGATGTATTTTCTTCAAATGCAGCTATGCCAGACTGCAGCTGACAGGTTGCCACTTAATAAACAGTGAAACATCATAGAGTGATCTGAAGGTCCTGCAGTCAGCACTGCTTTGCAGGTAGAAATGGGTGCGGAACCAGAGAGACAGGATTTATGCTTAGCATTTAACTCTATCTTGCTTTGGTTTTTGTTTCTTTTTGTAATGGTCTGTAAAGCACTGAGATAATCTTGGCCTCCTGTACTTTATTTTCACCTTAGTGAAAATAATCTGAACCTTGTGAAGTAGACTATAGATTCCGGTATTGCAGCGACTGTAGTTTCTTTTCCTGAATGGATATGCCTTCTTTAGTGTGGCATGAATAAAGATATGTTTAGACATAAATGTATGTAGAACAACAGTCTGATAATGAAATGTGTAATTTATTGTGGTTGTTGGTTTGTTTTTTCCCTAAGTATCGATACTGCAGTGATGTGTATTTCTGCTTGTATGTTAAGGTAAACAATCTGTGCTTTCTTACGCTTTTATGTAGTTTAATTTTCATGGCAAAACTCGTCCAATACGTAACTATCCATTTTCGTACATAGTACACTAGAACTCTCCCATTCAAATGCTATGAATAACAGGAGTCCTTCAGTTGCTTCCTCCCTCAGTACTGGGGAGCAGATCCACAAGACTCATAAATGACCAAACCAACAGTGAATTAATTCCACCACTAACAATCCCTAGAAAAGTCTTACTTTCCAGCTGCCTTCTAAATCAAAAGGTCTGCAAATGCATGTGGCAGTCCATGGTTTGACAGAGACGAAGATACGCATGTGTTTACATCCTTCTTGTAGCTTGGCATACCCTTTTTTTTTTTTTTTTTAAATGTCTGTAAAATTCCCTCCTCTGTAGGCAGACTGTCCAGTCTGGAGCATCCAGAAACCATGAGATGGATTGGAAAGTATGGAGATAGATTTTAAAAATATGTACCTGTTGGTTCTTTTGTTTTTTCTAAACAGTCACGTATTTTGGAACTTCTCTGCACAACTCTGAGGGCTCAGGCTCTACTTTAAGAGACAAAATAAAATGTGAAATTGAGATTTCCTTATAATTATGGAATGGGCTTAAAAACACAGGAGCTTCACTGCAGTTCACTGCAAAACAGTGAAGTGTCCATCTACCAAAAGCTGTGACAGTGTAGAATTGTGATGTATTTACTTACATGCAAATTTGCTGTTGTTAATGTAGCTCAAATAGGGCATGAACTGTAAACTGTGTGTTAGGCTTTAATAGTCTCTAAACAAGGCGGGGAGTGGAGAGGAAGGACCTAATTTAGATAACATAATCTGTGAGTTCCTATTATATTTCAAGGGCAAATGTTACACTCATAATTAGAGCGTCAGTAACAACGTGAGGAAACGTTATGCCCTTGGCTGTAGAAAACCTTACCCGAAGGCAACAGTAAATATAAAACTCTTGTTGGAAAAAGCAGGAGGAGATTTTATTCCTCAGGAAAACTCAAGGAGCTCTTGAGATGACGTTCTAAAGAAGTGGCAAAAGTGTACTCATGTTCTAATTAGCACATCCTTCTCAGAGAATGATGACTGGCTGTTAGCAAAGTTTTTCTGGAAACGCCTAGGCTTTTGGATAACGCCTGTCTTCCGACACTCCCGGCTGGCTGTACGTAAAACTGAATTGCCTCGTACCTACAGGACAAGGCCGTGTCAGGAGGGCCAGAGTGCTCGTGATTCTGTGAGGTAGTGTGGAAAGTGGAATATGGATTAAAGGTACGGATGATGGGAAGGAATGACCAAGAAGTAGGGAAGATGGTAGAATGAAAGAACAAAAGGAAAACCAGACTGTCAAAATTGGCTTCTTTTCAGTCCATCCACCAAGATTTTCTTATGGTACACTAATCCTGATGATAACAAAGAGCTTCATAAATTCCTAAATTCAAAATAAACCCAAAGGATTTCTTTCTCTTATTCTGTGGTGCAGTTTTTACTTTTAGGACTCTTGTTCTTTTCCAGCTGAGTGCTATTTCCAAGGAAGCCAATTCATGCGTTTAAGAAGCGAGCAGTGCTTTGGGAACTCTCGGATCTGACTGAAAAAATACAAAAACTTTAAAGTACAGGCACGAAGACCTAGAAATGCAAGGAACCATGCATATGATCAGTATTCATCTTCATTCCTGGTATTCCTGTTACAGGAACAGAAGTACTTGCGTACCTAACCTGCGTTTTGGTTTTGATGCTGAATTGCCAGAGATGTCTGATTCAGACTGTAAACTCTAAATTATCAGAAGCTCCTCTTAGGCTTCGAAGTGCCATTCTGAGCACCGTAGCATGGGAGGGGGCTGCTTCGTCCTGCTGCAAACCTCAGGTCTGTCTGCAAGTCGTCATCAGGGCTGACCTGCTGCAGTCTGACACCTGGTGGGAAGATGATGGAGTTCAACGTGGTTGCAAATCATGTTTTCTTATCTTTGAGCAGTAATACTTACTGGGGAATTTTGATCCTTGAAGCAGAAAAGATCATCTGTTACGCACCTATGTACTAGGTGCCAAAATACAATTTCTCTGGAAATTAGCAACAACAGTGCAACAGTAGTATTGGGGATGCTTAGATTACGTGTTTGGCTGAATAAATAACTAGTCAGAATCATGGGGGAGATTAGTGGGTCAAAACAGTTTTTCCTCCGTTCTGCTTTCTTTGTCAGTAGTATACCAGAATATGTTTAATTTTAACACACAACGTTTCTTTGCAGCCTAAAATTCGAATGATTACCAGCTTTCCAAGGAAGTCTAGTGCTTGTGGGATAAGTTGCAAGTCTGGTGTAAGATTTTATTGACTTGGAAAGACTTTCTTTCGTCCCTTCAGCATTAACCTGTTTTATTATCTCAAGTTATTTCTATAAGCCTGCTTTGTGAAAATTCTGTTGTGCTCAGTTTCTTTATATGATGCAGCAATTTAAATACAGTGATGTGTTACCTTAGATCAAAGTTAGCATTCAATCTACACTTGAGGCGATTTGCAATTTCAAAATGTGAAGTTCCATGCATAGTTTGTCAGTTTAGAAAATAGAGTTATTTCCATTTAATAGGCCAAGCAGGTAGAGGTATTAGGCCAATAAGCTTATTTCACATTTGCTTATTTCTTAAAAAAGCATAGGTCTTGCATTAAGATAACTTTTTGTCCTTGTTAGAGTGAAACTCAGTCAGTTGTAATTTTTAAATAAATATTTTTCTGAGGAACAAGAACACTTTCTCCGTTTCAGTAATTTTCTATTGTTTTCCTTTTGCTTCTTGCTTGAATTTCATCACATAGAATAAAACACTAGCTTCTTCGAATTAAGCAAATATGTTTTTATCTATAGGCACTCTATTTCCTTACTATCTTATCTAAAGTGGTGTAGTAAAAAGGGGAAGACTTGCTGAGTGTAGTGTTCTTCTTTTCTTTCCTTCCCAGCAGCATTGCAAAATGTATGAACAATTTAGCAGCATATGCATGAGTGCTTCTGGGGTGGGAGAAAAATGCCATGGCCAACAGTGCAATTTTTTTAATTCATGTGTTTTGTATGTGCAGTGCTGTATAGGAACCATTAACAGAGGCTCTTTGGAGAGTGTAAATTATAAGAAACTGGCTATTTATAGTGTTTCAGAAAATGTCCCTCCATGCATGTGCATCGTAAGGTATTTTCTAATGTGTTTAGGTAGTTGCTGTCATTGTTAAATTGCCAAGTATTTAATTGTAGTTTGTATCATCAGATCTAGACTCTATCCAGCAGTGGTATTTCCCACTTGTAATGCTTTTCAGTTCATAGACTTGGATGTATGCTGTTGGAAATTAAGGCCAGCAATTGACAGTGGCTGGTGGTGGTGTACCTTGGGGAAAAATTTATAGCTGTTTCACATCATCAACTTAAAAAAAAAAAAAAATCACAAAGCAAACCAAAAACCTGCCCTGTTAAACTTTCACTATATCTAGTTAAACTGGTGTTTTCAAGCATAATGTGTTTTGGCATTCTCTATAGTGTCTTTTATTCATTATTTAGCTACTTGCTATATTTACAAAATGCTGGAAGACTGGGAGAGGAGCAGATCAACAGCATGCTGACTGTGACAGGAGAAGCATCAAGTGCATCCAGCTTACCGCAGTTCAGACTTCAGCTGCTTGATAACTGTGGAGCGGTTCTGACTTGCAGATCTGTCTTCGTATCTACAGCACCACAACTTGAAGCTGTGGGAAGAGAACATAAAAAGCAATTAATCTTTTGCCTCTCCACAGTACTAATTGTCTAACGGCATACTTACAGCTGCCAGTAAGAGTAGAGCAGGGTTAGTTTTTACAGACTTGAAGTTTGGTGGTGTTGAGCATATAGTAATTTGCGACTCAGTTATTATAAATTGGAAGTGGATCTAGCTATGATATGATCTGATGGCCACCACCTTGCTTTATTGTGTGATACAGCGTGTGTACACAGCAGTAGCACTCTGCTTGGAGAACCACAGAGTCTTTACGGTCCCAGACCATTGCATGGTAAATCCTCCTGCCACGGCCCTTGCTGTCCCTGCTCGCTCTCTAGTTTCCGTCACTTCAGGTTTGTGAAGGCTTGCTGGCTGAGTGGAGTTTTACAGAATCCTGCTAACCCAGGGTCTTGAGGGAAATGCAGAGTCCCCAGATGTGGGAGCAGAACCTGCAAGAATCTATAAACTTGGCTACAGAAAGAAAATGACCACATCCATTAAAACATGAGATAACGTATCTCCCATGCACGGAAAAAAACCAAAACAAAACCCCTCAAAAAACCCAAAAATGCAAAACCAGACTCTGAGAAAGCATTATCTAGTATGTCTAAAAACAACACTCTGTGTGTTTCTATTTTAAGATTATTTAACATAAATTGATGTTATCTAACTCCACATGTCTCCACTGAGGGAATGTCATTCTGAGTGCACAGAACGTGCACATTCACTTGAGAGAATAAGCAACTCTGCCATTTTCTCTGAAAAGCGAGGGCAGGGAAGAGGGAACGTGATTTCCCTTGCTACCGTTAGCTCCTTCCCCAGGTCGAGTGTGTCGTAAACAAACAAACAAGCAAAACCAATTTTTTTATTGGAACAAACAAGGGCGAAAGATGAGCTAAAGCCCTGAAGACACCTCACCTCTCAAACCTCTTGCCACTTTGCATCACAAATACTCCTAATGTTCAGGACTCTGCACTGTATGAAGGCCACCTGGAAACCTGTCAATGGTACTTCTCTGTGAAGCCTTGGGGTGAGGGGGCCTTCTTTGGGAGCTGCATGGGAATGAATCTCCCTGCTGAAATCCAGAAGGTTGAGGGTGAATGAAAAATACAGTCAAAACAACACCCTGGTTTTACTAAGCACCACAGTTCCTACTTTTCCACTTTCCCTTGTACCTGGCAAGGGCACAGAGGCTATTTTTGAACTGTCTAGACTATTCTTCTAAAAAGAATCTCTTCCTTTTCCTCTTCTGGTTATTGGTCATCAGGAAGAAGGGAGTTAGCAAGACTATTTGTGTATTTGCCCACATGCTGAGCCCATGTGAGTGTGTTACAAGGCATGTTTATAGAACTGTTGTAAGAGCACATCTCTTCAAGAGCTATGCATTTATGAAACTGGCTTGCATAGAGTTTAACCAGTCCAGAAAGCTGACTACCAAAGTAAATTTTTACATGACATTTTGTATTAAGGTAAATACCACACCCCCCTCTTTAGCTTTTTTAAAAGTTTATACATGGACACAAAAGTAAAACATGAATGTGCAGTGTTACCGGACTTGTAATTGATTGTTTCTCCTGTGGGCACAGCTTCTTTGCGCCATTGTCTTCCTGACCCTTTAGATATGAGACCCTCCATGTTAGAGGCAGATGGTGGGACAGGCTGGTGCCTACTGAGCTATCTGCTCGCTGGCTCCTGAACGCGGCTGGAAGGATGCTGCTGCGCTCCTCACCATTTCCCTCTTGGCTGCTCTCTCCTCTTGCCACTGAACATCTTGCTGCTGCTTCTCTGTCTTCTGAAGATGCTTCTCCCTCCTGTTGGCTCTTTTGCTTTTCTTTTTTCCCCCTCTTCTCTCCTCAAGAGACTAATATAGGAGCATTCTCGATTCGTTATGTGTGGGTATATATGTGTGTTTATACCTTCAGTGCGGTGAGAGGCTGGTTATGAAATGCAATAGCTTTTCAGACAATCTGACATAGTAAAAGAGAGAACCTTTCTCACAAACGTCACCCCGCTGTAATCGGAGACCATCATAGCTTTTTGTTAGATGGGGTTGGAAGTCGCTGTGGATTGCTGCTTTCTAGGTACTCAGAAACCTCTTGGAGCTGATTTTGTGCTAGCATGGAAAATCTAACTAAAATGACAGTAATCACCCAGTTCCGAGCGGACGAGGGAAGCAACGGTAGATGGTGTTGGCTGGGGACGTGCTGAGTAGAACGCTTGCTTTCCTCTCCCCATAAGCTTTGCCTGTCGTGCTGGCCCGTGCAGCCCTCCCATCTGCTCAGCTGTATCCAGCTGCTGCTGCTTTTCTTGTTCCGACTCTGGTGGGGTATTTACGGACAGACCAGACTCTGCTCCGCTGTCTCTGCCGATATCTCAGTCTACAGGAAACTTAGCTCGAGCCTAGGGCTAGGCTAGCGTGACTGTGAACTTGCCTGCTTCGTGGCTGCTGAGATCAGTGCGTTTTGCGCAGAAACTCCTGGCATGTCTCCACCCAGATGTGAAAAATGCTTTAAAATTCTATTCCTTGCAGCACTGTTGCTGTTGTTATTACCGCTACTATTATTGTTAACAATTTAGACAACCCGCTTATAATGACCTGACCCATGACAGGGTAACAGTAACTCAAATGGCAGCTATAACCTTAATACCAGTTGAAACGTGAAAGAGCAACAGATGCCAACAGCAGCTAAGAGTCCGAAGGGGAACAGGGAATGACTGGAAAAATATACCCCTTTAAACATTTGCAGATGTATTTTGTATAACATGATAGATATGTAGGCAGACATAGTTTAACAAAACCTGATTTTTGTAAAGATCGTGTTAACTGTGAGTTAATCCAATGCCAATTTGGGTTGAATTGATTACAGACAAGCAACTGAAATAGTTTTGCTTAAGGTTTTAAAATAATGTTATTTCTGGAAATAAGCTTGTTGCTTATTTCTCACAAGCAGCTGTTTTTCTGATACTCTGGTGCTTATCTCTGTGTGTGCGGGCAAGATAGAGCAATATACATATATCTGACCGGTAAGTTTCTATTGAATTTTATTTACAATGCATTCCTTCTGAGGCTTGTTTTTAAGAAAAGGTGGGACTTATTTTGTATCATATCTAGTTTCATAGTGAATTTAAGACTGCTGGCATCATGCTTAGTAAGGGCATTTGATGAAGTCATTTCCTCTCTGAGCTCTGTAAGGTTCCTTCCCAGGACAAAGCTCAGAGTATGTTACATTTTTTGAGTGCATATATGAATAGGACACCACGTCTTGACATCACAAGTCACATCACAGCGTGATATTAATTATATGTTAATATAGTGAGGGTGCTGTTTCACCTTCTTTCTCCTTTCATGTTTAACAAATGCTAATCATACTTAAGTATCTCAAGACAGCTTGTCAGTCGTTCATTTTAGTTGCCCACGTGTCTCACCTGGATATCTTCTGCATTGGTCAAATTCTGCATTCAGATAACCTGGTAACAGTGTTAATTACTGACTAACATTCTGATAGCTAAGTTCTGTAAAAGATAGTGAAGGATTTCTCTCTTTTTTTTTAAAAAGCTGTATTTTCCTTTTAGTGAAACGCATTGTGAGTCAAACCTACTTCAGAAACGTTTCTGAGGCTGTTCCTCCTCCTCTTCCAAGCCTACTGTTCTCTCTCTCTCTGCCCTTTCTTCTTGTAACTGTCAATCTATTTACCACCAGATTCAGGCTCTGTAACTCCGTTGTGCCTGATCTTTTGTCTTTTCCAAGGCTTTTTACGTAGTTTTCCGTTGCATGACCAGCAGCGTTTCCATCACAGTAACGAAGTGTAGGCACTTCTCCATGGGTAAGTACCTAGTGATTCAGTGGGGGACACCAACATCGTGGTCAGGGGCAGGAACACGCCTAGATGTAGGACGGGATGGATGCTGTGGCGGTGCTTGCTTTGTGACCCAGTGGTCCCACGCACTTACCTGAGCTGATGTGCGCTATGGACGTGGTGGGGAGGGAGGTGGCACTTTGACATGTGAGAGGTGTCCTTCCAGCCGTGTGAAGCCTTCAGAAGAGCGAGCGGCAGAAAAAGAACAGGACGAGCCATCCAGAGAAATGTTTGGACAGGCTGGGTCCAAGCTGTTGTAGCCTGAGCTTCCCTGCTCCTGCGTGCAGCGTTACAAACATGGGCAAATCCCCATACATAGATGTCATGGTATAACAGAAGCTGTAGTCAGCCTTCTGTCTTCTCACAGTACCAAATTAAATTTGAATGGGGAAATTCTCTGTTGATTGTGACTGATATTTTGAGAACTGATATTTTAGGTACATCCTAACCATAGCTTGGAGCTGGATTCCTTCCTCTAAAGAGAAAGAATCGACTTATTTCACCGTTACTGTTCTTCAGTTCTTCAGTAAATATTCAAGATCTTGCAGTCTCATATTGGTTTCTTCCATCATAATGTTGACTTTATTATTGAAATGTGATTGTACTGCACTTTGTTGAAATACAAGTGGGGTTTTTTTTTGTGTTTTTTTTTGTTTTGTTTTGTTTTAATTCTGAAAGTTCCTGATAAACGCTTCTATCTTCTAATGGTAGTTGATATCTGCAAGAGGATGTTTGTCAGACTTCATAAGCATGCTACTCTACTTGCAATTACAAAAATGCCTTCTTTGAATTGAAATTTTTTATTATACAGAATTTTAAGCTGGTGAGGGGGTGTTTTGATTTGGGGTTTTTTTGGTTTTTTACAAACAGCCTCTGAAGGAGATGGAGTAGAAGCTATCTGTGCAATTGCAGTGCATCACCTTTAAGGAGCAGTAGCTCCTCATGTAAATGGAGGGAATGAAAATCTAAAGAATGAAAGAAAAAAAATAATCTTTCTTTCTCAAGAAATGGACTTTCTTTGCTTTTTTGGTACCATCACAGGTGGTCATATGCGAAAATTCCTCGTAGTTTAAGCTTTCTTATGTTTCTTTGCCCTGTCCTGAAGCTGTTTACTCCTTTTTAACTCTGTAAAACGGCTTGTTTAGAAACTTAAAAAAAAAAATGCAAAAAAGAATAACCTAAGGGCTTGTGTTATAGTGTATGACTCATCATGCTTTTTTTGGGGAGGAGGAACTTGCTGTATCCTGGTATGTATTCAGAAGTAGCCAAGCTACTAGGCTCAGACATTTGAGGCTTTTTTTTTTCCCCCTCCTTCTATCAGGCCATATGCACTCAAGCTTCCTGTCTCAGGAAATGGATATGAACTTCTGTCTCTCTCCCTTAGTCCCTGTTTTTTTTCATCCAAAGGGGGCCGAGTTTCTAGTAGTCAGCTCCAGGAGTGGGATATGTGGGATAAGAGGTCCTTTTTGGTCTGTAGCGAAAGCAGAACTCAGAAGAAAATTTTATCAAATATTTGCTTCTTCTAAAGAACAGATTCATGTCATTATTTATGGGCAGACTGAGATAATGTCTCGCAAATTAAAAATCTGAAATTATAAAAAACATTAAAGAGAAGTATTTAAAAATCTCTCTGCCCAAGTTAGGTAGTTCCTCTTCTACATTTTATAATTTCTATTTTTGAAGTGCCACCTTTTTTACATGTGGGTAAAACTTGGCTTGAACGTGTGTCACTTTACAATAACTTTTAGTAAAATACTCTAGTATTTGATGAAGCAGAGCTACTTGTTGTACTTTATCATTATTCTAAAACAAAGGAATTCAGATTAAATAGGTGTGGTACTGAAAGCGAGATAAATTTACAACAGAAAATACTATTGGAGCAGCAATAAATGGGTGATACAGCTCATAGTGTAACATGAAACATAAAGCTGTAGATAATAGAGGAAGTATTTAAGGGAATATTAAGAAGATGCTTGCTCAATGGCTGGTCCTGTCAGCATTTTAAATATGATACTGGATATCATATTTAAAATGCTATATTTGAAGAGGTTTGTGTAATCTGGACAATTTTGTATAGAGATAATGGGAAAAAAAGTTAAAATGGCTGTGATACTAGCTGTGTGTCATTTGTTTTTTAGAATGTGCTGGAGTCCCAAATGCTCTAGGCATAATCTCCCCATTGCTGTCTAGGCATGAGCTAGAGGTATAAACCACTGCAAGAATTGTCACTCAGGGCAGCTTAAATAACACTCGGATGCTCACATCGTGTACATCAGCAGGAGGTGGTGAACACTGCTGAGCAAAGACCTTTCCCATGTTGTATGGCTGTGGCAAGGAGAGCACATCTTCCTGTAATCCTTGGTTTTAGGCAAATTATGACAAGCTGCCTCCGTCTATGTAACATGCATAATTTGCAGCTTGTGGTTGCGACTTTTGGGGGCGTACAGCGCGTGGTAAGCTTCTCCCAGTGCTGAAACCTGAACAGATGTGCCCGTAGTCAGTGAGCAGCGCTCCGAAAACAATTTCTCCCAAACACATGCAAGGTAAGTCCCAGACAAAGGAAGAAGGAAGGTGAACGCAAAGGCGGAAGGGGTGCAGCCCGTGTATCACGCTAGCACAGGAGGTGCATGTTTGCACGTTCCGGGGGAGCAGCCTGCGGCTGTATGACCTGTGCTTCACGGCTGTCGTAGACAACACGCCGTAACGTGCGGTGCGAGCGCTTCTGTTTCTCTTCTAACGTAGACCAGTGAGGTGACTTGAATCAACTGCAGAACGAAGCATAGCTGTTAAATAATGGCTAGCTCGGCTTTTATTTGCCAGCCGTGAAGTGGTAATGAATGTCTAGGGTCAGTAACTCCCCAGTGCGGTCGCCCCCACCTGTAAAAGCATGCCTGCGTGTGGCTTCGTAACAGCCTGGGTGTTTTTCATGCTTAGGAGGAAGATGCCTGGCGAGATTCCCGACCGACCTTAGCTGGTGAATTGACGGGATGGAGTGGCTTGCTTTGCTTTACAGTTAAGCACACTGTAGTTAAAGGGGCCCTACCCTATCACACCGTGGGGTTTTTTTGGATGTCAGTCTCACAGTTCTGGTTTGGGGACCTTAGGAACTAGAGCAGCCCCTGTTTGTAGCTCTGGAGTTCTTTGTTCCAGCCCTAATTCTGACACTCAGGATGTCACAAGGTGGCCTCGAGCTGCTGGCTGCCGGGTGTTTCTTCGCTCTGTGCAGAAGATCTACAGATGCTAAGTGGTAGTAAAAACCAAATGGTATCTTGCACTTCCTTCAGGAACCTTCATTAGCCCAGCAGCCTGAGTCCTTGTCATGCAAATGCACGCGTCTGGATAGATTCTGGGATACCACAGAAGCGAAGGCTGTGGTGGAACGAGAGGCAGTACCAGTAGAAGTGTGACAGGAAGACTGGGCACAGGAGAACAAAGCTGCCTAGCATCTGCTCGGACACAGGGTGCAAAAGAGAGAGGCCAGAGAACAACTGCGGTATGGGGAACGGCCCACCAATCTCTTAGGGGCAGCAAAAAAAGGTCCGCTGATTTGGGATTTTTGATAGGAAGACCAGCCAGCAATACCTGCTTTCAGCCATTGCGCTCGGCGGGCAGAGCTGGGACCGACCTCCCCGCTCCTCGCCTCGTCGCGGGGAGCGATGGCTGTTGACTCGGGGAGCAGACCGGTTCGGCGCTTGCCGTTCACACGGGTGGCTGTGTGTCACTGCTCCCGGGAGGCAAGTGACCTTGTTTCTGCTGTGTAGCTGGGCCAGCGTGCAGGTGTTTGCGCTGTAAACGCTCGCAGAAAGCTGGTTTCAGGGTATGCTTGTGCATATTACTTTGCAATTAGTTTTGTATGGACACACACGCTAACTCCTCCTCCCATCGTTGCCGAAGTGCTTTCTGCTGGTGTGGGCAGAACAAGTACGTTGTAGGCGCTTGGTTCATTTTTGCCCTGTCAGAGAAACAAGTGGGTTGGTGGAAAGGAACGAAGGTGATACTTACGGCATTGAAGAACTGGACTGCAGGGTGAAGTGGCCGAGTAGCTCGGACCCTTTTAGAAGAACCAAAAATAATGTTATATGGAACCTTTAATCCTTCAGTTTACAAGACACTTCACAGGAAGATTATGATAAAACTGCTATGATAGGAAAAGGTAAGTGTGTCCAAGTCCGAAATTGTTTTGGAAGAGTAGAATTTGTATATATTCCTGAATACAATCTGTGCAATACTACGATACTCTCTTTTCTAGACAGGAATTAAAAATAATCACCCCATTAGGTATGAGAACAGATTTATTTGCTTTAATAGCTTCTAAAACCAAAGACATTTAGGCATGAAAATATTTTAAGCATCTGGTTGGAAATAGAATGGAGCTGCTGAGGATTGAGGGAGGCAAGAAAATGGGAACGACCTCTCTTCTACTGTACAAACGTCCTGCCCTGGGCAGTGTGCTTGAACATGTAAGAGCTTCCCAGGCATCTTTGCTTATCATTAATATTGGCATGCTGCACAAAGGGGAGGAATATATTTTCACTTTCTCATGAGATTTTCTTCAGTAGTGTGCAATTTGACCCGTTTCTGACAGAGCTTTCTCAAGGGTTCTCTTTATGCTGGTGGTTTCCAGTCTTTTTTTTTTTTTTGGTTTGTAGCCTGTTCAAATGTGTCCAGTGGAGGAGAATTTCAGCCATTTGAGAGAAGGCTTGTTCTGTGTTGAGAGAGCAGGGATCCCCTAAGGAATGAATGAGAAGCAGTAGTTGTGGAAAGGGCTTGTCTCTTCAGGTGCTGGGTGGGAGGTGTCTTTGACTTTGCCTTTCCTAACCTAGAGATGTTGCAACATGTGTGTTAGGAGATGGCGTCCCCATTGCACGTGCCTTTCCCATGAGGGAAGGAATGAGAGGGAGTGACGTCTGGCAGATGTGTAGGCATTTGGCTTGATGCTGGAAGATGTAGTGATGAAATAAGCTGCATGGAGTAGCGTTCTCTATAGGACAGAGAAAGAAGGGAAAAAGTAGAGGAGGGAAAAAAAGAAGAGGTAGAGGCAGGGAAGAAAATAAGGATTTTAGGTAATTGTCTCTATGGAAGCATACTTTGGAACAAAAGCTCTGTGAAGGACTTGTCAGCTCCTTGGAGAGCCTCTTTCTTTTTAAACAATGCAAAAGTGCCAGAAACCATGTCCTTTGGCTGGGGGAGGGCTGTGTTGTATGCAAGTATTTTGGAGAAGTTCTGTATCTCGGAGGAAGAGGAACCAGAGTGTGGTTTGACAGTTGCTACAGCAACTAACATTTTTTTAATGGAAGGCAAGGATAAGTGATGGTATAAAGTCTTGTGTAACTGACGTACCTTCCCCCGCTTCCTGCCAATTTTCCAGCATATTAAAACAATAAGTAATTTGAGTTCAGCTGAGAAACGGCTCTTCGTTTGCCCAGCTCAGCTGCATTTGCGAGACTGCGTGATCTTTATGGAGACAGCAGAGAAGAAACTATTTACACACCAGAAAGCAAGGATTCAAGGATCTCTGAAAAGTATACTTTGCAAGGGAAAATTGCATTCCTTGTTCTGCCTGAAGAAATTTTTTTTAGATGTGCATGTCTCTGGGCTGAGCCTTCTCTATCTCATAGCTTCCCTTCTTCTCATCCTCTCTCTTCCCCACACCATGATTATTTTTTGAAAAGTTTTTTGAAAGTCCCTTTGGTTACCATTGAATTATTTTTTTAATGTAGGAATGATGATATATTATAGAGCAAATGAAAGATGATGAAAACTCACGACGGAAGGGGAATTATTCTGGCCCTGCATCCGTGTTGCGGAACCAGCCCTGGCATAGACATGCTCCAGTAACTACTGTCTAGGGAGAGAACTTAACCCTCATAATTTTTTTAGGACCCAGCTGGCTGCTAACATCTGGGAGGAATGATACCCGAGCAGAAACCACACATCATGTCGCAGAGTATACACACACTCACTTTAAGATACAAGAAGGTACCTTAACCTCAGCTTTCATTCACCAATTTAAGGTTACATACTTAAATTTAACGATGGCTTCAGTTTTACCAGTGAAATTTGGGGGCATTTTACAGCTGAATTTCAGGGGAAGACATGAAATTTGGCTAATACTTTGTTTCTTGAAATCTCCCTGGAAGTCTTAGGCTGCAAAGGGTCACCTGTATAGTACTTTGCCTCTCCCTTGGGTTCTCTATGTAAGACCAGAATTAGTTAATTAAGGGTAGAGTTGAGGTTACTGATTGGAATTAAAGAGTAGGTATTAAACCATTAAGCATCTTTATAAAATGAAACATAAATATGACCAATTATGGAATCTTAAATATAAGGTTACACAATTTTTACACTAGTGCCTGTTTTCATGAACCAAACGTGTTTATCTAGATAATCTTTAGAAGTAAGATTTCTGTTACAGATGTCCTTGCTAATATTTTGAGCATTAACAACTCATAACAAGAGCTCCCAGGTTTGTAGACTTGAATCCTGTGTTTCGTTTTGCAGTTTAAGAAAAAATAGAAGTTCCCTTTGATACAATTCATGACAATTTTATACTGTGCACTGACTAAAAATTATGAGTGAACTAAGAGCAGGTTTTCAAGTGAATGACACTGAGGTATTTAACTGGAATACATTCACTGCTCTTGAGTTGCTGAGAAGCAGTGCATGAAGCATGCACATTTTTTTTCACGGATGAGAAAGTAATAAACATTTGCTACCAATTTTATGCATTTTTAAACTCAGTAGAGGACTAGTTACTACCTTCTTGCTATTCAGTAAGCCATTTTGTGGATTTATGTGAGATGGGAGAGATAACTGGAATATTTGCAGTTAAGAGAAGACTGCAGAAAGCTCTCTCTTTAGATACTTGTGTGCTAGTGACCATTTTTTACCCCAAGAGAAATTTGCAACGTTTGAAATGTGTGACATGAACGTCTTCCTCCCCACAGCATCTTGTCCAATCTTCTCTTCCTCCTACAACCCTCTCTCCTCCCACATCCTTCCCTAGGTGTTGAGACAGCTCATCGTTTTTCTTTCTCTAACTCATTCACTTGCCCCAGTGACACAACCCCATCTCCAAGTCTCTCTTACACGTGCTCCTTCAGGCTCCCTCAGGGTCACGCTGCTGCAATATTCTCCTTTACATCTCGCCATCTTGCCCTTAGTGATACAAACCTGCTTTCATCTCTCTCATTTAAGAAGCACGCTGCAGTCTTGATGCTCTGTGCTATTCCAACTGCTGCCCATCTGCCTTCTTGCTTTCATGTCAAATTTACTGATTCAGCTACCCAGAGTTATTTTTCCTCCGTTCTGCCTGGACTTCTTCCAGGCTGGCTCTCATCTCTTCCACTGCATCTGACTGCCCTCGGCCAGCATCCCAGGACTGCCAGCTAGCGCTGCGTGAGCAGAGGGACACCAGCTGAACTTCTTGTACTTGATTGACGTGCATCGTTTCTGCTCTTTAAGTCACACGAAATGGAAATCTTCCAGCACCACTGAACTGTTAGTTTGTAGGTGAAAGGAAGATATTTGATTTCCTAGGGGACAGATAAGGGTACCTGTGACATGAAGAACTGTATGTAACAGAAACTACCAACATTTTTATGCTTATATTGTTTTGAAATATGGAAAAATATCTTGAGATAATGTGATGGTCAGCAAGTGATTATATATACAGTATGTGAACCTCCCATACCTTTGAAGGTATGGTATCTCGCCTCAGCTGTATTTAACTGGTTCAGATAAGCCTCCCAATTAATACTGTGGATTATGCTCTGCCATGAGAGAGCATGCAGGTATTTACTTATTTATTCCTTATTTATTGATTTCCCTGAAACTGGGTATGCTGTAACTTCTTGATACAGTTCTTGGGCTTCTGATTCTTGGGCGCTCATCTGGAGCATGCTAACGCTGACGGCAGGTGTAGGTGTGCGGCACACATTTGTAAATGGCCTGAACAACTGAACTTGGAGGTTTACTGAGTGATTGGAGTATTATGGTGTCTCATTTAGCCGACCACTTCGGACTTTTCTTTAGGTAAAGTGAAGTTTCTCACCTAAAGAAATGTTGGTATAATTTGAAAGCAAAAGAGAGTTACTTGCAGTTCATCAGGCGAATCAATCATCACTGGCATCAGTAAAAATAGAAGGTTGAGACAAAAATTTATGATGATATTCAAATAGGTCTTACCCAGGTTAATTTAGGCACTTTAGCTAGTGCTAGTTGAAAACCTTTTGGGCATGGATATTACACATGTGTTTTGTCTTAGGAAACGTAAAGGAAAACACTGTTCTCTTTGTCTCTCTCTCTTTTTCCTTTCTTTTATTTTTTACTTCCCTCCCCCCGCCCCACAATCAGACAAGAAAATATTCACGCCTGTCTTGAAAGTGAATTCCTACTGAATGGCTAGAAATAAATACTGTGAAGTATTTTCCAAGTAGCACTAAACCAAAGATTTTTCTGCCTTCATACGGGTGGAATTACAGACCAAAGGCATTGAACTGAAGCTCAGTTTATGAGAATGATGATAACATCTTATTGTCAAAAAGCAGCACTGCTGACTTCAATATTATTGAAGGCAGAAGACTGTCATTTGGGAAATGGCATTTGGGAACAGAATAGGTTATGGTTCATGTTTTCCAGCGAATGGTTCTCTGTGGCTCTTCAATGAAGGCAGGTACTCAGCTGTAATGATAGGAGGCTCCATGTGCAAAATTGTCCATAAACGTTAGATGTAGTGGGCAAAATTCTTCCTCTGAAAGGGAAGCTGGCCTGGCTGGGACTCAGCCCATAATTATGATACAATAGCTTTTTTCTCCAATGTTTTGAAGTGTATGCTAGCACTTGTCTTTCTGTAAAGTAGGTGCACAAGGTCACTTGAAGCACCACTGCATTTTATAAGGTAGAAGGAAAATCCAATTTAGTTTGTACTGATTTTACCCAGTTAACAAGTTCATGTGATTCCTCTGAAGAGATGTCTAAAATTGTAGGTCTGACTGCGTTTGTGCACTGTAGTTTAGTGTTAATGCGTCCCCAAATGCACGTATTTAAATCGAAGGGTCAAAAGGTTGTCATATTTAAAACAAAACAAATAACCAGAAAATAGCAAAAGCAGTGAGAGTATGTGCAGGCTGTAGGGCCCAGCTCCATAGCAGTGAACAGAACAGCATCAACAGGGAGAGACAGCTCCTGGCCGGCTCTGTGCAGGCTACCCCGTCCAAGGCTGAGCCTGGCATCAAAGAGAGATGCTAAACCCTCGGCAGGCAGGAGAGGGAGGGAGCTGAGCCAGCGGTCGGGGAGGCGATGCTCAAGGTGTCAGGCTGGGAAGGCTCAGAGCCGCGGAAGGGGTGCTCTGCAGACTGCGCGGACAGCTTTTCCTGGGTGCATGCTGGTGAGTACGACCCTTTCCTAATCGGCTCCCATACCTAAGGAGCGAGGCTTCGTGCAGCGGGCTCCTTATCTCGTGGCTAGCGGAGAGGTCGCACCATGAGGCTGCGGTGAGGAGGACGTGCCTTCCCGGAGGAGTCCCTTGAGCATCCCTTGATTGCATGCCATGAAGAAACCCGCCCTTGGCAGCATTGGGGTCGTGCCGTGGCCACCCTCCTGCGTGGGGGCTCCTGACTGAGATGCCCAGGGAGCGGCTGGTACGTGGGAATGCGACGTGGGATGCTGGAGCACGGTGCTGCATCGCCGGAGCCTCTGGAGGAAGCTCTTATGTAGTGTGTGAAACCTGGCGAGTCAATGAGTAAGCTGTAGCCTTACGTAAGAGCGTAGTTAAAGTTAGCTGCAGATAAGGGGTGACTGTGATATGTTGACTTTTGTTATCAAATAATGGATGCTCTGCTAAAAGGAGTTCGTTTTGTATTTGTTGAATCAGCTGTGGTCATAGCCCGAAACGTGAAAAAGTGAAACTTTTGACAGCTCCAGCCCTATTTGGACCAGTTGCAGTAGGCCTTGTTATCCAGGACCCAGTCCAGTGTATGGAGAGTTACGGAGTGTTATCTCTGTTGCCTAATGTCTGCATGTGATAACTTTTGGTGATGTGAGACCGCAAAAAAAAGACTGGAAGTTTGGGTAGCTTTCTAAGAAAGGCACCCAGCTCCTTAAAGGAGCAAGGTCTCTCTGATATATGATATCCCTGAGTGTTAAAGGAGAGTCCAACCTTGCAGCGCAAAGGGCTGCAATATTTCTTGACCCAAAGACATTTGAGAGTTTTCAGCCTCTGTTTATAAGCATTTATATGTTCTGCGTTGCCAGGAACATTGATAGTTATGTGCAGTTTTACAAGGAGGTCTATTTAGCATTTAATCTAACAACACTACTTGTGTAGGGGCTGTTACTTCTTTACAGCCGTGCTCGTTTACATTTACGGGTCTGACAAGTCTTTTACCCAGTTTTGCCTCTCTGCTGTTCCCCATGCATCGTGGCTAAGCCGCGGGTTTCTCACTGCCACCTCGTTGCTGCCATGCTGGTGAGATGTCTGGACTGTGCGCGCGTGAGGTCAGCATGAAAAAATTTCCATAGCTGTCTCTGCTGTGTGTGTTGCCTAGGTGGTTACATATCATAGCTATCTATTTTTGAATATATAACATCTCTGCTAGGAGAAGCTTGTGTTTACACTCCCTCGCTGGGAAATCTATTGGCAAAACCAGATAGACCAAAATAAGGAGAGGAGCATCAACAGCTGTACTTTTAAAGCTCCCTGATGAACAAACCCAGCTTGTGCCACCTCGATTTGAAAGTGCAAACCTCCCAACACAAGTTACGGAAAAATAGCAGCCATTTTTTCACCCATTCCTAGATGTGTTTGCCATGGAGCATCTGCATTAGCAAAGCCAAATTCTGACGCAGTGTCAAAATACTAATTTTTTTTCAGAAATAATTATTGTTACTTTATCACACTGATATGAACTTATGTGATTGATTTGGTTGGTAATTTCTTCAGAGGTGAAAATCAAGCCGGGCTGTAACAGTGTAGTAGCTCTCAACTTTTGAGGGCTTCTGTACTGCCACGGCATTGGATTTTCTGCAGAAGCAAGGGAGGCTGTGAAAAAGCCTTTGCCACTTGCAACAAGATTCCTCTTCGCAGAGGTGTGGGTCAAAGCTGTCCCCGTTCTGAAGTTGTGTTGTTGAGAGCATAGGTTGCTTTAGCAAGCAGTTGTCCTCCTGGGCTGGGGGAAGGAAAGCTGGGAGATACGATGACCAAAGACTTGCCCTCTCTTCCAGCACGTACGATACAGAGAACCTCTGCTTGGGCAGGAAAGTGATTTGGGGTATATTGTTGTACCAAGAGGCCTGGCTCTGTGTAGTTGTCATTGTTTTTTTCCAAAGAGTAACAGCATATCATCCTTCCTGGTGATGGCCATCCCACCTAATTTCTTTAGCTTGTTTTTAGACCAAATTAAACTGTACCATTTGTTCATGATTAAACTCTGCTAATGGCTATGTTATATATGAGATACTGGAATGTTTGATGGTAGTTAAGTCTGCAGGAGCTTTCACCGACTAAGATTTTTACAGCTAGATAGTAATCCCCTGCAAGTACCTTGCTGTTACAAAACAGCTGCTTGGCGGTGAAGTGGCCTGTCTATTCAGACTGGTTCTCAGAAATGAGTAGGCAAGTTGTAGTTGGAAATAGAAGATGGTTGTGGCAGGTTGGAGAAAGCTAAACTGAAAAGCTAGCAGCAAATTGGATTATGAGGAAAATTTTGATTTGCTATCCATGTTGTCAATCTAGAGGTTTATTAATCTGGTCTCAGCGTGGTTTAAGACTTTGGTCACTTGTGGACCGTCCACCTCATGCTGTAGATGTGCTCACAGGCATGTAATAACAGGAACTGTTTACCCATAGAGATGTAGTGCTGCAGTGCCTGTATCTGTTATTTTTCAGGATCTATCAGCCAGATTATTGCATTTGCAAAACAATACAATTCTGGCACGTTGGCTGAGGTGGTGCCATGGGTAATGGGTTTCCTCGGCTCTGACAGCCTGAACACACAAGGGTGGTGGATGGTGTGGGAGGGGAACGCTTGGGTGCACTCGCGCTGGTCTCCACTCTTCCTCTTGGCACTTGCAAGATCCTCCAGTGCAAAATAAATTCTAAGCACCACCATCACAAAGTTGCCTCAGACCTGCTTTTTGTCCCAGGGTTTACTTTACTAACTTACTATGCTATTCCTTGAAATGTCAGCCACCTCCGGTGTTATCCCGCCTAAGTTGTAAAGTTTTCTCTCTCCCTTCACTTGGCTCGGGAGGTGGGGAGGTTTTGGGACCATTCCAGGCTTTTCTGAAGCGGCTTTTTCCACTGTCAGGCGGGGTCTGGCGCCGAGTCAGCCGCTGCTTCCTGGTTCTCACCCTTCCCTTACAGTCAGACAGATGACCTGCCTTAAGGGAGCAACCTTTCTTGGAAGGTGAGATCAGGCACATAAGTTAAACGCTGACCACAAACATTAGCCGCCTGTGTACCTATGAACGTATTAATCCTACGTTAGCACTCCCTGGTGTGGCCTTCGTTGATTAGTTAATTAGTATTTGCACAGTGCTTTGAGGATGACAGTGATGCCTTTCTGTTGTCATTATAGATGAGTATATTACACCAAGCCAGAAACATTACTGAGATAATTTGTCCATGTTCTCGTGAGCGGGGTGTGTGTTTATTAGGAGAGCTCAGTGGGGCACAGAACACAGCTATTACAGTTCAGAAGAGGCAAAATTTGATAACCAAGTGGGAGTCTTATTAGACATGTCTTGCCCTGCACTGAGGAGGAACGAAGATATTAATTTACCTGTCTCCATCTGTTTGTGGGTTGTAGTGTCAACTAAATTTTCCTCCTTCCCCATTTGTTCTCTGGAAGGCTCCTCTCTCATTTTATTTTGTGTGAGAGCTTGAGCACCGTCAGTTTTATCTTGCCTGAGTATCCGTGGAAGAGGATAAAGGAAGACACCCTTTAAGTAGCTGGGTCCATCCTGGGCTGCTCAGGAAAGGAACAAGTACTTGATCTGTCTCTGCAAAACATGATCTGCACCCCTCGGCATTCACCAGGGCTGGGGGAATTCCACCTAGAGGTGTGAGTTTCCTGCTCCTTCCTCTTCTTCGCTCTTAATGTTTCTGATCTCTTCTGTCTACTCCATTTAGTCTTGAGCATTAAGATGGTTTTTCCCTGGTGCCATGCTTAACTTGGTCTGTGTTCATACTTTGCAGAACTAAATGTGAGAGAAAAATATGACCTGATAATAATGGCAGGCATGCTTTTTGACCGTGGTATGTGCATATCTATTAACTTAGGGAGGATCTTGCTTGGGCCTAAAGTAACACTCATTGCACAGACATAAAATGAAAAGACTAAGCCATGTGAAATAAGAGCCTGTGTCTAGAAATCTCCGTGGCCCTGACTTTGCCAATGGTTCTCTTAATAGAGATGTTGCACTTAACGTGGACCATTACTGACTCCTGGGCTGCCCACGTGGTTGGGGAAGGCTTGGGAGGGGAGCCTGTATGATGGGAGGAACCAGGAGGGTGCTGAGATTGCAGTCAAGGTCTGCTAATTGCCTCTTTCAAAGCAGTATGTTCCAGTTGGGCTCTTGGAGTTTGCTGTAACTCTGGGCTGCTCTCTTTCTCAGCTGCAGGGGAGTGATTCGTTCCTTAGAGGCCTTCAAAATCATTCCTCTCTCTTCATTAATCAAGGACTTAATCAGTTTACAGGGTTCTAAGTGAATTTTAAGCCCTAGGTCTTGAAGTTCTGTGGAAGTTCTCCACTCTTTAACGTATGATAATGTGCAGATTCACTCAAGTTAATGGCACGATACTTCTCTCGGGATATCATTTTCTAATGGATTTTATTGCAGGTAATATTATCTATGGACAATTAGTATCCGATGGGATCCCTTCACTCCTGCTTGGTGAAGAGATGAAGCCTCCCAGGGCGGCTGCATTCCACAAACAGCTCTGAGTTGCTAGGAATCCCTCTGGGGCCCCAAAAAATTCTTAACTTGGTTGTTTTTCAGAGAATGTTTTTCAGTCATTTTACATGGCTTTGATGGTAGAGTAGAAGTGATGGAAAAAAAATACCTGAGCCACTTCATGCTGTTCTTTTTCGTCATGTTATGATATTTGAAATGTACCAATTTGGTTGATTTTAGCTGTCAGGAAGAGAAATTTCCCATGGACGCTTTGACTTGAGAATACTTGTACTTTACTTTGCTGGAATTTTTAGGCAACAATAATAAATAGTCTTTGCATGTGAACTTGTATCAAGAGAAACAGAGATATTAATCCCTTAGGGGAATCATAACTGTGTTGCTTTCTAGATGAATTTAAATTAATTTCATATGGTCTCACTTTGATTTTCATCTTCTTTTTGTACACTCTCCTTCTCTGTTTAGTTCTGTGCTTTACACTAGTGTCCCTTTGCTTTCCCCAAAGTTTGATCTACCTTTTTCTGTTGTCTCTAGTGGGATATTCAGTACTTCTCACTATTCAGCCTACCTTGATTCTGTGTCGTAGGAAACTCCTCCATCTTCTCTCAGGTTGCTAGTGTGATGCCCCCTGCAACGTGCTGGAGGCTTCCCCTAAATTCTTTTCTTGTCATTCTCTCCCCTCTCTGTTTTCTTCCCCAGTCTGTCCTTTTCAGTCTCTTGCAGGATTTCTTTCCAGTTAACGGTCTCCTGTAAAAGCCAATTGGCTGTGGCTAAGGAAAATAAGGTCTTTTCAGGCACTGCTTATCTCTGCCTTGCTTTCCAGCAGTGCCCTATGCCAAATACGTTGTGGATTTATAGAGGTTACCTTCCAGCAGTGAGTTTGTAGCTGTAGGAAGAAGGAGCTCAGCAAGATGCAGGTGATTTTTCTTACCTACCTCAAGTTGTCTGCTCCATGCGAATACGTTATGCCTGTATGTTCTCTCCCTCTGTGAAGGGCTATATAGCAAAGGTAGAGGTGAGGGAATAGGACTTAAATCCAGGTGTGTAATTTTTTTATCTGAGAAAGGAATGCAAAGCTAGCGGGTATGTTGCTTGATGGCAACTTGAACTCCTCTTTTTTTTTTCCTTAGTTATATGTTAGGAAGTGAGGGAATAAATCTCTGTCAGGCAGGAGCTAGCGAACTGGGAAATGCTGCTTTCAAAATTTTAAAAATAGTAAATACATGGGGGAAGACTTCTGGAACATGTGGCATTAGGATAGTGGGCTGCACTTCTGTGGAAGTGGACTATATGTGAAGGAAAAAGATTGTTTGCTCTCATCATTCTCCTAAGTTGTCACTTCATGTCTTTTGTCATGGTAATCATAAAAATGGGCCTTTCTGAAATCATAAATGGCAGCTATCAGTCATTGCAAGGTGGTGACATACAGGCATCTAACTGTTAGCTGATTTGCTCTTAAAAAATCTCCGTCTTCGGGGACAGGTTTTCAGAAGCGTGGATTCAGAGATATGCATTTCTTCTGTTTGCAAATGGTTAATGTGCCAACATACTTCCCAGCTGGCTGTGGATCTGAATTGGCATTTGTGGCCTTGGAAGTGTTCCCCTAGTGAGTCAATAGGTAAGAAGATGTAGAGATCCTTCAAAATGTTGATACGCAAGATTTTGGTTGCCCTTCAGGTCTGCTGGCCTACATGCAGAGGGCTGTTGCCTCAGTCTTTTTGTCTAGGCTCAGTCAAATGAACTAGCTTTATATCTTCCTTTTTCTGATGCCAGTTCCTGATTCTCATTTCTCTAAAAGTCTCGCTTTGGTTCTCAGAAGCAAATGAGGGGAAATGGCCTGATCTTAATGTGCAAATTACCTTTAAGAACAAATTAAGCTAAACATTTTCCACTTGAATTCAATGTTCTTGCTTCTACTTGTGCCTAAAGGTTAGTAACTTTTTAATCGGTATTCAAAGTTTTGTCTGTCTAATCCTGCTTATTGATCCCACTTCTCCCACCCATCACCATACTTTTCCCTTCCTTTTTTAATTGTCTTCCTCTGTCTTTTCCTTCTTTTATTTTTCACTGCTTTGCTCAATTTCCTGCACTTTGTGGAACTGAATTCGATCTCCATGAAGTCAGCTTTCCCCAGTTGCTGCCCCTTGGGACAGCCCCACGTGCTCCGTCCCGGCAGAGGGAAGGCTGCACCGAGCTGCTCCAGCTCCTTTGCTCCACAGAGACCAAGCGTTGATCTGGCATCACTGCTGTTCTTGCAGGACTTGAGCTCCAACTCAGCAGAGAATTGTGCTGGGCCACGCAGACAGATGAAGTCACTTGGAGGTGTGAACTGTGTCTCCCGTGTTTTGTGTTACCAACGTTCATTGCCATAAGCTCTTGGAGATCCAGGGGCAGATACAGGACCGAGGCGAGTAGAGGTTTAAGCGCTTCTGTTTGTGTCGTGTTACATGTTGGGGCAACCCAGCGTAGAGGAGCTACAGGTGGATTGAAGCGCGTGATCCCCAGTGCTGTAGTAGCTCCTTTCCAGTTCTCCGCATTTCGTCTGTGTGGGACTTTGAGTCAGGCAGTGTGTAGCTTCCTAAGGCTGGAATGGACACTAAGGAGGTACCTAACAATGGGGCTCTGCAAAAAGTCCAGTATAGTTAATGAATTCCCTTCTTTTTAATTACAGCACTTGCTCTACAGTTACTTTGAAATGTTCAATACCATCTACTCTTTTCCCGTGCAAGCATACATGCAGAAGGACATTTTCAATATGCGGAAGAAAAATCTCGGTGTATAGGCAGCGTAGTGTAAAAGTTGGGGTTTGCTTTGGTTATAAAAGCAAATGATTGGTTGGTTTGGCGTCAACTAAAGCTTTTTTCCCCCACCCTTTCTCTTTCTAGGTGGTAATTGTTACTCTTAAATTTCTTCGGTTTTTAAAGCAGGAAAAAAAAGGCTAAATTTTTTTTTTCACCATGCATTCTAAAACTGTAGACTATTTTTGATGAAAAGATAAGTGAGTTTGATAGTAGAATTCTGACTTTTGTTGGCTTCAGGAGATGCTGCCTTGACCATTAAGCTAATAAAAGCTAGTCTTTAGTAGGTCTAGCATCACGCATAAAGAAGATGAGAACAGAAAAAACTGCCTTGGAGAGCGGTTTTGTCATTGATGCTGAAGAGAAGAGGGCCGGGGCCCGATGGCTAGACCTAAAGCCAAGACTTAAACCACGCTGTACAGGCGGCTGATGATGCTGCTGACAGCGACGCCTCTGTAGCAAGCTTGTCGTGGAGACAGCTAGTTCAGGTGAACCCTCCTCGCTTCTAGGTGTTTTCGTTCCTGTTGAATGCCTCAAGGCGAAAGCGTAGAGATCTTCAAAGGATTCGAAGTCCGGTCTCTGCAAGTCTCGGGGGACGTCTGCGTAGCACAGCGGAGACGCGGGTGCCCGGTGAGCACAACGCCGGCCAGCCACGGAGCCGGCAGCCGTGCGCCTGGGGTGTACCTCGCCCAGGCTCAGCCTGCGCTCGCTGCTGGGACCCGTTTTGGGGATTTCTGAGCGGGCAGCGCTCGCTGCTGCTGGCTGAATCGCTGCTTTGCTGTCGCCAGCAATGTTGCCTTTCTCCGAGAGCACTCCGGCAGTGCTTTTGCTGTCAAAGCAAAATATGTCTGCTGAGGATGCTGGTACAGCCTGTGATCTGGCACTGTGCCTTTAATAGAGGTAACTCTTACGGTATAAGCCTGTCAAATTTAATTTAAGGATATTATACCTAATAACTCCCTGTGTGAGTGTGCTTTTTTACAGGAATATAAATGGTTTAGACTCTTTTGCGAGACGGAGTGAAGCTAGTGATTTCAGTAAAATATTTTTTTGTTAAGTTCTCAGTTCTTTCAGAAAAAAGCCTGTATTCTTTCTTATCTCATTAGTAAGGGAAGGAGCAAGATATGGCCTTGCGTTCTCAGATTGTTTGTAAACACAAAGCTAGAAACAGACCACGGAGATTTAATTCTCTCTGTTTTTACTAGAAGCGCAGGGTAGTTTGCGACAGTGTCATGTTCTCACTCCCTGAAGTCAGGTTCATTCACAGTACAAGTTCATGATGTTTATTAGGTATGTGTCTATTTTCAGGCGTTTTTGCAGATTGAAGTTATAAGATAGTGTTTATAATTTGGTATATAATAAAGGCCATAGTGTGACCATTATTTGGGATAGCATGTTTATTTTGCTCAATCACTGTGCTGTTTTCAGTACAAAGTGTAACACTTCCAGCTCATATTTTATATCCAAAGCTCAACAAAAAATGTTGTTTGGTTTGGTTTTTTTTAAGTATTTTTATTCTCTGCTAGTTCACACTTTTGTTTTTCCAGTTAGAGTGCTCACTGAGAAGGAGGGTTAATGGAGGCATGCACCTCAGACTACGGAGGTGGACTGATTTTTGAAAGCAAGTGAAAATGCCTAAAATACTTCAGCTTTTTTTCTGATTTCCTGGTCTCTTTAATTCTGAAAGAGAAGGAAAAGAATGAAATTAAAACCAGCCGTACAAAGAGTGCTCATGCAGTGGTGATGGGGTTTGTGTTTTGTTTCTTTTCCAGTGGTGATAAGAAATTAGTTCTAAGATACAGAAAGAATGAGATTTGTGGCTTTTTCCCAAGTAAAAGCATTAGTGAGCTTTAAGCATAAAATGGGGAGAAAAGCAGTGAGCTAAAAATTGTGGAAGCTTGTTGCACTGTTAGAAGAAGCTGTTATAATCTTCCTGCCTTCTGAATCACATAGTGAGCACGTACTATATTGCATGTTTGGTTTCTTTTAAACATAAAAGGGCATGTTCCTAACTCTTATCTGTTGCAAAGGCCACGATGTTAGTATGTTTATATTTTCCTGCAGGATGCAAGGTCCTGCAAACTGTAGTCTTCCCTTTGTACAGCATTGCACAGTTTGTTAATACATGTTTCTTCCTCTGAAATTTCATGTAACTTTGTGAAGCTTTGATAGGATGGACTCAAGGCTGTATTGATATGATAGATCTTCAGTGAGAGATCTGATCTGCCAGTCATCTGCCTGGTTTAATTACAAATTTGTTTAAAATTTGATCTTTCGCTCCAATCTGACAGATAGAAACCTATTCAGAAACCTGACAGAGAGATACATTGATTTAACTAATGCTCTCTGGCCATAATGGCTGAGGGTGGGGTGAGTGGGAAAGCTTTCTTATTATTTCCTGTTTGTTTTTCTTCTTGCTGGACTGCTGTGGCTCCAGAGGCATGTCTGGGGGCAGATGGGGCAGCAGGTTCATGGGGTACATAGGCAGGCAGGGATTCCCCAGCTGCTGGGGATTTGCAGGGTGCTGAGGCTGCTTGGGCAGGGTTGTGCTTTCGCCCCAGATCCAAATCGCAGTCTCACACTAGCGTCTGTGAAGAAAATTAACTCTATCCCAGCTGAAACCAGGACAGGCAGGTTTGGTTATTCAGTGGCCCGCGGCTGTGCAGTCTGAGCTGGCATTGGCAGGTCTGGTCGGTGCTGTGCTGCTGGTGAAACTGGATGCAGCCCCGGGATTTGCATCGGCTGGTGCTGGAGTGCCGTAAAGGGTGTGTGTTGGAGAGGGTGGTGGGCTCTCCATTTGTCTATGTTGATGGACTGCAACTGGTAACGCTGGTTGATGTAGCCCGCTGAATGCACAGATGGAGAAAGCCACCCACTTGATTGTGTTCTCGCTGTTGTTTAACACGTATACTGTGGTGGCATGTAGAGGCTCTCAGGGGCGGCCCCTGTTACGCTGTCCAGACCATATAATAAAAGCTCTTGGACCGAAGTTTGTCCTTCCTGTGATTCGATGATCTGCATCTTTTCAAACTGCAAAAGAACACTATTGTATTATCCAAAATGGGAGCATGTTCTTTTATTATATACCACTTTTCCCAAGTGGGAGGATAATATAATAGAAGCATGATGGAAGAAATGTGCAAAATACTCCTGTGGGATGTTTAAAGGAAAAGCGTCTGTACACCACAGTACAGTGCCGTATCTGTCCACACAGAGTACTACCTTGTATTGTCTTCCCTCGTGTTTGAATTCCAGCTATGGAGCATGCAAGAAGGAGTTTCTATTGGTTCCTCCTAACTTCTGTACCCATGAGGGTATTTGGGTGTTTTGCTCTCCGGGTGCCTTTGATGCAGCACTTGTAAACGCTTGGCATTTGGGTGTTCTTCCAACAAATGTAAGCGCTAGTGTAGGAGTAATATGCCTCTATATACATATTCATAGGGAGTCAGTATCTCTGCCAGTCTGTCAATGATGGAGATTTTGAGGATTGTGTGTACAGAGAAAAGCAGAAGAAAATTAAAATGTGATACCTGGTGTCTCATCAGGCTGTGGTACTATTTCAAAGGTGTTAATGTCTTCCAAAGAAAATATTCCTTCCTCCAACGAAGAAAAGGAGACAACAATAATACATAGGTATGTCAGCTTAGCATATTTCCTTGCCTAAGAACAGATGGCAAAGCCAAGCCTTGTGTTCGTTGTGCTGTTACACTCTGAGTCAGTTGTAATACCTACGATGGCATCATTTTCTAGAGGAGGTTTTCAAGATCCTTTGCATGCTGAACAGCATGCAGCAGTACAAGACGACAGAACAATTTGAGTAAAATCATTCCACGAAAAAAAGCCTAAACTTTGTGTGCCAAAACATACAAAGTTTGATTAATTTATGGCAAATCAAAGATGTGGATCTTAAAACCACAGGGTGTACTAGGATGTCTTTCAGGTGAGCCAAGAGTCTGGAAGCCCTGAAGTTTCTGGTCTAGAGTTGCCTACATAGAGACACTGGCCCAAAGTCGCAAATTTTGCAAAGTCCTGAATTTGCCAAGTGAAAATAAGGCAGGTGGAGGCATTTTGTTAAATGTTTTTTTACTTCTCTTTCCCCATCCCAGATCCTCCTGCTGTGACACGTTTTGAAAGTTTTGCTGTGGACCTGATTTGAGCTGAAACTAAATTTTAAAACCATTACCATTTCATGAAAATGAAAACCTCTGTGTTTCCAGTTCTGTTCCAACTTTGCTGCTGCAATCCACAAGGTTAAAATGTAAAGCCATCTGGTCTTAGAGGAATGGGAAATATTTTTATACTAGCTGAAACACTAAAGCAGGGAAAAAAGCAGATATCATACTTTCCAAAATCTGTGATTCTCTTTTCCTAATGTAATGATCAAGTTTTCTCTTACGCAGATAACCTTTTCCAAATATTTAATGCTTTTGAACTTTCTGATTAGGTACAGGCAAAAAGTACTCCCTAAAACTGGACAAGATATTTTGTATTCTGTTTTTTCCCCTTCATATAAAGGACATCATGGGCTTTTATGACTGTAGAGTTGCCTGAATACAAATGCATTTTTAGGCAAATTCTTTTGTCATACAATACAGCAAAACCAGAATTTCATTTACTGCGTGAACTTCCATGTTCAAAACAACATAAACCAGGACCGGCACTTGACGGTATTCTGTATAGTTGATGTGGTTTCATCTTCTGCAAATGCTTTGCAATGAATCTTCTCTGTCTCAAGACCCAGTGGGTAAGGTTCACTTTGTAGTGCTCTGGTTTTACATCATTGGAGATGGTTGAAACTGGTGTAGATGAATGATGAATCGCTTTCTTCCTGCAACCAGGTATGTTAAAGTGAATGAGTATATCAAAAAGATGAAAATATTTTACCTCCTAGCTGAAGTTAATGAAACCAGGATGTGTTGGATGGGGGGGAGCTAGAAAAGGAAACTGTGAGACGTATTTTGTTTACCTTCGTGTTAATAAGTAAAATTACCCTCAAGTAACACAGTGCTTGGCCTGGGTCTTGCTGACAATCTTTGAGCTCATATAACAACTACAGTGGTGACAGATTTGTCTCACTGAGTTACTGGTAAGCCATTATGGGTAGGATTTTTTGAGTATGAGCTTTCTCATCTATCAGTTAAACATATAAAGCAATTGTCTCGTACCACACTGTAGTCGACAGAAAGAGCAAACACCTCTAGGTGACACCTCTAGGTCAAAGCATTCCCTTCCAGGATGCTGGGATGGGTGGAATGAGTTGCTAAATAGCTCAAGTTCGGCTGTACAAAACCCAGCCTACATCTATGATTCAAAAGAATAGTTGCTCACAACAGATAGCAAAACTTCTTAAACTGAGTGTGTACTTAAATGTTTTGGTGACTGGCAGATTTGCCTTCTGTCTGAAGTTGTTAGGAGCTTATTTTTACAGGAAGCATTAGCAGTCAAAATAGTGTTGCTATCTCTACTTCATTCCTATGGAAAGATTAATAAGATTGGAGGAGTTTGGAAAAGAAATCCGGCCCTTTGGCCTGGAGTGGCTGCCAACTCCAGCACATCATGCTGTGGCACACCAAATGGTATTCCAGTTCTCAGGAGGGCGAGTTTTTATCTCCGGCACTAATCTTTTTCCTTTGCTATTCGTGAAAGCAGGATAATCTTCAGAAAGCAGTAATGGCACAGAGCTGTCAAGTGCTGTGTGTTAGTCTGAAACAAAGGTGGGCGACTCTTTGCTAACACTCCACTACCCATGCTGGATGCGTCGGTGCAGCGCCGCTCCGTGGTGCCTCACCAGCTCCCTGACCTCCATTTCGGCCAGCCGCGTGCACTTGATGCCGTGGTGAACCATGTGGAAGGGGGCTTTGATGTGGGGTTTTAGGTGGGTCCTTGAGCTTGAAGGGGTCCTTCCCTGCTGGAGGACAGGTCTTTGCGCCAAGGCTTCTTCCCCAGCCGTTGGCACTGTCTCATGGATCAGACAAGGCACTCCTTAGAGGTTGCTAAAATTAACCCCAGTGTACAGACCAGCTAAATCTTTGGAATTTTAATTTTATAGTTCTGTTGGTTGATGTTGCATTGCAAAGTAAGGAGAGTTTCACTGTCAAGCTTAACAAAACCGAGCACTGAATTTCTGCGGTAATCACAACATGATGGTGATACTCACTGGGGTAGCCAGTGTTGCATGTAGGAGGCAAGCGGTCAAGATCCAGCCCGCTGTCTTTCTGAAACTATAGTATCTGTAACAAGATGAAAAAATACTGCTTTGGCTATCATTATATCAGAAAAAAAAAACAATGCTCATATATTAGCACCTGGATCTGCATGAAAATAAGCAAACCATACATATCAAGGACAAATCTTCTGCAGTCTATTTGGAAAGTTGGATCATTCATTATTAAGAATTTGGTGGGAACAGCAAATTGGTGATAAAATTCCTTTGGATTTTGGAATTTATTTTGAGACAGAATGCAAGTGTTTGAACTTTTTTTGGGTTTGGTCTCCATTGTTTCTGCAGCCTCTAAGGCCAGTTCCTTTTAAGTTTGAAGCCCAGTTCATGAGTACCAAGAGCAAAAGGACTAAATGTCATTTAAAAGTAATGTAGCAATACTTGCCAACAGCACAGCTTTAATAGATTCGGAGAGGAATGTGGGAGCAGTCATAGCCTTAAAAAAACAACAATAGGTTTTAGGAACTGGAGAATCTGCAAAAATGTTTGAGAGCTGTGTATGATCTCTTCTTGCTGTCTCGAGTTTTTGCTCTCACGGTTTTTTTGGGGTTGTGTTTTGTTTTGTTTTGGGGGGGGTTTTGTGCTTTTTTTGTTTTGGGGGTTTTTTTGGTGTAGGTTTTGTTGGTTTTTTACCTCACAGGAGAGACTGTCTCACAGGAGAAAGTATATATATTTTTCACATACCTCACAGGAGATTTTCAAGAAAAAAAAAGATAAAAAATATTTATTTAACAGCTTCCTTGAAGACCACTCCCCGCTAGAGTTGCAATTTTCTTTTCTGCCTTTCCTGGATGTTTTATCTGTCTTAATGTAATTTTGTTCACAGAGTATAGAATTTTGTGCCAAATTTATAATTCACACATAATTTATTATTATAATGGTGTGACACGTTTATCTTGCTAAAAGTATTATCTGAAGTGATGTCACTGCAAAAGTGTGCATCGAAGTTAAGGAGGTCGCGCTTTCAAAGTGCTGCCATCAGCAGAGCTAAGAAACTGGGACAGGTTGATATTTCCCCTGCAGGAACCTTGTCCTGTTCTCATTGCATTAAGAAATAATAGGTTTTCAGTGAAAAGTTTTCCCAGACTCAAAGTTCAGTATTGGAGGAGGAGGATTAGTATCTGTTTGCATCCAGTTTTAAGCAATCGCAGGACTGTCACCCGTATCTTACCCAGCGAGTGAGCACCCAGATCTCCCTACAGGGAGCATCCTCGCCCCAGTGAAGAGGAGGGGCAGAGTGGACGGGTGAATTCCTACATTTGGATCACATTCTGAAAGGTTTTTCGTTTCCCAGCACTTAATGACTTCATGCCTTTAAAAATAAGGGCCTGAAGTCTTCCATCATTCATATCATCACAGTTGGGAGTGAAAGAAAAGGAAGGTATTTTGCTTTTCTTACAATAAGCCAATTAAGGCCATGTCCTGTGTTAATACTACTATGTCAGGTCATGAAAACAAGCTTAAGTTAACTGTGGTTTGATAATATTCAGAAATAATTTCAGAAAACAGAATTTTATTATTAAAAAGTTCAATTTTGATGCATAAAGCTCTTGGCTTCTGAAGTATTTAGGTATGTGTTTTGCCAGCCAGACATGGTGTTTCTGCTGTTCTGGTGGGAAGTTTCAGGACAGAAAAATCCAAGGTTTTCATCATGATAGAAATTAGGCTAATACACTAATTTTTAAGTGATGTTTTCAGTTTTATTACCACTGACCTTATTAAAGTCTCAGTAAAGAAGAATGTTGAAGAATTGGGGTTTTTTATGACTTTTTTGTAGGCATAGTAGGTTACAATTGTTTTTTCATACCATGAAAAATGAAATGCGATAGTAGTGTAAATCAACCCAAAAATTTTCTGTGGCTTACAAAATGCCATGTTCTGTGAACATTCTTTAATTAGAAGTT
Organism: Phaethon aethereus; assembly: GCF_964289735.1. NCBI lineage: Eukaryota > Metazoa > Chordata > Aves > Phaethontiformes > Phaethontidae > Phaethon > Phaethon aethereus. The sequence continues at coordinate 138,630,240 of NC_138575.1, forward strand.
GATGTTAATGTTCTGCATGAAGTAGGAGAAAAAAAGGGAAGTAGTCTGGTTGGATAGTAGTTAGCTGAGGTAAAAGCACAGAGTGAAAAAACACTTATTTGCATTAACTGAGAGGGAAATAATAACTACCTTTTTTTGCTGATGCGACTAAACTCTAAAGAAAATCCTTATGCAGCCTAAACTTTCTGCTCTGCTCCACTTACACAGAGCCTGCTAGTGTTTTAAACACTGATCTCCTTTTGCTTCCTTGTGGAGGTGAGAATAGCCCTTCTGCTTTGCCTCTCAAGCAGTAATGGGATCACCATCTCTATCCTGTCAAAGAGTGTGGGGAATAGCTCTTCCTTTGGAAAGATCATTTTCTCTGGGCTAAAGGAAAAAGAGTAAATAGGCAGCAACAGCTCCTTCTTACGCTTCTCAAAGTAGGAAAATAAATGGGGTAGATCATAGGCCTGCTTATTTCATTTCCCTTTCAAAAGTTGAGGAAAATGTCAAACTGTTCTCTTGTCTTGTGAGAACACAAGAGAGGGGCTCAGAGGCAGTGGGATTTCCCCTAAGGAACTGGGAAGCTGTAGCCATCAGGGACCCTATCGTGTTACAGCAAGTCCTTCATGGGCTTTTTTGTTCCTGTATCACAGGAATTGTGCAGGCATGAAAATAGGAAAAAAAATATATATACTGAGATAAAAAATCTGGTTTAAAATGTGCCATGAGGAGAGTCCTGCTACACTGCTCTTGCAGAGCTAAGGACTGCCAACAGTCAAATTTGTTGCCAGTCTCATACAATAGGGTGCCCAAAGGAAAGATATCCTTTGTATTCTGAGAGATTTACCAATTTGGCTGTCATCGAACAGTGCACGTCATCCTGTGCGTAACTGCTGGGACATGAAGTCCCACCGACTGCAGTGTGGGTTGGTGAGTAGGTGAAAGAAGTGCTTACCTCTGTCTGTAAAAAATACTAGTAGTTTTGTCTGTCTTTGTTAACTGGAGCGTACAACTTCCTAGGTAATTTTAGAGAGGCAACCCCACTGTCTGCTTTGTAGGAAAACAGCATCAAATGAGAACAAATGTATAAATCGCCTCTGTGATTGCACTCCAGGGTCAGGCAGTAGGCAGCACAGGTCTAGCACAACGTGGGAGCAGGAGGAAAACAAAGGAGATGCTTCTCTCTCTCCCCTGGCTTTACTCCTGACAGTAAAGCTTCACGTCTTCTCTCACTTAGGGCATACTGCAGCATGTGAGTCACTTGTCGAGGTGCATAAATGTCATGGCTGCAGGCGTGCCTTCTGCCTCCTGCTCTGCTCTCTTCAGCCATGCCTACACGAAGAGGTTGAACCATGTCAGAGAGCATCCTCCAGTGCTGGGGCTAGATCATCGGTGCTGTCGCGTTATCCCTGGTGCCTCTGATGGATCTGAGGTCCAGACCAACTCTCCGAAACAGTTCCTGAGTATGGAAGTTAGCACAGGGCGGGGGGTATTCATGACGGACGCTTCGGACATGGCCGCTCTGCAGAGGAAGGCAGTTTAACAGTGTGGACGGAGGCCGTGCCCTGCCAGCTGGGTGGCTGCCAGGGCGTGAGCCCAGGCACGTGTAGTTTGCGGACACAGACTTCAGCCTTTGGTTCTGGGTTTGTGCTTTTCTCCATCCGGAGCTGAAATAATCGCATGACTCTGCGCTCAGCCTGGGCAAGGGTACCTGAGGTCTTGGTCAACCGTCCTTGCCAGCGGTGATAAGCCACGATATCGGGAGCGTCACGGGGCTGCTGAAGCTTAGCAGGTGGCTGAGGTAGGGTAGCGAAGCATGCGTGCGCTCTTCAGCTGGAAAAATGCTTCGTGAATGTATTAATTTGAACTTTCATCACGTTCATCGGCTAGCACGTAGTGTCTTTCGCGAGCTGCAGGCTAACAGTGCTGACACAGATGGTAATTGCGGCGCTGTTGATGTGTCGTCACTTGTTACGCTGCGTAACTCTCGTTGAGTCTGGAGATGGATGTCTACTCCCTTCGCAGGTGTAGCTGCTGCTGTACCACCAGACCAAGGTCATGTCTCCACTCCTGGGCCCAGACCACGCGTGGGTCCTGGCCGCACGCCGGCCCCCCTCCCCGCAGGGACACCCAGGCAGGTTGGTCAGATGGGAGCCTTGGTGAGACCCCACAGCTTCCCCACCAGCGCTGCCTGAGGCAGGGCTGGTGCCATGCTGTGTCCTGTTAGGTGTAGGGGCAGCCTCACGTAAAATATTAGCAAAATATTTGTAAAATATAAGTATCCGCCATTTACGTACGTGAAGCTGTGCTTGCTCTTCAGTCAGGATTGACGGCTCCTTCGGGGACAGTGGGGTCAGCCTCCACCAGCACCTCCCTAAAGTCTTCTGAGAGCAGTGCCGGACGAACAAGAGCGGTGGGGGATATGCGCCGCAGCACCGGCAAGGCCAGGTTAGCTGTTAACCCACTGCAGAACCCTCCATCTTCTACCAGAACACGTAACTGTATCCTCCATGGCTCTCTATGCTCAGGCCTGGTTGCTGCCTTTCTCTGGAGGCTTGTTCCATACATCGTGAAATAAAACGGGTAATAACTTGTCACAATGTGGTATAAGTTTCAGTAGGGTTTTCTGTTTGTTTGTTTGTTTGTTTGTTGTAATTTTGTTTGCCAGTGCGTTAGCAGGGTCCAGAGGGAATTTTGCAGGCTGCCCAAGCTCAGCTCGGGGCATACAGTAACTCAGCCTGGGTGGCGAGGCGGGGCATGGGAGAAAGTTCCAAGTCCCCATCCTTGTAAGAGGTTTTTTTTCCTGCTTTTCAACTCAACAACCGAGTATTCTCATTCTGTTGATACTATTTTGCTAACTAACTGTTCTAAATGTATGGTATTTTTCTCTCAAACTGCCGTTGCATTTCAGATACGGATATGCACCCTAACACAGACACATGCATCTGCTTCCAAATTTTAGGTTGATATCCTTGCTGGTGAAAAATTCCTTACAGCTTCTGCAGAGCCCCAGCTGTGTCTGTGTGCTGCACTGGTTTCCCTTGGGTTGTTTTAGCGGGGAAGCAGAGTCCAAGATTTAGAAAACAGGTCTAGATCCAACACAGCACAAAATCCACAAGATGGCTTAGATGGATGTTATTTGGCTTGTGGAGTTTAAAAATCTATGGTGGCTATCAGCAGAGCCAATAAACTCTCCATCCTTGGCTTTAGGTAGTGACACAATGCTATTGGCCAGGTAAATGTCTGCTCTCCGGAGTTTTATCTTCTATACAGAAGATAGATATCTATAGAGAAGGTACCTTCTGTACAAAGAAGAGTCTGTGAGAAGGACTGTAATGTCACCGAGAGCGAAGGAGCAGATTCGGACTGTGTTTACACGAGGACAAATGCCAAGCGATTTAGTAGCCTTATTGATTCAAACTGGAATGAGCAAATCTGGTGATAAGGTCAGTGGGAAACAAACACTCACTGTAATTATTTTACATTCAAAATGTGGGTCCTAAATGATGAAACAAGATACTCAAAAACATGCGGTAACATCCTGATTAGTAATGTGTTTTCTTCAACAGCAGTGTACTACAAGCTGACCTTTCGAGCATTTTGTTATAAAAAATTTTCCTGTATTTACTTTAAGCATAATTGTGCTGATTTTATGCCTGCATAATGTAAACTTAAGCAGCTGTAGGTACACAGATCAGTAGACTATCAAAAGCTTTTTATGCATCTTGTGTTAGTAAGGGCAAAGAAAAAAATAATAATAATAAAAAAATTTATTTTATTTTGGGCGTTGCAAAGGCATTCAGTGCTGTTGTCTAGAAAGATCTGTATGGCCAGCTCAGGGCTACATTATACAGCAAAATAGTTGTCTGCTGCGAGGCTATGCTATTTGATGATGGAAGCATTTGGGAGTGGGACAGAGTCATCCCTCGGGGCACGGCCTGGCCAGTGGGATGCAGCTTGGACAGCCGTTTTCTAGAGTTGCCTCAAGTAATTCACCACAGGTGGGTAAAAAGGGAACACACAGTTTTTGCAAGGGACGATCATCTTTAAAACCATACTGCATCTGAAATACCATATGTGATGTAATACAGAAGAGGTATTAAGCGGGAGATAAATGACAGTCCTTTTCCCTCCTTATTCCCTCTGATTTATTGTTGTATTTTTTTGTGATGTTAATAGGTGTTCAGTTTCTCATTCGCCTTTGTATTGTACAGCAGTTGTTTTCCTCTTGTGCTGAAGGGCAGAAGGGGAGTAGTTGCCACAAAGCGGTAGGATTAGAGAAAAACATTGAAGAAAAAATAGAGAAACCTAAAACTGGTGACAGCCGAGGTTGACTGTGTGCCTTCACGACTCTCCCGTCAGCTCACTGCCGAGTCCTGAGGATGGAGTTGAGGGCCTTTAGGGGGAAGGGCACTGGGTTGAGCTGAAGGCTGTGGCTGCAGACCCACCTCTGTCAGCCCTTCCTTTGGAGAGGAGTTGTTTGTCTCTTGCAGGGACAGCCTTCTACTAAAAGGATGGTGACAACGTGATGGGATGGATGGTTAGCTCATTGCTGAATTCAGTAACATTTATCACATACTAGTTCCTATTGCAAAACACAAAGCTAACTTAAATTGGTTGCGTGAGGTCAGGCGGTCGAAATGATTAGCTAGTCTGGAATATACCCCAGCTCTCTCCTCCAGTGAGATAAATGAGCCGGGCCAGTGCCTCTTCCCTCTTCTTTCCCCTTCATTCTGCCCCCTCCTGCCCTGTCTCTCTCCCAGGTTTCTGAGAAACTTTTCATCTGGGTAATCTAAGGTTTTAAAAACTGTTTATCTTGCAGTCTGACATGCTTCTTATCCTCTCACCCATGGTACAGTGAAAAAACAAGTAGGCACATTTTGTAAAGACATCTTTAAGAGGAGGCATGATGGATGGCTCTTAGAATGACTTCTGTAACTATCAGAAAAATTGCAAATAAATGAGAACCCGAGACATGTGGTCACGCTCTAACAGTTGGCATCTTAGTCTTTTACCTTAGAGCTTAAGGAATGGGTATGGGAGTTTACTTCTCTCCTTATTATGCAACTATTTGTATAAAAAAAGTGGAACTTGTTGATTCTCATTGGGAACATTTTTTTATTGTGTGCTTTTCTGCACATCCATATACGGGAAGGAAAGAGTTAAATTAATTTCCAGAGAGAAGTGTTTCAGGGTACTGGGCATTTTTCCACTGAACATCTCTGTGGAAAACTGGAAAAAGTGTTATTTCGGTTCTCCACAAGAAAATAATCCTCTAATTGTGCTTCTCTTTCCCACCATCAATAAACTTGCAAAAATTCTTTTGTAATTATTAACTACTAGAAAAAATGGACCTTGTTTTGGAAAGAGCAACTTAGGAGTTTATTTGCTTCTAAACAGAGTACTCTTGGAAGTGTGAACTGTGGATGGTATTTGTACTATCGTCTTCTGATTTGCTTTCAGATAGAAAGCAGTTTTAACATCTTGGAAAAGATGTAGGAGGAGGACAGCGTTAACTGTATCAATGCAATCTGTGAATGCTCTTTGCATTTCTCTTTTGCATGCTTCCCTATGTAGTCTGCTGTAGCCTGAGTGCCTTCTGTATAGGACACACTGGCAATAACCAAGTCTCTAATGGACTTGAAAGAGCTGTGGCTCTTTTCCTGGTTTGGGTTACGGATGTTTTTTTGAGAGAAGACAGTAAAAGGCAGGGAAGTGTTAAGCTATTATGAATTTATATTGGTTTCTAATACTCACTGTTAGTTACATAGCACCACAGTGCATCACAACTCTTAAGTTCAACACATCCATGTTTATGATGAGTATATATAAATGTGGCATTTTATGCCCTGTACTGCAGGGAAGAAAAAAAAAACACAAGCATGATTCAGTGAAGTTACTGCAAATCTGCCATTCATCTTTGTGGGAATTCATGTCCTTCATAACAGAACTCATTGGGACGATTTTCAGGGTGAATTTTTGTAGTGCTGGAACTGCTCTTGTAGAGGTTGGCACCAAATTGGCTAAAAATGAGTAGTAATATAATTAAAAATTGCGACCAACTGTTGTTTGTTTCGTAATAGCACAGCATGTGCCCAGTTCCTAGGGGAAAAGGCTCTTGCAGCTGCTGAAGAATGCAGCCTGTGATCTCCTTCTTCCCAGGGATGCTCCACCCAGGCCCATCTCTATAAATGGCAATTGGACTTCAGGGGATTACAGCAGGCAATGAGCTAAGCAAAGGCAGGTTCATCTGCAGCTGACATTTTCACTGCTGGGCATGAAATTAATAAAATGAATCACAGAATCTTTAAGGTTGGAGAAGACCTTGAAGATCATCAAGTCCAACCATCAACCCAACACCACCATGCCCCCTGAACCATGTCCTGAAGTGCCACATCTACACTTATTTTGAACACTTCCAGTGATGATGACTCCACCACCTCCCTGAGCAGCCTGTTTGACCACTCTCTCAGTAAAGACAGGTTGTGCCAGGGCAGGTTTAGGTCTTGAGGCCATTTCCTCTCGTCCTATCGCTAGTTACTTGGGAGAAGAGACCAACACCCACCTCACCACAAACCCCTTTCAGGGAGTTGTAGAGAGCGATGAGGTCTCCCCTCAGCCTCCTCTTCTCCAGACTAAACAACCCCAGTTCCCTCAGCTGATCCTCAGAAGACTTGTGCTCTAGGTCATTCACCAGGTTTGTTGCCCTTCTCTGGACACGCTCCAGCACCTCAGTGTCCTTCTTGTAGTGAGGGGCCCAAAACTGAACAGAGGATTCGAGGTGCAGCCTCACCAGTGCCGAGTACAGGGGCACAATCACTTCCCTACTCCTGCTGGCCACACTATTTCAGATACAGGCCAGGATGCTGTTGGCCTTCTTGGCCACCTGGGCACACTGCCGGCTCATGTTCAGCCAGCTGTCAACCAGCACTCCCAGGTCCTTTTCCACCGGGCAGCTCTCCAGGCACTTGTAACCTTGAGCTGTTTTCTGAACGTTGCAAGGGCTACAGCTTCAGCTGGAGCACGGTCTGAACTGTAAGGATGAGTTGGTGCAGTGAAGGTTGTGGTGCTCCGACTGAGTTTGGTTGGAGCCACTTGTTTTAGAGGACTGTGGGTGGGACTGTGACTGAACGAATGCTTGACCTCAGGAAACCTGGTGGCAGGTTTGCCACAAAACCCTGTGTTTTATCAAGCAGCTGTGGAGATGGCTGCTGATAAGCGTGTTCATCGTGTTTCTGCTGCCTTGCTAGCAAAGGTCAGAGCTTGGAGGAAACTTAGTGGTGCTCATCAGCCAGGGAAAATGGTATTTGAGAGAGGAATTCAGCTCATCTCACTACACATCTGCAGTTTAGCCACAGTGTAGACATAAACCTCTGAGCTGGCCGCCGTACACTCCCTACCTGCATGGGAGGAAGTGGGGAAAAAAGTATTTCTGGAGTTTCATTCTTATCTCTGTAAACCAAACAAACTGAATTGCTTCCCCAGAAGTTCCCGTTTCTCACCACTGGTTGGAAGTGGTACTTAGAGTGTTTAGTTAGATAGAGATGCTGGTATTTTGAAAGCAATCCCACTGTAGGTCTGGTCTACCCCGTAGCTGATCTGTCAGCATTTGAGACATCCCTAATTAGTCTGCACTTTTGCCATTGTTGGCTTTAATTACTCTGTTAAATGGAAAGGGTAAAACTTCACAAAGTCTAAGGGGTTCCTCAAGGATAAGCTAATTCATTCTGTAGGGAGTGAGGTATGGGTAATAATAATAATAAAAAAGGTAATAACACCAGCAAAATACTCTTTTATTAATTCTGTGCTGTGTGAGAAGTCACAGAGGCAAAGCATGCTTAATGTTTATTCAGTGGAGGGTTTGAACGGAGAAGTGTAAGGGAAGTAGCCGTCTAGGGAATAATAAACATAAAGTTACACATTTAACAGAGATGCTTCATTCTTTATTATTCCATCAGTTTCTGTCTGCAAGCATTATGGGGTATTTGTATCCATCTTTACCACAACATCTCTTGTATACTGTGTATACGATTTGTTCAGACAGGGTCTTGTATTTTGTCAGCTGCCAGTCCTGTAAGATACTGAATGCTTCTGTATGACCCAGAGCTGTATTAGGAGCAAATATTACTAAGGCAAATTTCAATTTGCATTGCATGGATAACTAGCGACTCAAATATGGAAGTTGAGACAGGGGTGAGAGCAGTCAGGATGGTGTTACCCTCGGTATCGGCCACCAGCAGAAATGTGCCGGCTCTGTCCTCCGCAGCCCAGTTACCCCTGGGGAAGGAGCAGCTTGGGGAGATGCCCACAGTTTTCCTAATGCCAGGAATTCTAGCTGCATGCTTCAGAGGAAGAATGACTCGGGTCCTGAGAAAAGCAGAGTGATCAAAATGGCTTTAAAATCATCAGATGGAATTGAAAAGTGCATTAGAGTTCCTTTTCTCAGCTTCTCCCTTTCCAAAAGTGTAGAGAACACACGTACAGGCTTCTGTCTGCAACGGCTGGAGCTCTACGTATTCCTTATGTATTCCTTACGTAAATACAAATGCTGAGATGCGCCTATACTTTCACACATCTCCTTGAGATAAAACTTTAAAGCAAATACCAAATACCACAAAGCTAACTTGTAAAAATACCATGAAATGCGAGAGTGTTACAAATGCCTTTAAAATCTATGTTGTCTTTTAGAAATGTGCCCAGTTTTCAACTCAGCCCCTGGAAAGTTATTCTTGTAGCTGAGGATATTTATTCTGTTCCATTTTTTGAATGAGATGCAGCTGTTGAATTCTTCAGACCTGAGTAAAGGCTCTTAAAAAGCTTTATTTATATTGGCGTTTTTTTCTGTCCTCCTCTGGTTCTGAACAAATAGCCACAACTTCAGCTAATGGACATTGTCATACTGCAGCTAAGCTTACAAAGTCCTGCTGCTTTGTCAGGGTGACTTCTCTGAAGAGCTGGACCCTTAGGTGAGAACATACATGTAATTAAATTAAATTACAGCATGTGAATGTAACTTCCGAAGGAGGCTGGCACATGGTAGATCCCCCCAGTGCAGCAGCTCCCGTAGGAGATCCCTAAGGATTTGGAGGACAAAGAGTACATCTAAGGCGATCAACTAAAATCCATCCGCAGCCTGTTAGAAGCACAATGCAATGATACTTAAGTGTATAATCCCTCTTATTTCAAAATACAGGCTTATGGCTTGAGTTTCCCTTGAATAAACTTTGTGATTATTAACAAGCTGTATCAAATAATCTCCTTTTGGTCATTAAAGGGCATAATGCAGATAAGAACTCTTTAGATCCTGTAAACCTCAAAATGAATTTGCGCTCTAGACCGCTACGTTACCAGAAATCTTTGACAGTAAGATTAAATGCTATGGTATTTTGATGTTGGTAGAGTCTGATAAAAGTTCAGAAGCAATATGCTGGGCTGCTACGTGGCGGTGGGATGGTGAGCTCTTTGTATGGCGGTAGTGTGAGACCCAGCAGCAAACCTAAAAAAACCTGGCAAGCAACTGTTGATTTTGCAAGGGTATTGCAGTGAAAGCTCTTTAACTTCCCGTGTCTGCATGCCTTTTTTTAGCAAGAGCTTCATACCCGCTCTTAAAACCCACACTCGTGGTTCCTTCTTTTTTCACTAAGTGCTTTCGTCAGTCAATAATGAAAAGTAAAATTCAAAGAGGTTTATGTGGATCTTTCAGCTGACTAACGTATATTTTAATTACAGTATTAATAATGTCGATAAGAGGAGGTGAACAGCTGCTGTGGCCACTTAACACAGACAGATTAAAATAATTGGATCGGGGATGTCTACTAGATTGCCATTAAAATTTTTAAATAGGAGCAGAGAGCATTTGGCAGTCACCAACAAAAGCTTATGGGGGAGAAGGGAGGGCAAGATAGAGAAGAAATAGAAGAAGGGGGTAAGAAGAGGACATTGGAAAGCTTTCATGCTGCTCATTCATCTAAAAATAGGTTTTCAGTCTGCCTCTTGAGTTAGTTTATGTTTGTGTCTTTCGTTTGGAGACTGTGGATGGAGATGCATCTTTTCGAATGCTTTGGGAGCTGGGCCTGTGCTCTTCACATTTCGGAAACAGGACTCAGAGCCTTGGTTGTGCATGCAGGGAGCTGTTGTGAGCTTCTCCCTGGCTGTGCTTCTCCCTCCAAGGACCTGACGAGGTCCTTGCTGCACCCTCTTCTCACCGAATGCTCTTTCAAAATCGAGTGCATTGTTTTCCAGAACATCAGTTGAATCCCTAGTTCTGTGTGTTCTCTGCTTTCTGCCGTCGAGAAATGTAAACATGCCGAGCGATGGGAGTTTGCCCTTGTGATTCAACGACTGGTGAGGTGTGGGCTGTACCTAATGCTGCTTGTTGCATGTGGATTTTAAAATCTCAGTAAAAGGAAAATCTGCTGTATGTTTTTTATAAAAAGAGAGTTATAAAGAGAGGCTTTCAGGATATTCCAATGACTCGGAATATGTTTGAGTGCTTTCAAAGGTCTTAAAGAAAAAATAAAGCGTACTCTCCTCCTGCTCTTCAGAGATGACAGCAGCAGGACCAGCATGTCAGAGCAAACCCAGCTTTGGTTCCTCCAGGATTGCCTTTCAGCTCTCCATCAGCTTACCGAAGTCTTGGCAACTCCTTCCAAGGTTTTCCTTTTCTAGAAATGGGGATCATGCTGCATGTTCTCTTTTAATCTGTCTCACTATATGGGCTTTTATTAGAGCCTAACATAACTTAAGAGAGTACTTATGTCATCTCTTTTGGAGACATCAGTTTCTGCTAATTGGTAACACTTAAAATCATGAGATAAAAAACCCAAGTTAAATATTTTTAATTGGCTTTTATTTGATTTTAGAGTTTATGAGGCACAGGCAGACAGTCTCTGGAGCAAGATGAGGTGTTTTGTGGTTACTGGACCAGACAGCTCAGATATAATTAAAGTGCCTTTTTTGCATATGCAACTTGCCACCACTTCTATATTTTCCCAGGTCTTAGTATCACATCAAGCGTAAATCTAACAGAGGTTGTTGTACTTCTCTTATTTATTTTTATTTTTGAGTGAATTGTATCACCTGAGCTTAATGGGCATAACCTGTCGATGCCCACTCTGTTTTGGGGCTCTCCAGTATAGCTCAAAAGGGATCCAGGAAAGGCTGAAATAGCATTTTTCAATTACTTTTCATGGAAATAGAAAAATGGAATGCATTTTTATTCAAAAGAGCTCTGCTGTGTCTCCTGGAAGCTATTCTGCAGGGTGTTTGTTTTGTTTTTTATATACCTCAGGTTCTTTTTTAATGAGCCATGAAGGGACTTCCATAATGCAGTGCCATCCTTGGAGGTGAAGGAAGGAATCTATCACAGGAACCCCTGCTCATGAGGGGAAAGGTAGCCAAGCACGCCAGGCGCTTGGATCCCAGCTCTCATGAAGCACACCAGAGTGTTTTGGACTGAAAACATCTTTCTTAGCTGCAAACATTTTGAACTTTTTGACCAAGCCATCATTTTTTTCCACAGAAAACATATCTTTCACGAGTATTTTTTTAAAGACAAAACCCTGATTTTTTTTTTTCCACTGAAAAAATGAGATTTTAGGTCAATTCTGTTTCTGAAGCTATTTTTGACAGTCTCATGAGGCTTTTGTGGACAGCATTGGTCACTGGTGTAACAAGAGATCAGCCAGAGGAATTCTCAGCTGCCTGCTAATTTGGTTCTTCTAATCCTATGCCCCTCTGGAGAGTCAAGTCCTTGGAGTTTTGTGTAATTAAGAAACAAATTAAAAGTCCCATACTGTTATCTGTGAATGACGAAGCTACAGTATCAGAATCACTTAACCATTTTCTCAATGAGAGTTTAGGTCAAGCTCAGTTTAAAGATGAATATTTTTGACTGCTCTGGGAAGAAATGAATCCAGAGTAGACAACAGAAATTCTTCCATTTTATTGCTGATAAGGGTATATGTTATATATAACCTCTCCATAAACTGTGAACATTTTGTATTATAACATTCCATCCTGGATAGCATATTTTAAAATATAAAGCTGTGCATTACTGAAAAAAAAACAGTTTGAAATGGGGAAAAATAATTTGCCAGATGTACTGGTAGCTAATAGAAATAATATAAAAATAAGATCATGTAGGTGTAGACAGCATACCCCCAAAGGACCCTGATTTTTTTGCAAAGAACACTGGTAACTACTGAATAACCTGAAGAACCCTGCTTCAAAGCAGAACCTCAACAAGTATTGCTGAACTCCTCAGTTTTTGAGAAGGAAACCCTTGCTGTCAACCTATAGTTTCAATAAATAGTTCCAATATAGTTCCACATTTTCTAGCTAAGGTAAAGGAACATAACCTTGTCTGGCGCTCGTAAATACAAGGGGGACGAGCTAGTTGGATTCTTCACAGCAACTCTGTCTGTCTGCAGGCCACCAAAAAAGGTTGGTGATTTTTAGATTCTTTGTTTGCAGGGCAGCTGCTGTGCAGAGCCTGGAAATGGCAGTTCCTTCATCTCATGGTTCGAGTGAGTGGGTTTGTGAAGGAGCACGTTCCCATTTCCAGTTATATAAATAGCAGAGTTTTGCTCATTAGAGGAAGCTCAAAGAATAATGGCACAAGGGGTATATGGGCTGAAGAAACTTCTTTTTGGAGAAAGATTGCAAGAGCTACGAATGTACAGCATAATTACAAGATGACTATCAGGACGCCGATCTCTGGCTACAGCATTTTGACGAGGAGGCATAATTCTAACTTCAGTGCCCTGGATTGGTGTTGGGATGTAAGGACAGCCAGTGACAACACTTTTCTGACAAGGTTATTCAGCTCTCTGCAGCTAAGGCAGTTTTTCTCCTTGGAGACCCTGTGTGGTGTAGTGCTTAGTGTGCAACACGCTGGCTGTCCTTAGCACTGCTCGGCCCTGGGTAGTGGCATGGAAACAGACGGGAAATGGAGGTGAGGGGCTGCGTGATTTTGGGATTTGATGTCTGATCTAAGAGGTACTGAAAATGCTGAGGCCCGTGCCTTGATTTCCCTGGGCTTTGGGTAAGGACGCGGAATGAGGGACATGCGATGTCCGTGTGTGCTGCCGCCAGGCAGGCGCTGGTGGACAAGACGCCAAGCTAGGAAGGGCTGCAGGCACTCGTGGGCTGTGAGCGCAGGCTCTCGTACCCCGGCAGCTGGGGGGCTGTTCAGCCTACCTCGATTCATCGGTGCACGAGCCATCCGGGTGGATCTATGGGGGGAAAAAAAATTTTAAAAATGTACATAATCTCCCTTGCCGTTGCCATGAGCTGTAGCCCATGGTTTCTTCTGTTCTGTGAGCAATCTGATGAAGCGCTAAGTCATGCCAGCCGAGAAACAAAGTTGTCGCTCTGAATGATGACTTGGTAAAATGCCACGTGGGGCAGAGCTGCCATCAGAATCATTGGTGATTCACTGTTTGTTTTTCGCAAATTTCCTATGCTCCCTGCCCACACACTATAGATGACAGCACTGTGTATGGGGACTGTGAACATGACAGGCATTATTTATGAAGCAGCGCCTTTATCAAGGATTTATTTCCCTAGCAAACTGTAAAATGCTCTGTCTCTGTGTTGCTGTTGTCAAAACCACGTTATAAATATAGCTGGCCCGCCTGTTTGAGTAGAAAGTTTTCAAAGGTGTTTTAAAAAGCTCCAAACCAACTGTGTGAGAAGGTTAGGCAGAAACTGCCGAGAGCTCCTCGCTGTGCTCCAAGGAGCCATGGCAGCTGCATCCAGCACTCTTTTGGCTACTCCTGATAGGGAGATTTTGGGCAGTTACGGTTTATTTTGAGGTTGCACAGCCACGGGGGAGAAGGATTTTTGAGGGGAGACCTGCACCTTCCTTGTCACTCCTTGCACTGTCTTGGGATGTCTCCTTTGCAGGGAACCCGAGCACAACTTGTCCATGCGCCTGGGATTTCCCCTGGGCTGGGCTCTCAGCTTGCTTCAAAGGAGAGAAATTGAAAGATCAAATTTTCTGCCCCTAAAATTTATGATATCTGGCAGCAAAAGGTGTCCTGGGAGTCGCAGGTGCTCCGGCTGGGTGCTCTCTCAGATGCTTGGCATGCAGCTTCAGGTCAATGACACTCTTCTTACCTTACTCTTATTTTACGAAATGGCGTAATTATGGATCCAGGTCCTTAACTCAAATATGGTTTGATCAAATACTAAAGGACAGTGAAGACGGAAGAGAACTTAGTTAATGGGTAAGGAAACTGAATAATCTCATACATAGTGGGGTATAGATGAGCGTGATGGAGAGCATGTGCTGAATGTGGTGCCTGCGGTGACGTTGGGTTTAATTTTTTCGTATTTTAGCTAAGATTGAAGAAAAGACAACAGCTTTGATTCAGCGGAGGGAAAAAAGCTGGCACTACTGACCACTTGCTAGGCTCTGGAGATCCATCAACAAACTGAGAGCTCTCAAATACCGTTTGTTTTCAGACCAGTTTCATGACCTTGCCAGTTTTCTTAGTTGGACCGAGAGGAATGAAACTATGGAATGAGAAGTGGTATTAACATTTTGAAACCAAACTGCACAATTAGGCTGATTTGTATTTGAGTGGCTTCATCAGGTGGCTTTGCTTTCAAGTCTGCAGTGACCCATTCGTCCTCTTCTGTATGCTCTGTGTGTGAAGGGCATATAACCTAGGCAGTTGTGGGCTAAGTATGCTGAGGGTAAAGGGTTTTTGAAAGCTGATGGCATGACAGCTGCAGCTGCATAGGTTCGGTTTGGCAAATAACAGTTTCTGTAAGCGTCAGGTTTTATGGCCACAACGGTGTTATTGTTGCATTTTTAAATTTGGGTTAGCTGCGTAGAAGAAAGTGGAGACCAAGAGCTGTTCATCTTCTGGCTCCGTCCGTGAGGAGCTTGTAACTCTAGCAATTGTTTCTGTTTTTCATAACAGTGGGAACTTTATGGGCTATTTTTCCCTTTCTCTGTCCAAAGTAAATGTGCTGCTTAAAAACAAAGGAGTCGCGGACTGTCTGGCAGGCACACAGTTCGAACTTGGGGTTCGAACTCTCAGGTCGGAGAGGCAGTTTACAAAATGTACCTCTCTCCTGAAAACTGATGTGGCAGCACAGTCATTTTATTGTGTGGATTCATTTTACTTTGGAATGCCACATTTTTAATGAGCCTCCATGTTAACAGAGTATCAAGGTGCTCTTTAGTGGTCTTTCCAGGTATGTACACTGATCTGTCAATCTGACCTATAGCTATATATCCAGTCAGAGCAGTTTGTATAGTTCCGCTATAGCTGAGATGGTTTCTTAAAAATATTTAAACTCTTGTTTGGTATTTAACTTAATGGCAAATTAGCAGACTTGTGTGTGCAAACAGGATATTTTTAATAAGAAATGCTGAAGTAGTGCTTCTCAATAAGCTGGAGTATTGTCCTTTGCTGTGCATTGCAAGAAGAGCACACACTGTTTCAATACATAGAAAACAGAGGAAAAGGAATTACATAGATGTAAAGTAATGATAATGCTAGTGAGTGCAAAGCCACCACTCTGTCACTCTCCTGAAGAACCTGCAAAGACAATCCTCTATGGAAAAGTTCAGAAAATACAGAAAGCTTAAAAATTAGGGAAAATACTGTGAGTACAGTCTCATCAAAACAGCTGCCGATGTGGGTGGAATTTGATATCCCAGATCTTAAAACAAACAAACAAAAAAACAACAAACAACAAACTCCACAAAAAAACCCCAAACAACCACCAAACCACAAAACAAAGGAAGAAACACAGCCCCAGAAAACTGGAGTAGGTTGGCAGAGCACTGCAGCTCACTTAGTGCTACAGGCTTCTCCCAGGCTGCCTGACATCCATGTGTAGGACAGGGTAGTGTTTGCACGCGTGAACACAGTGTGAGAGCGATAAAACCAAAATAAAAGTGTAGAGTGATTATGTAGCAAATGAAGTGAAAACTCCTAATCCCTAAACGCTAATTGCTTACTTTCTCCATGTTTGAAATGTGCCTGTCCCAGCCTCCTGGAGGCATGCCTGTGTCGCTAACACCCGCAGCGCTGCTGACATAAACTCGTGACTCAAAGAAATCTTTCTGAAATAAGAAAATAGCTCCTACACCGCCTTTGTTTCAGCCCAGGTTGTGAGAGGGAGAATGTGCATGAGGGAGCGCACACGGAGTGAGTGGGTAGTCACTGGTAGAGGTGTCCAAGTCAGCTCTCAGAGTAGCCATTCACGTAATGAGTTTGCAGGTCGTTCTGGAGGGGGCTGACAATCTCTTCCAAGGTTCAGTGTAGCAGTGGGGGTAGGTATTAGTAGCCTCCTGATTAGGGCATTTGCCTGAGATGCGGTAAAGCCTGGTTCAAGCTCTCACTCTAAACCAGGTAGTACAGACCTTTTCCTGGGTCTTCTGTGTCTCAGCCGAGTAACTGAGACCTCTCACTCTCCTTGCAAATGTAAATACTTGGAGGTCTTGCATTTTGTTCCTATCAACTAAATCACATCCACCTCCTCTTCCCCATTCCCCCCCCCCCCCAAAAAAAAAAAAAAAAAAAAGAAGAAAAAAACCCCTAGAATTGTTTTCCAACCAGCCCTGGTATGAATGGCTATTTTCCACAATGCGCAACAGATCTCATTTTCCTTAGACCCAAACCCCTTTCTGTAAGTAATATCAGATTTTAGGAAATACTGGTTTGAACTGCCTGAAACAATAAGAATAGGGGTTTGTATTGAATTAAAGGCTTTACTATTAGTCAAATCCCAGTTATTTGAGTCATGGAATTAATTATTTTATTTTACTTCATGATGAGATTCTGATGGTAAGCTCAAGTCAGATAATGTAATTTACATGTATCTTGAAAGCTCAAGATCCGGGAGGTAGACTAAAGTACTGAAATATATATTTTTAGCCTTGTATGCAATACTCGGGCTGATAAGATTTTTGCGTTCTTGGAAGTGACGGTGTATGCTCTCTGACGTGCATTCTCTCTTTCAAACAGCAGACCATTTACTTCTCTCTAAAATGTTGCAATTTTTTCTTTTATGCTGAACGTAATGGAAATAGATGTCAGTTCTAACTGTTCAAAGCATTGGCTGCAGGCACATTAATAGTTATTATTGGATTATTGGGTGCAGAAATGGTTAACTCCTGTGCTGTGCTAGCAGAGTTCTTTATTGTTTCACCAGGGCATTATGTACTACTTCAGGACCAGCAAAGCTACAAATAGGACATACAGTTACATTTGTTTAATCCAAATTGTTTAAACACATTTCACATACCGTTTCAGCCTTATCTTTTCATATGCTTAACATGAATCTTCTTAGGGTTAGAAGAAGGAACACTATTTCATATTCAAAATCTAACTGGAAATCTTTACATTTAATAAGAGTGTATCATGAACGGATGGCATTCGTGGCATGAACAGATACTGCAACCTGCAGTGTTGAGCAAAAGTTGTCCTCGGGATGGAGCCCACCTTTTCCATCACTCGGGGCACAGGAAAACTCAGAGAGGACTTGAGAGAACATGCCATTCTTGGTGTATCATGGGCTGCAGTTCCTTTTTAAGCTTCATGAGCAGCTGAATATTGAGGGCTGTTGGGAGCACGTTTGTGTTGGTCACAGAAGCTGGAGCAGGGTCTGTTTAAGGCAGCTTTGCCACTAAAAATAATACTTGTGCAGCTATTCTGTTTGATTTTAGGTTCCCTGCCATTAGCTTGCAGAGTTCATGTTAGTCCTGCTGAAGCAGGAAACTGTTTTAACACTTGAGAAAAAACATAGCACCAACCTCTCAAAGTATATGGCATATGAACCGATAAAAGGGATAAGAATTCTCCTCTTAATCAACCCAGGCTATCCCAGATCTCTTGTGTTGAGATTGATGAAACCTCTGGCTTTTGTAGTGTAGCCCATTCCTGTGGTTTCAGATGGTTTAATTACTGCAGTTCAGATTGTTACTGCGTGCAGTCGTGGTTGTGACAGCTGTGCATGTACTCTCAATCTGCAGCAAAATTCAGAGTTTTGCAGTATGGCTTAATTCTACTTTACTAAGAAAAATACACAAAAGTCTGTTTACATGAAGAATGACAAAATTTCAACTGTAATTTCACAGTTGCATCTGGGCTTTTTAAGGTGTTCTGTCTCCATTTGGGCACCTCCAAAAAAGTACTCGGCCCCTTCTGGCTCTAATTGTGGTGCTTCTGGATAAATTCCTCCAAAAGTATTGATATCTGCCAAAATAAGAAATTCAGAAAATCTGAATGTGTATTTTGATGCATTTTAAGGGAGCTTTCTAACTTCTGGAGGTTGGTTTTCTGCTGGATGTATAAAAAAAGTTCAGCACTGAGTGGATATGTTAGGGATGAATATTTTGCTAGGCGATACCTTTGTACATCATTCATGTTTATTATGTCAGAAAAGGAATGAAATACATCTCCATTACACATCAATTTTTTAAAGAGAATGCTTTTTAAATATTCTAAACATGAAATAGTATCCTGAGGCATTTGGAAAACTTGGAGAGGTGGGTCATAGAAGAACAGGAAATATTTTTCCCTTTATTTTACCAATTTTAATACTGCTGTGAAAGCATGCTCATTCTTTCGTTCCCTGTTTACCCTTAGACTAAAGTCAGAAGGGCTCCCCCCCCATCCCCCCCTACACCCCCACACACACCCCCACACACACACCCCCGATAAATGGAAATCGCCATTGTAATATTCTGAAATATGTATCTTTACTGGGGCCTGGGTTCATGCTCCCTTGCTAGATGAAGTATTTTTGCTGTGAGTGTGAATCCTGTGTCCCCTGTGGGGCATACCAGCTTTTCAGTGTCCCACGGGGCTTGTCTTAGAGTACCGATCCTGCGTCCATGGATTTCCAGCCTTGGGAATGAGACAGGATCCTAGCTAGGAGTGAGGAAGTATCTGTCTTTGGCAACACCATGGCTATATTAATTGCCATTAAGTAGTTTTGATATCTAAACCACTGTTTTGTAAAGTGTGACCTTTTTGACGAAACTAATAGCTTTTTCTGTGCATACATTATTTAATACATTTAATTACAACATAGCATGAGATAAGGCAACTTCAGGGTAAGGCTCCGAACTGTAACACAGGATCACCTGGACTGTACTTACTCTCTGCCTAGTGAGGACATGTTATTAATAATTTTGCCAATGGCATCAAGGGAAACAAGATGTCACCCTAGATAATAACTTATTGAAGTCAGTCTTTCTTAACGAAGATTAATTGTTGGGACCCCATACTTTGTGAATCCATGTTCAGATATCTTCGTTGGGTAAAGAACTGGCTGGGCGGCTGAGCCCAGAGAGTTGTGGTGAACAGAGCTAAATCCAGTTGGCTGATCTGCTGGAGGGTAGGAGGGCTCTGCAGAGGGATCTGGACAGGCTGGATTGATGGACCGAGGTCAACTGTATGAGGTTTAATAAGGCCAAGTGCAGGGTCCTGCACTTGGGTCACAACAACCCCAGGCAATGCTACAGGCTTGGGGAGGAGTGGCTGGAGAGCTACCCAGCAGAAAAAGACCTGGGGGTGCTGGTTGACAGCCAGTTGAACAAGAGCCAGCAGTGTGCCCAGGTGGCCAAGAAGGCCAACAGCATCCTGGCTTGTATCAGAAATCGTGTGGCCAGCAGGAGTAGGGAAGGGATCGTGCCCCTGTACTCGGCCCTGGTGAAGCCACACCTTGAATCCTGTGTTCAGTTTTGGACCCCTCACTACAAGAAGGATGTTGAGGTGCTGGAGCGTGTCCAGAGAAGGGCAACGAAGCTGGTGAATGACCTAGAGCACAAGTCTTATGAGGAGTGACTGAGGGAACTGGGGTTGTTTAGTCTGGAGAAGAGGAGGCTGAGAGGAGACCTCATTGCACTGTACAACTGCCTGGAAGGGGTTTGTGGTGAGGTGGGTGTTGGTCTCTTCTCCCAAGTAACTAGCAGTAGAACGAGAAAAAATGGCCTCAAGTTGCACCAGGGGAGGATTAGACTGGATATTAGGAAAAATGTCTTTACTGAAAGAGGGTTCAAATGTTGGCACAGGCTGCCCAGGGTGGTGGTGGAGTCACCATCTTTGGAAGTGTTCAAAAAACGTGTGGATGTGGTGCTTCAGGACATGGTTTAGGGGACATGGTGGCACCGGATTAATGGTTGGACTTGATGATCTTGAAGGTCCTTTCCAACCTTAGTGATTCTGTGACTGCTTTTCACTGCAGAACGGGTTTTGGTTCATACTAACAGCAACGCTGGGGAAGTGAGGGATTGTCTGTACCAACAGTCAAATTGTGAGAGTTGATGCCTGCAGAGTCTGGAAATAATTTTAGAGAGAGTTGAAATGACTAAGGTAAGTGAAAGGTTTATGAAGTGGCAATGATACGCGGTTTCATGAAGCTTAAGGAAGTAATTAAGCAAACAGAGTTAAGACATTGTAATGCTGTATTTGCTGTGTTATTTGCAAAGTAATCTTTTTGTGTGTAAAAATACTGAATTCATTTACAGTGGAGACCCATCTAAATACAAGCACATAGCTAAGTGTTGCTAGGGTAGGAGAAAATCAAGGAGACATAATTGGGTTTGATCTTAGTGGTTTCAAATGGATTTGAGCAAAAGAAAAGTAGACAGCTAATCTGATAATGGCATTTATCTAAAGTCATTAGTAATAAAAATAATGCAGTAAGATAGAAATTGCTTTCTCCATCTTGCATTAAAATTTGTGTTATCTAAAGCTGCCATGTGTGGAGGTTCTTATTTCCCACCCTGTGCATGATCCACCTTACTCACTAAGGCTTAAAACTCCGCAGAGGTCAACGGAGGTCGATCATCACCTGTAGATTTGCATCTACATTCAGGATTTCTTGCAGTAGTTGTCAGCCGATTTCTGTATTGTACAAAGGACAGAAGGACAAGACTTCACTAAAAGACATCTGAAAGACTGTGTGTTGGAGGCGCGGGAGAAGGAGGTCAGGTACACAAGAATAGCCTGCACATGCTTAAGAGTAATTTAAGTGCATACTGTTGCTTAAGTCAGGATGTACCACTTAATGTTTATTTTGGAGCCACTGCGCATCCAACCTGTTTTAAAAAAAACACTTGAAAGAATATTAGTAAAACTGCAGTCTGCATCTTATTAAAAATGTGCTTGTGACTGCGGACAAGAAATATGGGAAAAGTGGACAGATTCTTCAAAGGCACAAGATACAGTTAATCAGTCATCTCCTTTGCTGAGTCATCTGCTCTGGTATTTTAATTACGTACCTGATAAGCGAACTGCTCGGTTGAGTGGAGGAAAGATGTTAGATGTTAGTGGGAGGGCCAGAGAGAAAATGCATCTGAAGCTGGAGATTTGTGAGGGAAAAGAAGTGACTGGTTGGTGGAAGAAACCAGAGAAGGCTTTTAGTCTGGTTTAAGGTAACAAAGTTTTAACTTTCATAAGGTAACCAACTTTTAACTTTTGTAAAAGTCAGTTATGAAGGCACCCTTGTAGTTAGCAGTTTGTGCCCTATCAGGCTGATCACTTTATCCCAGAGCAGTATTTCTGTTTGCACTCTTCTCTGTTTGTTTTTGTCTTGTGGAGTTTTTTTTTTTTCCTTCCTGGTGATGGAGCCATTTGCAGGTCATATTCTGTTCTACAGTCCTACAATCTAAATAATAGAGAAGTAGCTGCGTATGTATGTCTGAACACATATGCAGGGTATGAACTTCAAAAACCAAGTCACTCTGACTTGGTGCTTAAAGATCTTCTGCTCCCCTTAAGCTTCTGCAGGGAGCTATGTCAGGCTGATGTTGAAGTAGGCTGATGAATGTTGCTTGTCGTATGGAGAGAGAAACAGAAAATACCCTCCGTATCTGTCCTGCCCTTTCCCTCCCTTGGTTGCCTCACAGAGTGGAGAATAGCCTTAAGCAGATGTGACTGATTTGACTGCACCAGTAGCCATCCTCCAAGGGAGCTTGACTTCTCTGGACCTCTCCCAAGCCTGGTTGATTTTGCAGTAATTTACAGACTGTATGTAAAATTGTACAAGTGCTTTAGAAAGAAGACGAGGCTTTTAATTTACCTTGTGTTACACAAACCACAGGAGTCTTTGAATAGATTAAATTATCAAATACTGTGTTTTGACTCATAGAAGACAGTGATATATATTTGCCAAATAAAACAGACTTTTTCAAGAAAAATTTCTTGAGCCTCTCACTTCTTTAGCAGATTGGGAGATTCCACTGGCCCTAACACATGATTTTCCAAAAATATTTTAGTTAATTAGTCATGTGTGCCATTAGCATAGTAAAAACCTATGTTAATGTGACCTAGCAGAGATTTTATCAAACCCATAGAGTGTAGAAGAGGAATGTCTTCTTTAGTGCACAGCAACTGGACAGAGTGATTCCACATCCTTTATCGCTGCTCAGCAACCTGTCATGGCATTGGAAGGTGCAGAGCTTGCATCCCACCGTTTTTGGCCAGACAGGGCCAACCCAGTGAGCACCAAGGACATACTGGGAGCTTGCAGACTGCCAGAATAAAAAAACTGGTTGGAAGGAACAGGCCTCGTAATCTTGTTGGGTGCTTTCTTCTTTCCCTTGGTTTTAAACCCTTGACCTCCTATAAGAAAATGAGGTGGGGTGCTCCCTTATTGAGGTGAAATTAGCCTGGGCAGGATTCCTGAGCCAGTGCGAAGTTGGCTGCTCTGCTCATATAAGGCAGCACAGCTCTGTGCAAAGAGGCTCACTGGGGTCCCCAAAGCAGAGTATTAATGCAGGACTGTACCAGAGCTAGCAAGCCCCGTCTCTCCGAGCTCAACTCATTGGGCACGGCTGATGTTTGAGCTGAGTAGTACAGCTCGCTGCTTGCAGTTGCAGAGATAATTCAGGTATAAGGCAGAGGATACAGTCACCTCCAGTGTTAGATTTGCCCTTGGTAATTTTTGTCCGAAAAAGAGCAATAATTCATATGTCCATGCAAAATTCAGTTAAGGAATATGTATTTAATTTGTGGTAATTCCTAGAAGCTCCATGCACCCCTTGGATTTTGTGCTCTATGGGAAACAGGACATGTCCTAAACGTATAAATATTCTGTTAACGTCAACATTTTCTAATGGATATCCTTTTTGCTTCCCATTCCTCCTTCACAATTAAACATCCTGGTTATAATTTTTTTGTGGTAGAAATATCAGTGATATTTTTGTTTATGAAAATCATTTCAGAGAAACAGATAAAATCCCCCCAAACTCTACCATTAAAGACCTGTATTTCTCTCTTTGTGCCAGTTTGACTGTAGAACATTTTGTAGACTATATGCTCATGAGGATGCATACTTTTGTACTTGTAAAGTTTCTTTTGCGTTATCAGGGTTGCAAAGGAATTAGTTTCTTGGTATGCATTGTCTGGTTGTGGATTCTGTTCTCGATCACTTTTATCTATAAATGACAATAGCTTTTTAAAAAATGTAAATGTTTACTTGCGATTTTGTAAATAAGGTTTATGTGACTTGCTGCTTTGGTTTTGCTTGAGTTAAGCTAGTCAGCTTGGCTCGTGTCACTATGCAAACCTTTAGTTCGAGATTACTAAATCTAGCTAATCAACAGCCAGGCACTAGAAGACCAAGAAGAGACGAAGAGGAAAAAAAATTAAGGAACGTATTCCAGTAGTCAAATACTGGGCTAGCACAGAAGTTTGCGTATGTGTATGTATATGTATATGTAAATATCATAAAGATATTGAGCCTAGTACATGCATTGAGTGTACAGATATGTAGTTGCTCACGTTTAGCTAACAGCTTTATCTATTATGGTTGCCTAATGACTTAGAAAAATACTATGAAAAAACACTTCCTTGATGAACTCAAACACACTTCATGCATCATAAGAAATTGTGTTTAATGTGTAGTTCCTTTGATCTATATTGCTGTATGTATATGTGAATACACACACAGTCATAGGTATGCATATATAGGTACGTGTATGTGTGTGTATACAGGTTGTATGTGTACACGTATATAGGCAAAATATGTGGAAACGTGCACGAAGATGTGTGCGTACAACAGCATGAATAACTGCTAAATTAAGTCAAATTTGACTGATTTTTGTAATAAGGAGCTTCAGCCAATCTCTTTTAAAGTCAATGGATATCCTTTTGACTGCAGAGGTATGTGCGGAACAGATGAATTATAAGTGAACAGTGAAAAAATGAGCGTGCAGTGAAGGTATGGATGCTGAAATTTAAACTGAAAATGGGCTCTTAAAATGAGAATGAAGTTGGTTAATTGTAAGTCTGCCGTGTTGTGATGAAGGGCAGATTGGTGGATTTGTCTTTACAGCTCAGCTGGTGTACATCAGAGTTTTTCCATATCTACAGCTGCATCAGGTTATACCTACTGACAAGACTGATGTTTATTTTTTAACATGGTTAGAATGAAAAACAAATTCTTCTTTCTTTCCCTGTAGTGCTAAAATGCACTCTTTGATGATGCTTTGATGAATTCTGAAATTCTTGCTTGAAGTTATTTGTCAGCCTTTAAGCTTGTCTGTGTGCTTGCACTTCTCTTTGACTAATGATTACTTCTCTCAGCTGAACTAAATACTAGCTCAGAGAATAGCTTTTTGTGTATGTTATCACAGGTGGGAGATAGAATGGCTAAAGCTTTTGATTTGCCCTCCGAGCATAATTGGTACCTTACGGAGATGCAGCGTATGTCATGTTGTTTTCCTGTAAAAATTTCAAAACATACATTGTTTTCAAAAACGTGAAACAGCTTGTCCTTTAGTCGATCTTGGTCTAAACACAACATCGTCATAAGGAGGGGATGAGATGTGTCAGAAAAGAGAAGGGGCTCTGCCTGGTACTCTCTGAACAGCCTCGTGGAGTGGGATTAGCAAGTTGAGGGAGATAAGATGTGTGTTGTTCATGGACCTGTGGAGGTCTGCATGTCTGACTGACTATGTAGAGAAAGGAATGAAGTGATGACCAAGAACTGTACAAAGAAAGCAAACTGGGAAAAGCAGACAAGAGCTTTTTTTTCCTGCGTTGTGCTTTTGGTGACTGGAATCCTAATGTTTTTGTAACAATACTTCGTTAAATGGTTTAAGACAGAATTGACTTTTTGTTTTGCATGTCTGTACTCCTTTTAAGGAATGCTGCTCTTAGGAAAACAAAGATATTTGAAAGGTTAGAGATGTCCAAGAAAATGGCCTTTTAGAAAAGAGGACCTGTGTTGTTTTTCCTAGCAGTAAAAGAGATGGTTCTGTTTATTAAACTGTGCATACCATATGATGCTTCATATTTTTCCATTTGATTTCCTGTAGGGTGATTTCACTTGGAACAGCATGTCAGGGCGCAGTGTTCGGCTGAAGTCAGTTCCCGTTCAAAGCCTCTCGGAGCTGGAGCGTGCTCGGCTGCAGGAAGTGGCTTTTTATCAGTTGCAGCAGGACTGTGACCTGGGCTGTCAGATTACTATCCCCAAAGGTAAGGGCTTGATAAACCACCTCTGCTTAGATTGCTAAGCCACTGACTTCGTTTCACAGCAATAAAAAGGGAGAAAACATTAGATTGTTTATTCCATAGACACTGTCTTCTAGCTCATTTTTGCTTAAATGTAAAAATGACTACTAAAGTTGTTTGTCTGCTACATCCGATTTGGGCCACTGGGGTGGAATCATCTGATCAAGGACAGATGTCTACAGGGTAGATAATCTAAATCAGACCTATTCATGCTAGGATGTCTTGAT
Organism: Phaethon aethereus; assembly: GCF_964289735.1. Classification (NCBI taxonomy): domain Eukaryota; kingdom Metazoa; phylum Chordata; class Aves; order Phaethontiformes; family Phaethontidae; genus Phaethon; species Phaethon aethereus. The sequence goes on from NC_138575.1 coordinate 138,655,942, forward strand.
ACTCAGTTGAGAGAAAAAGGCCTTTCTTAACACTTGCTGACATCCAAAAGTACACGTCTATGTGGGTAAGATAGATCATGCTACAGAAGTGGCTTTTTCACTCTCTATTGTATTTCCTCTGGAGGAAGCCAAATATCGCTAGTTCAGACAGACAGTGAAGACATCTGCATCAAATAAGATGAATCCTACCCAAGTTTTCCTAAAGGCAGTGGTGCTTATTTCCTAGAAAACAAGTTAATTTTCAGCAGAAAACATGGAACTCCTAAGGAACAGGAGATCAACTGAAAAGAAGCTCAGCTATCAGAATCCTGATGCAGGATATGTGCATGTAGTAGACCTGTACTTAAGTTTTTGTGGAAGAGATCTAAACCTCACTAAAACTAATGCAACAGTTTCAACTGTTTCCTGTAGGCTGGAGATCAAGCCTAGCAAAGACAGCTGTTGTGCAGCCATCTGCAAATCTGGCTTTCCTGTTGTTTCTTTCCACTTGTTGTATACTTATTTAAGAAATAACAAGAGACGACTGAATTCTCATCTTTGGCTATGAGCAAAGGTACTGTGTGGTAGCACGTACACAGTGATGCCACAGGACCAGTCAAAGTTTCGCAGCAAACAGTTGTGCAGTCTTTGAAAATAACAGTGTGGAAAAGAAAAAATGTGAAAGACATCAGCTTGAGCATTTATCAGCTTTTTAGGATCTGCAGAAAACTCTTGCCAAAGCCAACAAAGTCCAGCTTACCAGTTACAGCAAGGTATCAGTTTGTCATGAATATGATCAATTTCTTCAAGCCCCACCACAACTCCCTTGGTCACTCACAAAATGTTCCATCAATATGAAAACAATTTTACAGGACATTCATAGGGGGAACTGGTTCACTAAGGGCTCTGTAATATTTTCTGGCTGTGTGAGCTGCTGCTGGCAGTTCCAGTGGGAGATGAATGTACAGATATGGAGGTAATACCATCCATGAAAATAGAGTATACGTATTCACAGAATCACAGAATAGTTTGGGTTGGAAGGGACCTTTAAAGGTTATCTAGTCCAATCCCCCTGCAGTGAGTAGGGACATCTTCAACTAGATCAGGTTGCTTAAAGCCCCAGCCTGACCTTAAGTGTTGCCAGGGATGGGGCATCTACCACCTCTCTGGGCAACCTGTGCCACTGTTTCTCCACCCTCATTGTGAAAATTTTTTTTCCTTAGATCTAGTTGAAATCTGCCCTCTTTTAGTTTAAAACCATTACCCCTTGTCCTATTGCAACAGGTCCTGCTAAAAAGTCTGTCCCCATCTTTTTCATGAGCCCTCTTTAAGTACTGGAAGGCTGCAGTAAGATTTCCCTGGAGCCTTTTCCTCTCCAGGCTCACCAACCCCGTCTCTCAGCCTTTCTTCATAGGAGAGATGTTCCATCCCTCTGATCATTTTTGTGGCCCTCTTCTAAACCGTCTCCAACAGGTCCATGTCTTTCCTGTGCTGAAGGCTTCAGAGCTGGACACAGGACTTCAAGAGGGGTCTCACCAGAGTGGGGTAGAGGGACAGAATCACCTCCCTCGACCTACTGGCCACACTTCTTTGGATGCAGCCCAGGATATGGTTGGCCTTCCGGGCTGTGAGCACACATTGCCAGCTCATGTCCAGCTTGTCATCCAGCAGTACCCTCAAGTCCTTCTCGGCAGGGCTGCTCTCAATCCCTTCATCCCCCAGCCTGTACTGATGCCTGGGTTTGCCCCAACCCAGGTGCAGGGCCCTGCACTTGGCCTTGTTGAACCTCATGAAGTTCACATGGGCCCATTCCTCAAGTTGTGCAGGTCCCTCTAGATGGCATCCTGTCCTTCAGGCTTGTCAACTGCACCACCCAGCTTGGTCTTCTCTTCAAACTTGCTGAGGGTGCACTCAATCCCACTACGTTATTGATGAAGGTATTAAGGAGTACTGGTCCCAGTACGGACCCCTGAGGCATGCTGCTCGTCACTGATCTCCATTTGGACATTGAGCCATATTCAGAAACTTTGAGCTTTGGAGAATGAATACTGTTTTTGTGTTGTCCTTGCTGTTTCCTGCTGGAAAGTCCAACTGTCTGGGAAAGCCGCGATCCCTTCCCAGTCAACCCACCCTTCCTCTGCTAGATCCTTTGGAGTCACAGGCAACTTGGCACAGTGCTGCCAGGGCTTGCAGACTAGGAACTGTTGAATCTTTCAGGTTCAGATCACACGCAAGAACAGTTTCTATTTTCACAGCAGATATATATATTTGAGTAAATATATAATGCATAATTAGTATTAGATATATGGAATCTGAAAAGTGTAATTTTAAGCATAATAACTAAATAAGAATAATACAAGTTCTGGTGAAGCAACTTAAAATAAAAGGCACTTCACAAAGCTAGGAACCTGGGCTCCTGTTTCATCTCTACTGCTGGACCCCATCATTTCATGTGTCTTTTGTTTCAGTTTGGATGAGAAATAAATTAGCTATTCACTTTTGCAATTAAGGTTAGATGTACCAGTGAGCTCATTGATAAGAGAGGGATTATTTCATGTTTGTGTACTTGCTCTGAATGACCAGATCATGAATTTTACTGTGGTCTAAGGTATGCAGGGTGAATGAAGAGATGATGCAATTAAATTTTAAAATGTTGTAGTATCATCTGTTGAACGAAGTGAAGGTAATAGCTAGAATTAAGGTACACTTAGTATTTAACTGTCCATCCTGTTTCTAAGTCTAGTACCAATTTTGCTGTATTGCAATAGGTATAAATAATAATCATTCTGTCACTCCATCATGCTACATCTGTGCTGGCACTTTGGTAGGAGAATAAGAATCTACTGTATTCTTAAATTACTACAGGTTGGTTTAGGCCCTTTGCAGAGACACTCTGAAGTCCTCCTCACGTTCCCATCACTCTTGAATGGTGTGGAATGACAACGTATGGTAAGAGGGCACAGGTAGCCATCCAGTTGATTTGCTAATGTCATAGGACTGTGTAAATGGAGAATTTGAAGTTTTAGCAGTGTGAAACTGGCTTGGGCACTTTGGGCATGCAGGAATAAAAATAAAATAAAACAAAACTCCATCACAGCCATATGTACCTCAAGTTAAAAACAGACTGAAGGCTGTTAAACATTTTCTGTTTAAAAAAAAGAAAAAAAAAAAAGAACTAGTACTGTTTGAGAGAGCTGGAGGAGGTCTGGAGAGATCTGGGCATAGAAAGATGTGCTCTACAGCTCTCCTGCTTCAGAGAGTGCCACATGAAAACATTCAGGAGCAGAGGTTAGTGTTAGAAAATCTATGTGTTAGAAAATACAGAAAGCTGTTTTAAAAGTTGGGATTCTTTGTGGTTCTTTGACTGTTCTTCAAAACTGGCGAGTGAATGACATTAGAACATGCTTGTGCCTGCTAGGCATTTGATGCTTCCTGCAGGCATTTGAGTAATTACATTTACTGGCATAGGTATTGTGGCAAGTAAAAATTCATTGTTCTTGGGTAACAAGTGTTTGTGCCAAACAGGTTTGCATGGAAGTTAAGTCAGAGTACAGAAGCATCTGCCTTACCTTTACAATCACAGTCATGCCATTATTGGTTGCTCCTTCATAACGCTTGGGTTCTCCCATGCTCAGAAGCCCCCCTTGTCACAGCAACTGCAGTTAGTTAGCCCTCCTAGGGCATATCTGGCTATTCCCACATTTGCAGAGGAATGCATAGAATGTACTACCTCTCCTCAGCTGTATTGCAGCCATTACCATTAACGAAGCACATTACTGACATCTCTTAGTTAAACATCTTGTGGTCACAGAGAGGGACCACCTCCCGCAGGAATTTATTTAACCACCATGTTATTTAAAATATGCTATGATTGCACTGCAGCAGGCAGTTAGAATAAATTCAAATTGGTCAAGAGTTATTATTTTTTATATGTATGACAGAGGAGATGCTTCAGGTTTGTTTCTGGTTCTCTTGTTTTTCTGCTTCATATCTGTCTTTCAGATTCTGTAATCAACATCTTTTTCAGCTCCCATGTTGCCCCTCAATCTGCCACCAGAAATTAGACCAAGAGTTGTTTATCCTTGCTCTGGGTTAATGTGTTAAATTGTAAGAGGCTATCGTTTCCAAGCAGAGCATTGCACAGTTTCTTTACTGATTCAATTACTCTGTGGAAGATTTTTAATTTGCTGTCTGACATTCTGAATGGCACAATAGTACAATTCTGTTGACACTTCTTTACAGCTGCTGTTTAGAATATACCGTGTTTTTATCATTTCAGGGAAGTCAGTCTTCTCTTTACAATAGGAGAAAAAAACCTGTGATGAAATTCACTTTATGTGCTTATGTTTTGGTGACCTTCGAATTATGTGTGTCCTTGCATGCAAGTAGTGAGAAAAATGAACCTTTTAAAGCTTGTCTTCACAAAAAACGTGGTGACTCACGTCAGGTAGCTTTTTCAAAGTAAAATTTGGATCGGAGCAGGAGGGGAGCTCATTTTCTTCTGTTCATAGGCTCCAGGTATCTCTTGAGCAAAGGAGGTATTGAATAAGGTTTGATTGGATCAGTTTCTTAAATACCTCATGGCTATAACTTTCTTCCCTTTCACAGTCCTGTCCCACTTCACTGCACCTGTGTTTGGGAGAACTGATAGGCACTGATAGGGCTTTATCAGTTATAGCAAACGAGGAATTAGGGCTCCAACCCTAACTCAACTCCTCAAGCACCTGCCTGGATTTTAAGGTACGATGTGAACCTGTTGGTAGGGACTTGAATAATATTTGGCAGTCGGGTGTCACAGTCACAGTTTTCACCTTGCTTGATTCAAGAAGAGACAGTGAGTACTCATGTTCTCACCAGCCCGCAACAGGGATGTGCTGCTGTCTTCACAGCTTTGCAGTGGGGCTGAGAATAAGCGGGGCAGGGGTGGAAGCTCAGTACTAATTCTGCTTAGGTAGGTGTGCGTTTACCAGTGGGACATGCAAACATAAAGCATGGCTGAGCTGCTTTTTGTGGTCACTTGTTAAGAAGCTAAATAAGGGGGAGATATGTGGATAATTAGGAAATAATGAAGCTTCTATAAATACTGCCATGGAAAAAGAGAAGATGAGAGGGTCACTAGAAAGTAAGCTTGCAAATTGTTGAATCTGCACGGCCTATATTCTGAGACATCTGTAGGCATTGACTTGTGAAAATTAGGGAAATATCTATCGAGAAGTGGGTATGTAGGTACTACCAGTGTTCAGGGAAGTAGACGTGCTGTAGCTGGATTATTATAGAAAGCTTGACCATCCCATGAAAGTCCTCAAAAGCGTTATTTGAAATTGGCTTAGATGTGATGTAGCACATGATTAAGCTCATAGGACTGTAAGCTGACCAAAGACTTATAAAGAGTGGCTCATGCTGAATGGCAGGGCATCTGAGTGAAAATAAGGGCCAAACTGGATACTCGGCAGATAGAAGTTTGTAATTCTGTCTGCTTCTTTTTTGTTTGACCTGGCAAATTGTACAGATTGAACTATTGGGCCTGGATTTCTCATACACTGGTTTCTCATTTCTTCTTTGAAAACCAATGTCTTGGAAGGGAAGGACAATGTAGGAATGTGGCTGCAGGAAGAACAGGTAGGGTCTGTGCATCTTTCTGGCCCAGTTCCCTACAGTGCTGTGTGCCCTGGAGCTGCCGTGTGCCACAGGGCCAGCCCCTCCTCACCTCTGTGAAAGAGGCCTCTCTGTGGTCATTAAACTGATGCGATAACCACTGTCCACTGAGTCCGGCTATCTTTGTTATTCCTACAGGTTGGGTGAAGTCCTGACTTTTCATCTGAGTTTTGGCCTTTTCTGACGTTGATGTTCATGATAGCTACTGTACTCGTGAGGAACTTTTGTTGATCTCAGTAGTGCAGAAGCAGGGGAGCAATAGATGCTTTCTCATGTGTTCGTTTACCTGTAGAGTGACAAGCAGAAATTTGGCTAATAACTCTAGTAAACTCAGATAGAAATGGCACCTTTGCTTCTGATCTTTTTGACAGCAAGTTTTTGACTTCTGATCTACCTTTTTTAATAAAAATAGCCATATTCAAATCCCCCTATATCAACGATGTTTTCTGTTTTACGGAATTTATTTGTTGCTACTTTGTCCCTTGTGACAGCACAAAGCGGGGTGTGTTTTCTTCATAGTGTCAACAAAGACTAATGGAAAACAGTTGATGTTTATTCACGTGAATAAATCTCTTACAATTCCAGAAGTTGCTCAGTTATATTTCTCACTGGTAATATTGTCCTATGCTGTAGCCACACAGACAACATTGCTGCACAGTAAGCATCTTGGTATAATTAGCTAAATTGCACTATTACTGCAATAACAGTCCAGCTACCTGCGTTGTCCTGGGATGCAAAAGCAGCATGTCATGTATATGTCTGTACAGCAAAATAGAAAACTCACATGCTGTTATCACACCAAGTGTAATCTCCAAACCTCTGGGGAAGGTGGTGACTAGCAGAGGACTCAGAGTTATGAGCACACAGAAGTCTTGTGGGCTAGGAATTTCCCCCAGGGAGTTTCCATCCTCCTTCCTCTTGCCTCTTCTGTAGCCAAATACAGATAGGTGTCTTGATAAAGGAGAAGAACTAATGCCTGAAGTTATATCTGGGAAAAACAATTTAGTAAGTGCTGCTGACTACTCAAAAGTGCATATGATATTCTTCCATTGAATTTATTTGAAAAATCATAGACAAACCGGGGGGGATTTCTGGACAAGCGCCAGAGAACAGCTCTGTTGCTACTCACGTCTGTTTAATACTGTTTTTACTTTTATAAAGCCGAGGTGTCACCAAGAGTGCTTGCTACCACAGTACTGCCCAGGATTGCTTTTAGAAGAAAACATTCCACTTACTCTTGCCCAACCCTGGCTGGTCAGGCTGGGACAGAGCTTCAGTAGGAAGCTTTTGGGAAGAGGGAGTGAAGGCATTGGTTCAGCAGAGAAGAAAGAAAATCATCTTAACAGATGATAGGGAAGAAGTAGATAAGATTTTCTTCTTTTACACAAAATTGCTGTAACCTATTCAGAGGCTTTATATTTGTATTATAAAAGCATGCTACATGTTGCCACTTGTGATTGATTATTTTGCTCTTTGTGGGTAGATGATCATTTGTTACCAATTCATATGCTGCCTCCTACTTCGGGAGCACACGCAGCCTGCCTCAGTGTCTCAGCTTCTGTAGGAAGAAACCAGTAGGCAGGTAATCATACCAGTAGGTACCAGTTTTTCTCACACAGAGTTTGTGAGTGATTGTGCAATGGTTCAAGCATAGCAACTCAGAGCACACCAGACCAAACTGCTCCCTTTTTCTCTCGCCAACTTGTTAATTGTCAGATGACGACAACGGTGCTTCCGAGAGTTACCAGGCTAAATTAGCAAGATGTTGTAGGGGCATATGCATTGCCATAGCCCACACAGTACAACTTGGACTCAAAACTGACTTCAGACACCAAGGAGAGAGAACAGGCACACAGAGCACATACCTGCTTTGTGTTAGCTTTGTTTTGATTTGTTTTGACAAGCTTGGGGCAGCCTATGATTATTCATTAAGACGTCAAACAAAAATTGTGAAGCTTTTTCATATAAAATATATATATATATATCAGCCTGGAGACTACTGCTTTGCAACTGAATATTGCAGCTGCATGTTTGAAATTACCTGCTGGAAAGTACTTTTCATGGGCTGATAACAAAAAAATAAAAAGAGGGTCACATTTATTTTTCTGCTGAAAGGTGGTCATTGCAGTAGTTACAACTAGGACAACTACCTGTGTTTTTATTGCACTCATACATTATAGCTCCAGCTATGAATCAAGGCTTTGTTTTGATATACACAACTGTGCAGTGGTTTTGGCCGCCAGAACTTCATCTCAGCACAAATCGGGGGCAAGGGAACAGTGAGCGAGACCCAGACATGTGTGAATGGGTTAACCCCCGATGGGCTTCTCAATACAGAGGAAGTGGTGACTGGCAGGATGAGCCGTGATACTTGCCCCTCAGTTCCAAGAAGGGTTCAACAAACCGAAAGACCTTCTGCTTTTAGGATAGTGCTGCCCCTTGCCCTGCTGATTTGTGGATTGAATTGTCCCTTGAATTCCATAATAAGAATATGAACTCAAAGAGCGGATCATGTTATAGCTGTGTTTCATTTTAGTTTAGCAGATTTATGCGCTTAAGGTAGCATCAGCAGATCTATCAGGTTAAGCTTACAGAATTGATGAGGCCTCTTGATATCCTAATGTTCATCCTTAAGTGGATGACACATTCAAAGTGACTCTTGAAGATGGGGAAGGTGAAGATACTGAGAAGGACCAGGAATCAGAAAAGGTTCTTGTGATGAAGAACGTTGTAGCACTAGCCAATTATGAGACCTTGAGGTAGCAGAAAACTACTTAGAAAAAGTTTTACCCTTTTTATTCTCAAAAAAAGGGGTAAGAAATGAAAATTTATACTGAATTTTGCTATTAAAGTTTGGAAATATTAATTTAACGTGGATGGAGCAGGCTTTGAGTCAGCAAGGGGAATATATTATCTAGGTTTTGCACAGACCTTCACAGAATTTCACTGTTTTCCTTATTAAACATTTTTGGTTCTAACCTCTTAAATTATTTTGGGCCAGAATTTCAGCTGTGAGAAAATTGATGTGGGAGCTTTTGTTTGTTTGTGTACTAGATCAGAGGCCTGGCTGGGCACGCTCAGTTTTGAAGTACTACTAGGCAAGAATCCTAGAAGTATCTTTTTTTTTTTTTTTTGGATGTCATTCTTTTCTTATAATTAATAATAATGAGTCCTAGTATTAACCCGTGTTTCAGTAGAGTATTACAGGGATGCTATCAAACACTTTTTGTAGGAAGACTATTAGCACAAGAGTTCAGTCTCATATCTTCAAATTGATCTGGTAAAATATCTTTGTTCCAGTCTCGTCTTCCAATTGCAAGATGGATGTATCTACAATTGAGTATTGAGGTTATGTGTTGGCCCAGGACTCTTGACAGATCAGATGCGACAGATTGCAGTACATGCAGTAGGTTGGGCTAAGGCCAGAACATCCATCTCTGATGAATTATATTGCTTTTGTTGGCTTTGGTCACAACCTTACTGTTATGTTGACGTAGTGTTTTAGTTTCAACATGCACCACATACCAAAGTATATTTACACTTTGGTGCAAGTGTTGCACATGGTTACTTTGTACCTTTGGGTTTATTTTAATGTTTCTCAAATGTTTTGGAGTGAAAATCCAAAGGTGAACCACAGAATTTGTCTTCACTTTCCAGAACTAACAATAAACATGTTACCCAGCTATTTTAGCAAGCGTACCAAAAGAGTTTAGGTGCCTTTACTAAGAAGACTGTTCACTGTGTTGATGACACCTATGACAGGAATGTATATCCACGCAGTTTCTTATCGTTAACAGCAACTATATCATACACAGTAGTTTCAGTAATTACAGCAAATGTTACACTTTCTGAGGGAATTGGGTTTTTTTAGACTTACTGGGTCATCTGGGGAGAGGTGGTAATTGTTAATTTTACTGCCAAATCTAGTTCTCGGTTCATTTGATTAGTTGTAATGAATATGATCTAAGGTTGGATTTAGAAACCTAAATGGAGTCCCGGGCATTTAAGGGAAGATGTTGCTTACGCTGCTTGAAGACATGCTGTTGTACCTTTTTGCATGCAAGTTCTGTATCCAGTTCCACCAGGTGTGTGATGCTGTGTATCTGCTCACGCGAAGCGAGCAGTGCTCTCCTGTATGACTTGCTTTAGTAAGATGAATTTGAAGGAGCGGGGCTGGATAAGTGTGTGATTGCAGACTGAGCACTGAGACAACCCCATCTCTGAAATGGAAGAAAACATACATAGTTAGGCTTTCTGAATTTTTATTGTTCGTTCGTGCACTTTGCCCCCAATACATTCCAGTTAAGCTCTGAATAAAAATGGGAATTCAGAGTTATGCATTCTCCACTTCTTGTTTATTTTGGCAGGGAGTAGTTTTTTGGATCTGTTTTTTGCTTACATTACTCGTCATTGTATCTCACTATCCATTTTCCTTAACACTGAGAGTGACTATGATTTTTATCTGGACTTGCATTTTTGTGAGGGCTCCAAAATGCTCATTGTTTTTAATCACTGACCGTGTTATGTACTTTGTAGGCTGTTGTAACAGTGGAAAGCATCTAAGTAAACTGTAGCCTATACTTTGAGGAGCTGTGGGATTACAGACTAGATGCTTTTGAGTTGGCATCAGTATGTCTTTTAAGTGAAGAGGCTTATTACCGACCCTCTTAATGCCAACCTCTAACAGTAGATTTTCTTTCAATATAGTAGTGTTCATGAAGATTATGTGAAAGACAAGCAAGACTGTGAGCTAAATTCTGCTCCTTTATGCTACATTAGTAAATCTTGGCTATACTATATCAGGCTTACTGTATCAGACTTGGTCAGAGATGAAAACTGTGTATCTTGCCGATTTTTAGATGGAAGCTTCCCTCCTCTGCAAATTCAAATTTTCCATGGAAACATGGATTTTTCTGAGGGTTTTTTTTTCCCTCCTGGGAAAATAAAAACAGTATCTCTCAGTCTGGAAAAAAGAAAATAAAATTGACTTAATGTTTTAAGCTAGGAGAAGTCCCAGCTGCTGCAGGGTAGAGATTGTAAGAGCACGCAGCCTTGCACTCTGCTACACAGGAGTTTGTCAAAGTGAAGATGACGAGAGCTTTTCCAGACAGGGAGATAACCAAGCCAAAAAAACCCATATTTTTTTTCTCCCAATAAGGAAATTTGCAGAAATTTCTTCTTGTGATTTTTTTTTTTTTTTTCCAAATTTGACTTTTTGCCACCATTGAGACAAGAACAAAATGGAAATACATGAAGCTTGCGAGAATGTAATTTTTCTAACGGTAGAATAGGAATTAATTTATTATCTTCAAAACTTAAGAAAGTTTTTCATGATCTCTTCCTTTTTTAAATTTTGCTGAGGCAGCTTTATAATGAAGGACTCTTATGTAATGTTCAGCAAATTGATTTCCAAGATTCTCTTGCATCACATAGCGGGTTTTACATGTCTGTTTACATCAGGAAGACTTTATTCAGTGTATCTATTCTGTCAGCTAGAGGCAAGCTAATATTTTAAAAAGCAAACATTTTTACTCACTACAAAACTCACTACAAACAGACGTTGTTTGTCTTTTTAATAATTAGTTTGTATTTTGATAAATAGCTAGGAGCTTTGATCGAGATGCAGCATGCATTTTCTTCAGTGCTATATGAATACAGAAGTAGAAAATGCTAGGCTGCTCAGTGAAATCAACGGCACCGTTAATATGAACATGGAAAAATTATAAAAGAAAGACTGGTGTAACTTGCGAGAATCTACCTGTTTTTGTAGGTGTGTTTTGTGAAGGTGGAGGAAGGGTATGGGGACAGGGATGGACATTGAAGGAACGCTTTGCTGCGGAGCTCGTTGGGCAGGATTGCTGAAAGGCAGGAGTCCTTCCGTGGGTGTCACAATGAAGGGAAGAGATCTTGCTGAACTCCAAAGATAAATAGGGAAATGCTACAATCCACATTTCCATATGCAAATGTCATGAGACATAGTTACCAGAGGTGGAATCATGACCAGAGGTCTTCATCGTTAGGGCAGTTGCTTATTTAGATGCTGACTGTTGTGGGTTTAGGGTACTGCTCTTGCAAATCCAGATCCGGAGGCTGCTGCGTGCATACAATGGGATGTGAAGTCCCATTGAGCTTAGAAATTTCTTCTAGACATAGAAGAATTCCTGTCTAATGTAATTTCCTTAATAGTACACTTGGAATAGTTAATGGCTATAAGTACATATAAATACATTCAGTATTTTGTCTGTATTAGTGTGCTGCATGGAAATCTCAGCTTCTGTTTTAAAATGTTACTCATGACCGTTGGCCGTATTGAAAAGTTCAGACACATGGCCTGAGTGAACCAGTGTTAGGAAGCAAAATGCACATACAGAGGCTCTAAAACACTGTGTTTTTTTGCAAAATTAGGTGTATTTGGTTATTTTTGTTTGTTTTCTAAGTCTTTGTGAGAACACTAGTGTAAAAGAGGTATTCTTGATCATGTTCTGCCAAATCTGTCGTTAGTACTTGATGTAGTACCGGCCCTTTGTTTTTGAACACTCAAGTAGGCTGTCCTGTGCTTTGCACATAATCTGCTAAGTGTGTGGTGATTATATAGCGACTTAAAATTTTGTACTTTTTTACAATTCAAAGCCAAAGAATAAATACGAATAAATATATCCCATGTGAGAAGCTTTTGAACCTTTATTAAGAATACTGACATGGCAGCCTACTAACTTGCATGTTCTACTTGTCTTTGGCAGAGATTTGCTTTAACATGTCTATTCTTCTGGTATACATCTTTTAGAAATTTAGATGGAAAATCAGATTTCTTTCTGCTATCTTACGTGTATTGCTCCTTTCAAAAGTGCATTAGGGAAGTATTTCTGATGAGGATTTCTTCTTGCCTTAGGTAGAAGAGTTAGTTTCTAACATTTCTTCAAAGGCATGGTTTCAGTGGACTTGTGGTTGGTGCCAGGCATGTAAGATATGTCTCTAAATAGCGATTAGGAAAGATAAGGTGACTACAGATAGATCTATTTTATCAGAGCTGCCGTACTATATCTATCTCTGTGTTAGGCTTTTACATTGAAAAGGCTACCTCGAGATTTAATGGACACCTAATCTCCTGCTGGAGGTTTTTAAGAATAGATTAGACAAGTGTCTATATGACTATTTCTGTGCAAGAAGTCAACCCAAGTGTTCTCTCCAGAGCTCATTTTGCCTTTTTTCTGTGTGGTTTACATTTTCAACACCTGTTCCTGTTTATTAATAAAAAAGTATGTAAGCTAGATGATTGATGATACAGAGGACAGACAATTATTACAATGAAACATTATTAGAAAAAAGATCTGTTGGTCATTTTTCAAAAGGGTAGCACCTCAGTTACTGGGGCTACTGACCTGTCCGGTGGGAGACCTTCGACACCATGATTTCACTTCCTTGCACTAAAGGCTCCTGTCATTTCGTTTCTTCATCAAGGCTCTGAGCAGGAATATAGTGGACTAGTTTAATTAGTCCTGGAGGGAGCAAGTTATGAAGGCCGTTTCATTTTCTTGCAGAGTATGAAGGGTTCATAAACAACAATGCGATGGTCAGAAGACAGTGGGGACCTGGCTGCCCCAAACCACCTCTGTGACCACCGGCAAGTCCCCTGAATTCCAGAGAGTTGGGGGAATTTCCTCTTCATTGAAGAGCTCGACCCATGCTCACACCGAGAGCAACCTGGGGGAAAGCTCTAAGGGAGATGTAAAGAAGCTTGGTTACTCCTTCACCTGCCAGTACAGGCATGCAAGCCCGCTTACCAATACACAAAGAGTTCAGTGCCAGCTAAGTGTTGGCAATTTAATGTCTGGTCTGCCCCTAGCCAACCCCATACTGTGGGAAATAAAGATAATTCTCCTTATCAAATCAAGGGTCACTTTGACTAGGAATGGCATCAAACTACACTTTCCCTTCCATATGATAAAACACTTTTTATTTAGGTAACTGATGCCGGGAGACAGTCAATTTTCCTCTGCACCCAGTGGACTGAAGGCAGTTTTAGAGCTATTTGAAATTTTTCTTATCTCAGACTACAGCATCAAGGCTCTTGTGTGTTTGGGATTTGGTGTTTTGATTTTTTTTTTTTTTCAGTACAGCTAAAATATTTTCTTTTACTGTAGTTGTTTTGATGTAGTAGTGTAGACAGTTTTTGACCTATTTTACTGTCAGTTATGAAAGCACTTCAAGCAGGGTATCTTGTTCAGTCTTTTTCAAAGCTTTTAAAACTCTGCCCATCATTGTGGTTTCTGAGTGTCTTCCATGTAGAGAGAAGGACAGCAGCAAAGTCCCTGATGTACTACAGTCTAAGTTAAGAACTTGCCTACCTTTTTAGTTTGGAGGAACTCCTGCCACATTAAAGATACTGCCACAATGTGTGAAAAAATACAGTGTCTGTATTTTGTCTTGTACCGCCTACTTAGTGTTTCCTGAATCCTGTCATGAGTCTCAGTGTAGCAAATATTGCCCTGAAGTGTAGAAGGAGTGGTTCCCTCTAATTTCAGTATACCTGGAGACATTTTTTTACTTCCAGTACTGACACAAGGCATATGCTCAATCAAGAGACCTTCCTGGAGAAAAATGTGTAGCAAATTACCCTTTGGCCCACTCTCTCTGTTGTTTCTTTTGTTGTTATTGTTTGTTGGTGGTGTGGTGGGGGTTTGTTTGTTTGTTTTCTTTTTTAGAATTTTTATTTTATTAGAGTACTACGATTTATGGCTTATGACACAGGAAATCCTGTGCTAATCTAGGCACTGAAGCAAGCAGAGCTTTGTATTAGTTGAGAATCTGACTCTGTCTATGCACAGGGAAGTCAGACCTGGTGTCCTGCATCTTCATCTGTTCTCCCTTTCCAGGGATTCACCTGCTTTTTGCTACTCTGCAGTGAAAGCCACAGAAGGGTAGACAAGGGCATTTGGCCCTTCTTTGTAATCCTCTAAAGGGCTGCCAGGTAGCTTTGCATGCTTGTTTGAGTAAGTTATTTCCATCGTCCCTTCTATATGTGGAAGCAGGAGCAGCAGTTTCCCTCATCCTACCATAAAAAAGGGTTTGAGCAACTATTTATTTTCATGTCAAAATGAGTTGGTTTCCTTAGGTCCAGCTAAAGGTGTAGCAAATAGCAATAAGGTCCAAAACAGTTAGAGTTTAATGTTCTGATTTTTTCGTTTCCTCCATAGAACTTGCTGAGTATGTTGTTCCTCAGAGGTCATGTAGAACAGACATTTTAAGTGTATTGATAGGTAAAAAAGTGTTATTTAAATTATCTAAAACTATATATTTTTTCACTGCAGTAATGGCAAATAAGCTGAAAAGATTTTTTTCAACTTTTCACACACAATTGGTATATCACCTTTGCCTTCAGAACAGATGTACAGCACCAAAAAAATCTATTAATATCTGGCAAGCAAATTATGGAGGGTTATTTTTTTTGTAAAAAATTTGTATCAGAATCGCAAAAGGTTATTTTAAAATGATACTTGATGAATAAAACTCAGGTCCCTGTAGGGATGCAGCTTTCTTTTGATACAGGTGAGGTTTCCAGCATTTTTGCCTTCTAGGCAGGTGCCACAGCAACTTATGAATACTTCCTAGATAAACAATTTAATTCATATACCAGTATGGCTGAATTCTTACTGTTCCACAGTAAAGAGATTGTGTATAATGTAGGATTTAAACTTCCAGCAGCTGCATCACTTAAACCTGCACATTTGGACTTTGTAATTCATCCATGTTTCATTTTAAGGATCATTAAGTAATGCCTTAGCCCAAAGGGATTGAAGCCTGTATCCAAAGAAGATGCACTAACCGCAGGTTACCAGAGAGTCTGATGGGATGAGGAAGAAGAGAATGAAAAGCACACTTTTGTCTGAGGGTTGTGGGTTTTCTCAAGTGGTGGTATTGTATACATTGAGTATTGCTGAGAACGCAGTTTTCTGAGCAGTCGGCTTTCCTCACGCCTCGCCCCATTTCTCGCCGTTGCCCTGAGAAGGGTTTGGGTCAGGCAGCACTCCTGCCCAGAGGGCTGCAACGCTCCGGCTCTGGTCCCACCTGTGTGCAGCCCGTGGGGATGAAGAATGGGCTTTGACTTCAGCTCTGGCCTTTTCACACTGTTTCTTCTGCCGTATACACATTCAGCAGGAGCTTCCTGGAGAGGGAAATGCTGAAGCTTGTTTGCTGCCTCGGAGAAAGCAGCACGTAAGAGGTAAGCTGCCTCTGGGCACGTTTGTGTTGCCTGTGGTGGGCAGCCTGAACCTGGCTCCGTGGGCTGAGGTGGGCACGTGTGAGCCAGCTGCCACGTGGAAGGTCATGGCTGCAACTGAGGGATGTGCTTGAACAAGGACGGCTTTTCTTCCATTAGCTGCAGGCTGACAAGCACACAGGAGTGCTGATTTAAGTCAAGGTGAAATAAAGAGAGCAATGTAGGCCGTAAAGAGAAGCAGCGTGAGAAACAGGGAGACAGTCCAAGGCTTCTGAAGGATTATAGTAATCTGCATCACTGATGGAGATCTTGTGTGTACTGCTGAGGACAGGTGAAAGGGAGAGCAAGAGTGATGGGAAATACCTGTAGGCTCAGCCCTTCTGTTTTCATGCTGCTTTATATGCCAATATCTTGGCATAAACTAGCTTCTGGTTCTCTGGTTGAAATTGTTTACCTTCCACGTGTGCTGCAGCTGGCAGTGCTTTGGAAGTTGCTGCATGGGGACAGAGCATTTCAACAACACGTTAATCTAAATAATTATTTCAAGATGGACTTTTATAGTCACAGAAATGGATCAGTAAAACCAGCACCCTCTTCTTCAGTAGAGGATCTCCCTGTGTGCATTTAGCAGCAAATTTGCTTTGTATAGTGACCCAAAGAAGCAGCTTCAACCACAAACACGGTGCAGCTGTCAATGAGTGAAGCGCAGTCTCATCTTTATTGTGCTCTATCAACAGAATTTAGCAGTGTTTTTTTGATTACAGAGTCTCTATTACTTTCCGTATTGTGCAGGCAAGAGAGACTATAGCTTACGTTCAGCTCGCAGGCTGAGCACTGGAGGCTGGCATGTGGGAAATGTGTCACTCTCGCTGAGTGAAATGAACCAGCAAGTCCCCAAGAGAGGTCCAGCTTGGTGCTTTGTGGTGCCGTTGGTAGTAATTTTCAGAACAGAATGGATTATACTTTTAGAAAATACTTTTTTTTTTCTTCCTTTTAAATGCAATTAGATCCAATTACTAATGTCTATTAAGGGAAAATGGCCATGAATGTAACTACTATGAAGAAGCAGTTTAGAAATCTCACAATATCAACGTTTTCGTCCACTTCTGTTTTGGTAAATGAGCTATGGGTATGATATTAATCTCTCACATAAATCCTCACTTTTTGCTGTGTGAAAATAACCCTTAATTGTAGAACATGACAAATTTTCTTCCCTAAATGGATGAGAAACACAACTCTCATAAGCAAAGGAAGTTGCCGATAGATGGGATGGGGAGTTCTCTTTACTCAGTAACCCCATAGGCAACAGAAAATATCCTTTGCCAAAAACCCACTGAGTTAAATTGCTTTACAGTCTCTGTATGAATTTATGAATAATGTTTTTGATTAATAAAAAAGTGTCCTTGAACGTAAGTAACATAAAAGGAACGTCCATTCTTGTAGATAATCCACAGGCACATGTATAAGGAAAGAAGGTGCTGAAGAATTGTTCACTTCAAGCATATTGACAGGTCACTTTCCATGATCTGAAGCCTAGTACTATAATACTGTCATAAAAATGACTTAGAAAGCTCAGGTGCTGTTGTATTTTTTGCTGCATATTATATTATTTATGAAAAACATATTGGATAAGGGCTTCACAGTGTAGCGACTATGATGTGACATAGTATAAAACTGGTGGCCAAGAGTTCCTGCACGTTAATTCAAGGTGTGCCACTAACTACATCATCTTGAACAAATTCCCTATACCTAATTTGTGATGCTTTTGCTTATGCTGAGCAATGCCTGTGCCTAGCAAATAGACTTGCTGATTTCTGTAACTTTAAAATGAGTAAAGTGGTAACGGAAATAAATAATAGTAACAGGATGCAGCCTGCTCTCTCTCTCTTTGAGTCATATATGGTGTTGGTAGGTGGTCTTGTGCAAAGCAACAGAGCAATCTGTTATTAAAAAAATGCAAAGTTCTCTTTCTTTCCTTTTTTTAACTTCTAGAGATTAATTTTTTTCTATCCTCAGCATGAAAATGGCTTCTTATTACCTGGATTGTAGAACCGTGGTCTCATTTTGAATGAAATTAAGCCCTGAAATGGGCTATGTAAAATCTGCGATTGGAGAGTGTAACTGCTAGTTAAATGGTGTTAGTGATGACACTGTGGGTAAATTTCAACCTTAGCCCAAAAGTTCAAAAATAGTAATCTCAGAAGTCAAACTCTTCAGTTTTTTTCCAAAGTCTGTATATCACTGCAAATACTCTCGTGTTTTGTAGGCTGTGGTTCACTGAGAGAGTCCTAAAAAGATGACCTAATTTTTCAAATAGAAAAGTCTTTTTGGCATTAACTGAACCTGGAAGTTCTCACCACTTCGGAAAAACAGGTCATGTAGCAATTTAACATGCACTCAGAAGTTTGGTTCAAGACTCTTGATCTTTTAAATATTCATCATGCTAGTCTTAATATACAGATGTCCTGAGAGTGGGGTATGCATTGCGGTGAAAAATGCAGCAAATGTATAAATTAGTAAGCATTGAACAAACCAAGTTAATTTCTGAAAAAAAAAACCCTGATCTGCACAGCTGCCTGGGTGGGTGTTCTTCAGAAAAAAAACCTTCTCCAGGTTAACAGAGAAAAAAAATGCAACTTCCTTCACTTAGACTGTTGTTGTCTTTTGAGTACTTCTCTTGTCTTGAGTGGAATGTGTTGGAGGAGCAGTATATTGTTGATCTATAGAAAGAAGACATTAATTGATAATTATATACACAAAAGGCTGGATAAAAGCCCAACAGCATTTATCACTTGGTGGTTTAAACATTTCCAAACTGCGAATTAAAATAGCAGTTCATATTTAATAGCACTTTGGGTTGCTACAAAACTATTTTGCATAAATATTTGCTAATTAATTTAAAAATGTACAGTAGATATTATGCACGGGTAACAACTCTTTTCTGGTTTCCCAAGAATGCTTTGGGTATTAATTATATTCTCAGAACACACTGCAGGTAATAGGTACTAAGCATTATTATTATGAATTGAGTTCATTTAAGATGTAAAACTGCTAGAGTTGCATAAACGTATAAGCACATTATTAATATTTCAGCAATGTTCATGCCTCATGTAACCTGAATCAACAATCATTTAAAAACATACTTATTTTTACAGAATATAGATTGTAATTAATCACGCCTCTTGCTGAGGAGGAAAACTGAAACAGACCTTAGATCTCTTGGCAGATCCCCTAAGCTTTAGCTTTTCACTGAGATTCCTCTCAGCCTTAATTTCATATGCAAGTCTTTGTTTCTTTTGCTATGGGGTAAACTGTAAATGCAAATGGTTGTAGCTCCACTGCCTTCAGTGGAACTGCACCCATTTGCCTAAGGTAAGTGTCTGTCTTCTGTTGCTCTGCCATCTCATTTTTTTCTCAGGAGTGAACAGAGTGGACTATTTTGTGTATTTTCTGGTTTGTGCATCTCCAGAACTGCTCTTTGCTTCTTACATTCCTCTGGGCCTGAGCATCACTTGTATCCAAAATTCAAGGTTTGCAGAGACAAATGCATAAATGTTGTCTCAGCCTGTCATTTATTGAAGAATTACTTCACTGTTGGAGTTGAATAGGATCACCCATTAAGAACAAGGTTAAGAACAAAGCATTGATAGTTTGGCCCTAGAAGTCATTAACCTGTTTTCCATGTGGATATGCGCCATTTGTTCCTGTGTTCAATATTGAATAGCATTCATTTTTCCTGTATTTCTGTTGTATTTGACTGTGCAGCACTAAAACACTCCAGAAGTTGCCATTGTGTAACTTATGTTATTATGTGTAACATAACAGCAAAACACTGTATTTTACATCCAATTTCAACTTGTGTTCTCATTTTGACATCTTAGTAGACTTTGGTGGAATGTCAGAATATCAATAAATGGATCTTTGGAGAATAAGGCTCTAAGACTTCAAAGAATTTTAAGTCATTTATCAAAAGGCTGCTGTGAAGCAGTAATTTGAATTTATAACATGAAAAATATTTTTTGAATTATTTTGTATATATAAAGCCAAAACACAATGGTAGTAGGGAACTCTATAAAAAGAAGCGGTACTGTCAGGTGTATGTAAGCAGGCTGCCAACTATTCATATTGCCAAGAAGTGAAAGAAGAATTTCTGTAATAGACTCAGTCTTATCAAATGGAAATGTCAGAAGGTGTGAAAAGACTGGGCATATTAATCGATCAAAGTATGACTTTGAGTTATGAACTTGTCATGTGGCTACAAAAAAGGAAAATCTAATCATGGACTGTATCGGGCAATGAATTACCACCATTATATTGCTGAACTCTCATCCAGAATGCCTTATCCATTCTAGTCAGCCTTATTTCAGAGATGAATTCTCAGCACAGCAGGTGTGGGAAAAGGGGGGTTAACATAGCTAGCAAATGACAAGCTACCTCAAGAGACAGGAACTGAGTATCACAGTTCAGTGAGTGCTGGAAGCAAATATGCTCTAGGTAAATGCAGAGAGCAAGTGTGCAAGTGGAGTTGATCAAACCGCAGTTACATAAGGTAAAAAGAAATGTTAATTTTAAAGTAAAAGGATATTAACCAGCTATGAAAAAGTCAGAATTTGTCCAGCTGTCTGTTGAGTAACGTTCTAGGCATGGGTATCAATAGGAGTAGAGGGAAAACTATGAGGAAATTACTTGTGTTCTCTCGCAACCCCTAATTGCAAAGGTGAGAGTAAATTGATGAAGATCGACTTCCCTCCTCTGTGGTATGTTCCCTAGTGTAAAAGAACACTTAAGACACTGGTTTTCATAACCAGAAAAATGTTTTGTGCCGGATTACTTGGTGACCGACTTACCATAAAAGAAAAATACAGATACGATGTGTTCATTTTTGAGTTTTTGCTGTATTACAAAACGAGTAAGGCAAAGGTACATGTTCCTTGACCTTTAGCTAGAGTGGTGCCTATGTTAGCATTAGTCCCTATGTTAGACCCTTTATATTGC
This sequence comes from Phaethon aethereus, assembly GCF_964289735.1. NCBI lineage: Eukaryota > Metazoa > Chordata > Aves > Phaethontiformes > Phaethontidae > Phaethon > Phaethon aethereus. Next base: position 138,676,787 of record NC_138575.1, read on the forward strand.
TTTGGAACTTAAAAAATTCAAAAGGTACAAGTTAAAGCAGGCCCTTGTCTTAATCCCTGGTATTTGTTGAGACCTAATAAATAAAATGTGTTTTTGTTGACTTTTCACTATAAAAGATGCTGCTGAAGGAAATAATGATAGCCAACTTTTTGATATAATTGTTTCAAGAATGAACCTGCCTATGCTATTGCTTAAAATCTTTGGTCCTTAATACCTTAGTGAAAACTTGGATGATATATAGGGCGTCAGAACAATAATTTCCCTGAGAGACTAATCCATCTGAACCGATCTGGACATGCTGTACCAACCTGCAAGCTCCCAGTATGAGTTCAGATCAGATCGGTCATGTGAAGGTGGTCAGCTGTCACCCAACTGGTATGACTAGTATGCAGAACTTATCCTGGAGCTTAGTAATCCTCCCTCTCCAAAGACTACTTTCAGCTCTACACCTGAATCACAGTCTTGTGGCCATGGATGAGGGCTAACTGGTACCTTTTGGTTTATGGTACCTTGCTATCAAGAGCACCCAGCAACAAACTTACATTGTTGAGTCTTCAAAATCATCTTTCCATTCTGCCATGTGAGCTGTGTGACCATGCCTGTGTAGATGTGCCCAGCAACATGCAGTGGGATACATTTTGGTCCCCCAGTACAACCTTGGCATTTGGGTAAACAAAGCAGCACTCCTCTGGGTGAAGGACTGGGACAGTCCCTAGCCTCTGTGAAATGTACCCCACACCCTTCCTAATTCCAAGTGCCATGGCCCTCTCCCTCTGTGTTCCTACAGCTTGTGCAGCAGTTTGTTCAGCATTCTTTCTCTTCACTAACTTCCTTTTTTTTTTTATTTTTCTTTTTTCCTCTTACAGATGGACAAAAGAGGAAGAAATCATTAAGAAAGAAACTGGACTCATTAGGAAAGGAGAAGAACAGAGACAAAGGTAAAATAAAATGAGTACATGTTTACTGATTAGGTCTTAGTTTTACGTGAGATTTCTTTAGTCTTAAATATATACTTTCTGGAGTAGGAGACTGTTACAGAACTGATGTCCCACCTAGGTGTTTATTTCCAAGTTGAAAAATATGTCTTACCTTTTGTTTTCTAGTTCTCATTAGTATTACTCAGATCTTTTCAACTGAAAGCTTATTTCCTGGGAGAAAAGGAGGCGTTAAAGGACTGCATCTTTTCTTCATTGTTCTTTCTCCCCATTTTCACCACCTGGTGCAGAGTGCGGTCTGGATAACATGATGCAGTTGTTTACCTGCATTGGCACTCTCCTCCTTCAATTTGCAAAGCATGTGAACCCAGCCCTGCCCAAGCAAGTCAGTTGGTTTGCTATGCTTTTTTTAACCTGAGGAAAATAACCATCGTTTAAAATATATAAATGCTTCAGTGCTACCTATCAGTTGGATTTTAATAGACTCCATGTGACATAGATTTACAGATATGGTTATACTCTTTTGTTTGGATGCTAATCAGCTTTATGGGCTGGATCCTAAGCCACTGGACTTGACCTGTAATTTGCATCCATTTGAACTAAGTCTAGACATTGAAACCTGAAACGTGTCTCTGAAATTGCAGTTTTCTGCATGTAGGTAATTGTGCACCTAATTTTGTGTTCCCTCCTGGAAAAGAAGTTCTGGAAAAGTGGTGGTAAAACTCAGTATTAACACCCCAGTTCCACAAACACACGCAAATGCACAAATCTGTAACAAGAGAAGTGATTTGGTTACTCTGATGTTGTTGCTTGTGATCTAGTTTAGCAGAAGGATGGAAGTTTGAAATTCCATTGAAAACGTGAACATCTGCATTTCAAAGTTATTTAGATATTTGTCAGGAAGAAAATGTTTTCATTTTTGTTTGTTTGGTGACTTCATATATGGGATTATTATTTTCTTGGTTTAAAAACGGCTATGGAAAATATTAGCATTAATCTTTCTAAAACTGAAAGTTCCCTGACACATTTGTTTGGATAAATCCAGTGGTTCCCCCATGTTGCATTGCGAGTACCAAATCTTGCATTTGTTATTAGAATTACTTGATGTAGGAGTGAGCCCATGTGCAGGAGTCTTTAAGGAAGAGGTTTAATGATTTTATTGCCACCTTTGGGGAAAAATCTATCTTGTACTGCTCATGTCAATGCATTACATTTGGCTGCAGTGTAATTAATCAGTTGTTATGTTGCTTAATTTCCTCTTCCCCCCCCCACCTAGTTCTCCATGCAGTTAAAAGCACAAAGCAACATAGTTAGTGCAAAAGCTTCCCTGCTTTCCAGCACATTTGCCAGATATTTATCTTCACAGAGGTCTGCGGGGTGCTCTTCTGTATCGGAAATGGCTAACCACTTACTGCTTTTTTTTTTTTTTTTAAAGTGTTCTATCTCTCTCAATTTTTTGATGCACTGAGAGCTTTTATCTTTTCCCCCATATGGGTAGCACAACTTCCGTAGTCTCCTTTGAAAGTTTCTATTTAGAAGCTCTTGTGAGAGTTTAAATACATTCTATCTTTATATTCTCACATTTTTCATTGCTGTAGCAGATTTTAGCAATAATAAATTGATTTGATAATTCACCAAAGACCGAATTTTGCTGTGTCACCCAAACGTAGTGGATCTTTGCAATTGCACTTCCACGACTCCTCCAGTGCCTCTTTGGTGCTGCAGTGCCTTCAGAAGTGATAGATTCCTTCGGTGATGCATACAAGTGCTTAACCCAGAGTTGCTCTTTATTACTCTAAATTCTCTGTTGCCAAAAATCTTTCAAACAATAATTTTTCTTACATTGCCTTGTACTTTTTTGTGATTTCCTTATAGCCTCAATTTATTTCGGCTGACCTCAGTTTCTGATAATTACACAAATGTACTAGTTGAGCATTTACAGATAATACTATCTTCCGCTATTACATTTCTGTTCAGGAATTTTTTTTGTGTGTGTCTACCTTGCCTATTAGCATTTATACTCCATTCAGTTCGTAACTTTGGGCATATACTTTCTGGTTTTATTCCAATGGGTTTTCTGAGTGCACTTTGCAGTTTAGGGCTCAGTAGTTGCCCACAGCAAAGGTCAGCACTTTGTACTTATTCATCCTTGTATATATTTATCTACTTCCTGTTTTTCAGCATTGCTCATATCTTCTGGTTAACTATACCCAAGCATTTTTAAAAATCACTATGCTGAGTCTCTCAATTTTAATTCCTTTTTTTTTTCCCCCCCTTCTTTTAACTTCAGGCATTTCAAGCATGTACCCCTCTGCTTTTATCTTTTTTCTTCCATCTCCCACTGCCTTATTTATAGAAATGTCTTACATGCTCTGTCCATGTACAAAATATTACAGGAGCACCCCCTGAGAGGGGAGTACCCCAGCACTACTCAAACAGCAGAATTGATATTTCTCTTATTCCTTCAGGACGTCTGTATTGGCAGGGGGGTTGGGTTGGTCAGTAAGGGTACAGAGGGCCAGGAAATTGGAAGGAGTCAGGTTCCCAACCAGATTGTGTCAGCAGAGTGAAGAGAAAACCGTGTTGGCACTTATTTGTTGCCAGCAGCAAACGTTGGGCAAAAATAGCCCCGATAGCAGCATATGGCACCCTGCGTCTCAGGGTTTCCGTCCATGGTTGTTTTTGGTATACTCTCCTTTGCCCTTCATTAAAGATCATCTGCCCACAGATACTCGCTGAGCAGACTCTTAATCCGTGATGGCAGAGGGGATGAGCCACCAGGAAGGTGATGGATTGCGCCATGCGGGCCGTTAGCCTGGCACAGTTGGTGAAAGGCGGCTGTTTGCCTGTGGGAAGCAGCAGCACCAGCATTTCCCCCAGCCTCAGGGGTTAGGAGGGACAGTGTCGCCCAGCTGTCAGGTGTTGAGCTGGCTTTGGAAAGAAAAATATACAACCTTGTTCTGCTGGTCTCTGTAAGGATGAAGCTGCCGTGCTCACATCACGGCCGAGCCCCACCATCTTCCCTGAATGGTGGTCTCTGTCACACAAAGTCGGTGCAAACCTCCCTCGCTCTGTGTGTGTGTCACAGCGAGCTGGAAGTATTATCCTGGTCTGTTCCATGGTGGTTTTTTAACAAGCATTTCTACCATTTATTTTATAAAGAGAGTATGTTCCATTTCTGGGCCACCGGTCCAAAACAAACACTGCACTGTGGACGTGTGTGTGCTCACAGAAAAGGCCCGGAGCATGCACTTACCCACCCAGGCAGGTCCCTAGTCCTCATGCCCAAAAGCAGTGGCTGCCTTCTGCTGCTTTCTGGTTTTTTGTGAGGGTTTTTTTTTTTTTTTTTGGTAACTCACCCAGCTGCACCATTGTGAGAAGGAAACGGTGAGGCCAGGCCGCAGGATGTCGGAGGGGAAGCAGGGAAGCCAATTTAGAGAACACTTTATACAGACGAGTTGTGGCTGCCTGAAGGCAAACAGCATTTCCATCCCTTCAGCATCACTTTTGTAAGCACCCTTGCAGTGTGAAGAGTGTGTAACTCCAAACGTTTTGAGTTTCCTATATCCCAGCCCAGGAGACCCCACATACCAGCACAAATAACAGCCGAGGGGGGCACATTGTAAGGTCTCGCCTGGAGTACGTGCCCCCTGAAAAGTCTTATTTTTTTAATAGGTAGGTTCCTGACGATCACGCAGCACCATGTGATCCTGTGTGTGGGTTGCAGCCAAAGATCAGCGAGATGTGCCTGGCGCAGGAAGCCACAGAGGTGGCAAAAAAGGCCACTGTGCTGATCCCCAGGGGCACACGATGGAGGCTGTGCTGCAGGGCGGACGAGGCGTGAACCTTGCACAGCTTGTAGTGCATGTGGTCAGCGTTGTGTCTTCGAGTGAGGGCAGTTCCTGAGGAAGAGCGAGAAGGGCTTGTGTCCTTGGTCTTGCCTGACAAGCCCTCTCCTTTAGCACTGACGTGTAGTGAGTTGCCCTAGGGTGTAGGCATCTGGAGTTGTTCTCTCTGGGGAGGTACCACCTCTCTCCAATACGTGCCCAAGACTGTCCTCCCTCACTCCACCCCACCCCAGCAGGTGTCTGTGCTTAAAAAATATAACAAAAAGGATACGATACTTACTTCTTCTAGGACTGTTTGGAGATTTAATCAGTCATATTTTAGGACTTGGTCCAATCTGTGGAGTTTTTACTCTCCTAACTTCACATTTTATTTAGAAGCGTCAGTCGATCAACCTATCTGTTAAGTGAGAGTTTCAGTGAACTGTTACAATTTGAAGGCCAACAAAGACACTAAAGTAGAATTGAATGCACTTTAAATGAGATTCATATCTTCTTATTTCGTCCTTTGTGAAAGGTGCATCTGTTGTCATCTCATTAAAAGGCAAAAAATTCTAAAACTAGTGTTTTTTCATTTGTCTTTACATCTCAGAGTGACTGATGAGAGCAGGATATAGCAAAACTTGCCAAATGTAAACACACAAAACAGGAGAGCAGCACTTCACCCAGTTATTTAAGCAGTATTCTCAGCTTCCATCATTCAGTGTATTTGCTTTTCTCTACCTTGCCTCCTTGTTATTAATGGCCGTTGTGACTCTCAATCGTGCTGTCTACAGATGTCTCCAAACATTTGCTTTAGATGCTGACAAACTATTTGGAGGAGTAGTAAAATGTCAGTGCTGCTTGGAATAAGAAATTCTCAGGATGCTCTGCATGCTGGCAGCCGGGTACTGTTTCCTTACAAATTCACTGCTAATTTTGACGGCAGCAGAAGCGGAGCCTTTCGTCCGTCTCCTGCCAGTGATACAGGGGTCAGCGTAAGCCTGCCTACTTGGAGAGTACACGCAGGCATTCCTGAGAGAGATGCCTCCCAGAAAGGATTTCTCCCAGAAGATTTTATCTGTAAACCAGCTCCATCTTGCCTTGGTTCCAGTAAACCCTACAGGTGAACTGAGAGACTTGCCCAGAAATAATAATCACTTGTTACGTGATTTGTTGAGCAACTGAGAATCATCCCGTTTGCTGGTGTTTCTATATGGAATGTAAATACTTGACAAGTTTATCTGTGGGGCCTTAGGAGAGCTGGTCTGGATGCTGGAGTTTCTGAGGAAAGACCTTCCTGGTAACTCTGCAGCATATGCAGATCCAGCAGTAGATATTTGATTTTTCTTTAGTTCGAAATTCTTGAAAATATTTTCCATGTTTACTTCCCAGCCATGCTTAGTAAATCTAGAGGTATTTCTTAATGTTTGCATTTGTTCTTCAGTAATCCAACCTACCGTGATGTCAGTATGCCTTGGCACAGCCTAAGGAGAGAGCTGAATAGATTAAGTTTCTTTTTTATTACAGTTTATCAGAAATGTGCTTTATTCAAGCCTTTACAGTGCCCCACTGTGCTTTTTAAAAAACTTTGAAAATGTTTCTCATGCTCTCTAGCATACAAAAAGGTTTCTTTCAACAGCACTGTGTCATGTTTTGTACTAAAGTCAACTAAAGGACTGAAGAACCTCTTAATTAAAAAACAAAACAAACCAACAAAGACCTACCAACAGAAAAATCCTAAGTAATTGAGAAGGCCTTATGTCACTCCTTGAAGGTCAGTGATCTCAAACTAGCTGGAGAAGGCAGTTTCAGCTAGAGTGCCGATGCTGTGAGAACATTGTCTTATCGCATGTCTTCTGGAGTCGGTGCAGGGTTTTGACGAACCTTCAGATGGAAGTTTTGCCTTTCCCATTATGGATCAAGGTTTCCATTTTCCTTATTTTCTTGCTTCCATCACTCTCTCTACAGATTCAAAGTAAATTACCTTGTTAACAAAAGAGTTACGTAGTCTGGCTAGCTGGGGAGGTTGACTTGGAGACCCCTCTCCAATTAAATATCCCTTTTAAAGTGTATTATTCTCTAAGCTGTCTTCCACTCTATTCCTGTCATTTAAATGGAGGTAGTACAAGCACCTCAGCAGATCTTGATCACCAGGTTTTAGCAGCTCAAAACCAGCACTTAAGTGGTACTTAAGAAAAAAACCCAAAGTGCTAAGGAGACTATCCAAAGTTGCTGTATAGTATGCTGTTCACTTTATTAGCATTGAAGGCCTCATTAGGGTCTAGAGTATAGACCTCACTGGTTCTTAATAGGCTGCTATGGTTTGTGGGATGGAAACCACAATTTTTGCCAGCTGAAACTTCAGAGAAGTCTTTGAAACTATACTTGGATGGGGTGGCAAGAGGCCAAGTAAGCTAATTGTATGGGTCAACATCCTGGATATCATCATTTGATTAGCAAAGAAAAGGATTTCTCGTCACTGAAACTCTTGATCTGGATGGGAGTTTTTCTGTGACATGCTGCTTTTTATTAGAAAGTGCTGATTTTCCATCACAGAAAAATTTCTTAGGAACACACCAGTTTCGATCAAAATTTTGTTAAGAAACTTTCCTCAGCTGCAAGATGGAAGTTGTGCACTTCCCTAAAATAGCAATTTGTGCCCATAAACACTAAAAAACAGAGTGGATCAAAAGTCAAGTCCTTATTTGCTGCTGGTTGGGCTGAGAATATGAGTCTGTATTTCCATGCTGATTGCCGAGTCTGCCAGGTGGTTTCACATTTTCACATGGGGCTTCCGGCATGTTTTTTAAGCTGCCCACTCTGATGACTGAATAAGTGATCAAATATTTGATGGTTTTACAGAGAGTAACTAACTTAGCAGCTTTGGCACTCAGTATATGTACAACAGACGAAAGTTTGAGCCCCTGCTCTACAGAACATTTCTTCGTACAAATTAAACATCTCCAACAGTAGGGATCCCCAGCCTACAGCAGGAAATAGGCAGTTGAAGCTTTTAGCTTGATTGTGAGACCAGAGCCTCAAACCTACACATCTTACACCTAGATCAGTGCCCTTTCTGCCCCATCAGTGGGTTGCTAAATATTTTGCATGACTACAACTCTTCTTTTATTAACAAATCTGAAATGTCAAAAGGGCTAGCATTCACTCTAATGGACTTGACATTACCTGTTCAACAAGGAAACTGTTGGGATTGAATACTTCTGAAGAGTGATGGGCAAAACATGCATCCCCACCACCCTTGCCCATGGAGCGTGCATACACTCATTTTGGTGGGAACTTGAGGCTGTAGCCAGTCTGCAGAGTGTGCAACCAATTCTTTTAATTTCAACAAACAAGAAAAAAGTTACTGGTTTTGCCAATTCTTTAATGTAATTACTACTGCCAGCCAGCATCACTTCCATCTGTATTTAATCTGAAAATCAGCCAGTTGGTTTTCAGCCAGTTCCCCATCTCTGCCAGACATTGAGAAATCGGGGAAGTGGTTCATGTCCTCTGAGAAGAAGGCCTACAGCAAAGCAGCCTAGAGCAGAGGTTCAGTGTCCTTTCACTGCTACACAGGCACGTTGAGCAAAAGCAATTAAAAACCTGATATCCCATACTTGACTTTTCAAGGAGGAGCAACACCTGCCTCAAAACACCAGCCTTTACACGAAGTCAGGGAGAGGGTCATTTTAATGAAATTCCTTTAATGAAGCAGTGCTGAGATCTCATTTCCTGCTGATCTTGTCCCAGTTGATCCTGGTGCTGCAGGATCAATGTTTGGCATCATCGGGCTACATACTGCTATCCCATCCCAATTTGAAGTATGAGTGGCTGTAAGCCAAAACCAGAGAAATATTTCATGTTCAGGACTTCATTCATCTCAGTGACTTTTCTCAGGGCGTGTTGTGGAAGGACGGATAAGTAGGGATGCTGGAGGTATAACGAAGTACTCAGACGGGAGGAGAGACCTGTTGCATATGTGTTTTTCAAGTTTGTGGTCTTAAATGTTCATTGGGAAGATAATTCAGAACAGTAAAAAATTTTACAACTAATACTCTCATCATTTTATAGGCACACTCTGCTGGGTACAAGAGGGTCAGGTCTAACTCTGGACTCCTGGAACTGGCAATCCCTGCATTGCTTGATACCCATGTAATGATGTTCTTTCATGTCCGAAATTAAATGCAGACGGTTTTAGATGTCATTCTACTCACAGGTCACCTCCAGACTTGCTTGATATGTGAGGCTCTGCTTCCTGATTTAGTTTTGTCTGGCCACCAAAGTTAGTTCATGTCTTAACATTTCATACTTCTAAAGAGCAGCAATGTTTCTCACCAAATGAGAACAACAGGCCTTTGTCTTTTCAGTATGATAGGCTAGTAAAGTCCTCATTCAAGATTCATAAAATATATGCTCTTTTTTTCCAGTGCCTTACTTTAATCTTCATGATAATGCAAGCATAGATAAAATGTAAGTGTCATCAAAGATGTAGGCAGACTTTCAGTCCCAGGAGGAACTTTGGCCTTTAGTCATTTAGACTAAAGAGAGGATGAATATTATAAGGATTTTTGTTTGGGTTGGGTTTTGGGGATTTTTTTGTTTGGTTGGTTTTTTGTGTTTTGTTTTTCCTTTTTTTATATTTAAAACAAATTTGCTTTTAGTCTCTAGTGCTTTATTTATTCCTAATACAGGCAGGTCTGAAGCTGGAACCTAGTAAAAGTTGCATCCATTTTCACCAGGATGAATAATCATTAGCTATTTTTTTCATTCCAATTGAACACAGTTCAACGCAGAACAGAAAACAGTTCTGGTTTGCAGTCTGACACAAAGGCTTTAATTCTACTAATCTCAGATAGGTCTAGATTTGAAACTTAATGATGAGAATTTCAGCATTACTAGTTGTTGGCTGATTCACTGTGGAGTGTTTTTCTTGTTTGTAAAATACTTGAGCATTTTACTTTACCTGAAGTGTATGCGATGGGATTATGTTCTTTTTGTTAATTGAGGAAAACTTGTATTCTCCTGTATTTCTCTATGTCCATATATTTTTTTTGTACTGTTACAAAGAACCTTTATACTAATACACCACTATGCAACTGGTTTAATCCTACCAGTATGTTAAAGTCGTATAGTTCTTGTATATAATTAAAACCATATCCTTGAAGGTGTAGTCTGAATAGTGCAAGCACTTACAAGCTCCCTGTACAGGTAGGTGCATACCTTCCTGACCTGTAATGAGACCCATGCACGTGTCTGTACCCCTTGATTCCAGTGCCCTGCAGCATTTGTGAGAAAGAAACCTGGTGAAGGGGTCTGACACATGAGAGAGCTGTGGCATGGTCCAGCTAGGCTCCCCAGCCTCAGGATTAGGTTACCGGAGCCGCTGATGGCCCTCTGCACCATCTAGACGTAGCCAAAGGTGCCTGACTTCCCATTGCTTTCGGTAGAAGTTGAGATCTTAGTTAGATCTGTTCCCAGCTGATTTTCCAAGATTCTGGGTGGTGTATCTTGCACGATCCAACTGGAAAGAGGATTCAGATACCATGAGCTACAATTACCTGGCACATCTCCACTTTTCTTTTATTGTTTGAATGTTGTTGTTATTATCATGCAGGCCAGTACCTCATTGGAATTACTGTATATTTAAAGGGACTCCAGACTGTTTTTCTTTTTAACAGCTTAATACTTAATTCGTTTTGTACTAAATAAATATAAAATACTGAGTAAATTGTTGTTGTTGTTGTTGTTGCAGAATTTATTCCCCAGGCTTTTGGAATGCCCTTGTCCCAAGTGATTGCTAATGACCGGGCCTACAAGCTCAAACAAGACTCTCAGAGAGAAGAGCAAAAAGATGTTTCAGATTTTGTGGCCTTTCTCTTGCCATTCGGAAGTAAAAGGCAGAACAAAGAACTTTCAAGCAGTAACTCATCTCTTAGCTCAACCTCAGAAACACCAAACGAATCCACTTCTCCTAACACACCCGAGCCAGCACCACGAGCAAGGAGGCGTGTAAGTAGACCCATCACAACGTGGTGCATGCCAATAGTTTCAGAGGATCTAGCCAGAGCAGGAAAAAAACCTGTTGTGTTTGTGGATTGTGGAATATTTCTTCTGTCATGTTTGAACAGTGACTTTTTTTTCAGGTGGAGGACAGCCTGGTCAATACCAGAAAATTGTAACTCTAGTGGAAATCATTCTCTGGTGCTTGTGGGAAAGGATCATACGGACTGTTGCAAGTCTGTTATAGATCCCAAAGTGGCAGAGAGATTATTTAAAAGTCTTCCTATTCACTCCTTTTGTCTACCTCCTTCTGTCTAGATCTTTTAGTTTTAACAAATTTCATCCGTCTTCAACCTCATTTTTTCAGCTGGGGAAGACTAAAACTATGTGATTGATATTTATATGTGTGCTTACGTTAATCTAGCTCCACAAACTTGGAAATAAATCTAACTGTTAATCCCTATCATAATATTAATAAAAATCCCCATGGTCTAATTCTGATCATCTCCTCGGTGGTAGGCAAGAAGTTGCCAGAGTAAATTTGTACCCGTCTCTTTGAAGGACATTTCTACATATAGGCTATGAAGATGCCTTTGGCAGCAGAAAACCGTGAGGTGGTTTGGGTTGAGTGTTAATCCTGCATGTAAGATAGGTACCTGGTAGACCACTTCTTTGCGGGGTTCTGTTCCTTCTAAGTAAATGTTATGCTCTGAGCTTTCCAAGATTCCAGTACTGCAGCTAGTAACAGTATTAGAATTTACCTTTTTGTTGTTACCGTGGGATAGAGGTTCTAAAATTACTGCTTTTTAATTTCATTGCAATGAAGGGAGAAAAATGCATAAATAAGATACTTTCAGTAAAGACTCCTGTTAAGTAATCTGTGAAATAATTTGAGGTACAAGAACAGAGGAAAAAAGAAAATATTTTCTTAGGATCACCACGTTCTTATCCCTAGGATGAAACCTGCTTCAGAGAAATGCTCTGTAGGGCTGTTCAAGCCACAGTGTTAAGAGGGGTAGAACTGGAGTAGATTGCAGATTAAGAGAAGATTGAAGAGCCCCATGACATGCTGCCTTTCCCTTTAGCTGTCAGCTGAAGCTTATCTTTGAAGTGTCTACATTCTGTCTGTAAATAGCTGAGGGCATATTTGAAGATGTTTGCATTCCTATATACACATAATGCACATCTGTTGGCCTGTTGAACAGGCAGTTGTGTTCACACAAAAGTGCAAAGTATGCTTGAATGTACGTGTGAAGGGAAACCCACAACTTCTTTCAGAATTTGGCATAGGCAGTGACAAAAAATAGAAAGTCACCATATACACCCATTGACTTCAGAACCTGTTTTCATGTGAGGCAAAGATAACTCACATGTCCAGATATGGGTCATCTGCTGTTCTTTTCACTGGGTGTGATAAGATCTCTGACAGGCCTTTGACCAGCCAGCAAGCAGAAGGAACCTGGATCCTTTGTTACATCCATGGGATTGAGTTCCATCAGATCCAAGTTCCTAGAAGGCTGTGGGGGTTTTTCTTGTTTGGTTTGGTTTTTTGTTTACAGGATTGCAGCCTTCAGGGAGTTGAATTTGAGCCTTTAGCCCACAGTCATGAGGATGCAGTAGCACATGGTTCACCTACAGAGAAGTAAGAGTAGGCTAAGGCGGGCAGTCTGTTGTGGAGGGAGCTGGCATTTTCTCTCGGGAATGAACTTTAGTTATTCAGTAATGTACTTCATGAATTATCAATTATTTAACATTAGTATCAGCTCATGTCCCATATCTGGTCTGTCTTTGGTCTTTATACTTCTGCTTATCAGTGTACTTACTCTACTCCCCTGAGTTTTTTTAGGGGATGGTAAGGAAGCTTGCACTTATCTTTATCTCTTGGGCAGTGTTGCACTGTTTATTTTCAACTATATCAAGGCAAATGCTTAAAAAAATTTTTTTAAAAAGAGTCATTAATACATGCAACTGATACAGCCAGTTTCTCACACAGATGTTGGGTGGACACCTGGACTACAGTCCTCTTAAATCAGAGGGATTGTTTATCACTGTACCATGCACTTCTTTGCAACTCTGTCAAGTCACTTTTGTCTGTTCCAGTGAGTCTTTAAATACTCAGCTGAGGCTTTCAATAAGGGATGTAAGGTAACGCTGGCTGCAGAGCTTGTGGTGTGAGTGCTGTGGTTATCTTTCCTCCAAGAGCTAGACAGAAATCACCGTTGCTACATTTTCTGTGTAGGATTTTTGCCCAGCAAGTTGAGAGCCTGGTCATCTAGCAAGGCGCTTTCTTTGTGATTATTATAGAGAATATCCTGACTCTCTGTTAATATATAATTTTTTTATATATATATATAATGCAGCCAAAATCTATTCAAGTATCAGGAGCTCAGTCATACTGCTTTACTACTCAAGTAGCATAATGTGTGGAGAGAAAATGGATCTGCCATGGATAGTACTTGACCCCATGCATACTCTGCAATATTGCTCACCTTCTCAAAAGAGAAAAGCCTTCTATAACCCTTAAAAAGTAAAGAAAAGGTTTATCTGACCTTTATTCCACACCTGTCCCTCTGGTCTTCATTTTCTTTTTGCTCTTTCCATTTCCTCTTTAATCTCCACTTTCCTTCATGTTTCTGTGTGCTTAGCTTAAGACTTGCCCAGTTTATGTAGATTTTGAGCTTGTCATGGTACAGCAGGGACTGGTATCTGTTATGTGCAAAGGTAATGCCTAGTAGATGGAACTTGATTTTTCTTCAGTTGCTGGGCATTGCAGTCCAAGTAGCACTGTGTCTTGTGTTAATAGTCCTGCAGTAGTGGGCAGCAATGTGCATGATTTTCTGCATCGTTTCTCAGCAGTCATATAGGTCTGGCTGAGCCCAGACTAATAGGTCTGGCTGAGTTTGAGATGGATCAATGTTGGTAGTGTTTTCCTGTGCATTCTGAGATTTAAAAACACAGCTGACCTCAACTTTGTATTGCCAAGCAATGCTGTGCTTCAGCCACTGAACTCAAGGTCACTCTTCCTAAAGCCAGCTAAATTGTCTAGGCTGATGGAAGAAAATACTTCTAGTTTTGAAATTCCCTAGCAGTTTGCCATGGTTTAACCCCAGCCAGCAACTAAGCATTGCGCAGCCGCTAACTCACTTCCCTCACAGTGGGATGGGGGAGAGAATCATAAGAGTAAAAGGGAGAAAACTTGTGGGTTGAGATGAAGACAGTCTAACAGGTAAAGCAAAAGCCATGTGCACAAGCAAAGCAAAACAAGGGATTCGTTCACCACTTCCCATGGGCAGGCAGGTGTTCAGCCATCTCCAGGAAAGCAGGGCTCCATCACACATAATGGTTACTTGGGAAGGCAAATGCCATCACGCCAAATGTCCCCCCTTCCTCTTTCTTCCCCCAGCTTTATATACCTGATGTCATACGGTATGGCATAGCCTTTTGGCCAGTTGGGGTCAGCTGTCCCAGCTGTGTCCCCTCAAAGCTGCTTGTGCACCCCCAGCCTCCTCTGTGGTGGGGTGGGGTGAGAAGCAGAAAAGATCTTGACTCTCTGTAAGCACTGCTCAGCAATAACAGAAACATCTCTGTATTATCAACACAATTTCCAGAACAAATCCAAAGCGCAGCCCCGTACTAGCTACTATGAAGAAAATTAACTCTATCCTAGCCAAACCCAGCACACAGTTGTACAGTTCTCATTTAATAGATGTAGAGATCTCACCAGCAGTCTATGAAAAACCTGTTAGCAGAACAGTGTGCTTTTAAGAAATTAGAGTTGTCAGCAAGGTTTTGAATGGGAATTTACATTTTCTTCATTATTTCTTAGGATGACATGCTGGATCCCTGTACAGTACATTTTATGTTACGGTAAAATGTATCCTTCATTTCAGAAAGAAAATAATTTACAATAGATATTTTTAGTGAGAATTATAATCAAATTTTTTCTTTTTGTTTTGTTATTATTTATAAGCTTAAATGTCCCCTAAATTTTTTTTTTTGCCTGGTAAGCTTAATAATAATTGAGGGAAATGGTCATTTTGAAGTGACGGTAATCTTGTGGTTTGAAAAAAAAAGTCTTATTTTTCAAGTGCGAACACTGAAACATGCCCTAAACCTCCTGTTGCTTGTGCAGCTTTATCCTTTACAGAGTGCTTGAACTTCTGTGCCTTGCTGTAATCCAAACATAGTTTTCAAAGCTTTCATTGGAATTTTAATGATTTTAAAATATTAAGATACATGAAGTAGAATTATCTAAAAATATTACCCCTCTACTTCTCTGGTGTGTCTTTGTTCTGTTAATAACATGGGATTATTTCAGTCGCTGCAGTTGTATGTATTTGTGTGTTATTAACTCTATGTGGTGTATGGTTGTAACTATTTGCATCGTTTTCACTGATATGATGGCCCAACCTGCAGAAGAAATAGGGAATCAGGTTTAAAAATGTGTATATATCTCCATGCACATAAATACTGTACTGCTGAGGTGCACACACCATGATTCGTCCTTGTCCTGCAGTATGTGCAGGCTTACAACAACAAAAAGGTGTGCCAAGTGAGCGGAAAGTATTTAGTTTTTTCAATATCTAATTTGTATTCCTTGTAGTATGGTAGTAATAGCACCAGTACCATTGTGATTTTCCCATCCATTACACTGGTATTATAACTTCATTAATTTACAAAAACTGTGTAGCAAATTGTATTTTTTTATTAGCTTGTTTAAAGTGCAGGTAGGCAAAAGTCGTTGTTGGATAAGGTCCTGTGGCTTTTAGATTTCTCCAGCCATACTGATTGTTCATGTGTGTGTATTTTACAGGGTGCGATGTCTGTGGACTCTATTACAGATCTTGATGACAATCAGTCACGATTGTTAGAGGCTCTCCAGCTCTCTTTGCCAGCAGAAGCCCAGAGCAAAAAAGAAAAGGCAAGAGATAAGAAGCTAAGCCTGAACCCTATTTACAGGCAGGTTCCCCGGCTTGTAGATAGTTGCTGCCAGCACTTGGAAAAGCATGGTAAGAATATTTCATTTTCCCAGGAGTGGCAGATATATTTTTACTGTAATATAGATTAATGCATATTTTTATATTTCCAATTGCAAGGACACCTTTGCAAGTCAGACACTTTCCCTCCTATTTTGCCTCTTGCTAAAGATACCGTCTCACAAATAATTACTTAGATGATATATTCCCAAACTAAGGATCTATGCTACAAACTTACAAAGTGGCCCATACAGCACGGAGGAAGAGAGATTTATTGGAGGTCGTTCATATCGTACTGGAGTGCTCAGCTCTGCAGGAATGGCTCTTCACACCCCATGGGTTTACCCATTCCTTGAGAATGAATGTGCCAGTCAGCCTGGAGTCATTCTTCACAACCAGTGGATCTTAAGTTGTAAGAAATTAACTGTTTATACTACAGTGGAAGACTTAACCTGAAACAGCATTTGAAGATAGAGGCTCAGAGAAAGAAAAAAATCCCATGCAAAATTCTGTTAAGTTCCAAGAAGCTTTTCCCTGTTCACTACAAGGGTTGCAGGCTGCCTACTCTGTCCCTGGCTTGAGTCTTCCTGACCAGCCTCAGACTCAGGCCTGCTCTCTCCGAAGGGAATTGTAAACTCCTGCCAATATTATTCTCATGTCTTCATGATTGTCCAGACACAAACCTCCCACCAACTTTATGTAACGCAGAAACAAGAGTTAATCGAGGTATCTGTTCAACATCTCTCCCAACGTATCTTCGTCTTGTAAAGATTTTTAATGAGAATTGAAATAGCTTGGCCACAGTGAGACGGAGTTATCACATGGCTGGATAATAAACAAACCATTAAGTAAAGGTGACTGCAACACCAAATAATGCATTTGGTGCCTGATTTGACCAGAAAGAAATAATTTACTGACTCTGAATGAAAGGCTTTTGCAGATGAGGGACTGCAGTTTAAACAACAATGCTAAACTTTTACAATATGTGACTGAAAACCATGTTGCTTATAAATATATAAAGAAGAACTGCAAAAGAGAGTCATTGTTAGCCTTTTACAGAGATACTGTGGCTGACAAATAACTGTGGGGATGATTAAATTTGAGATGAACGACTTCTGCCCCTTTAAGCAAGGGTAGTTGAGTTTGGAGAACATAAAAGTGCCTGAGTCAGCCAAAAAAGCCATCCAGCTGAATATCCTTTGGATACCATGATTTTATGTAACTTGAACATCTGTGATAAATTTTTTAATCCACTTAACCCACTGTCATAACAAACATCCTTGTCTATACAACATTTTTTACTAAAATACTTGCTTTACATTAGTTTCTTTTTAAAGAAAATTCTTTTTTTTTTGTGTGCATTTTCTGAGTGCATTGTAGTACCCCACAATACAATAATCTGAGATATTTTGGGGCAAATATTGATTGTTCTTCAATTTTCAGTTTAATCTGCCAAACACAAAGCAGTTATCGGGATTGGCTAACTTTGAGGAATTTAAAGATTGTAGGAGATGGACACTACTGTTTGCTTGTTGGCTTTAGCGATAATAGAGGACTGTCTGTTCTAGCAACAATCCTGTATCAGCATCATCCCAGGCTATATGATGGACCAAGTTTCTGATTATGAAAACACTTGCCTGTACGCATAAGTCCTTTAGGCCAATTTTTCAGCAGCACATCACCTAGGCATTTCTCACCAATGCTTTAAACGATCATTTTGAACGTTATATGACAAAAAATGGTTATGTTTTTAGCCATAAAAGCCCCTGGCCTTGTTCACCTTCCCAGTTTTCCCGGGATCATGTCCCAGAGTTGTAAAGGCTTGACTTCCTGCAGACCTGCAGTGTAAGACAAATACTGTATGTTTGTGCAGGAACTGGTAACCAGCCTCCAGTTTTTGCCCAATATGAGTACCTCCATCTCAGATGTTTCCCTGCCAATGTTCCTAGGTTTACTGAATGTTATTCCATCAATGTAATCTGTTAACCAAAGATAGAAAAACATTAGAAGAGATGTCATGTCGAGACCAAAAACTAAAAGACAGAATCCTGTCTGAATTTCTCTGATCAAAATCTGCAACTCCAAACACCAGTGTGAAGCTACACATCTCTAGTAAGCAAGTGTAGCCTTATGGCTGTCTGTCAAACGGCATTCGTTTTTGCAAGGTTATTTTACATCTCCTATATGTCAGTAGAGGAAAATTAATGTTGCAGAGTAGCCTTTGTTACCACAAATTTTTCAAAGCTTATAGGTAATTTCAACCTTCTTGCAAAAAACGTCTAACTGTGTAAAATGGTATTATGTACACAGCTCTTAAGTGTAAGATTTTCACTCAGATTCTCATTGCTAAAGACCATGTCACCTCTAAGGTGACACTCTCGAATTTTTTTAGTTTTTGCTACTCGGCAAAGTCTGTCCATTCAGCAACCATGTTATCATTTGTTTGCTATTCTGGTAATATCTACAGGACTAGAGGAAGGTTTGAACCGATTTCTTATGGAATAGCAGGCAACACCCATTCCCAAATCAATTTAAGTCTAAATGACACAAGAGACACACCTTCTGCACTTTGCCTAAAGTACAGCAGTACTTCTTTATAGCCTTCCCTCTATATAATAGCTGTTCCTACCCTAAAAAATGCACACAACTCCCAGGTAGAGTTCTTCCCTCTCATAATCTGCTTGAGTGCCTTATTTATGTCCCTTTGAAGGAAACTCTCAGCTTTGTCTTGAGAGGCACTGTAGAGCCAGCAGGTTACCCCAAACACCAACTGCTTCCTGTATCCAAAGACACAGCTCAGTGCCTGAGTATTTAGTTATTTTATTGCCTGTTTCCTTTGGTGTCAGTCCTGGAAGTGCCACCTCCAAACGCCAGCCAGTGCCTCACTCCGCATACCTCTGTCCCTCACAGAGTAGCAGTGGCACTTCTGAAATGGCATCAGTGGAAAGGATCACATCATGGAGATGCCGTTTTGCAGGTTAGGTGATGTGAGGCCCTTAAAAACTAAGTGGATGTCTTCATAATCCAAGACAACTGAGTTTTGCCTCAGTATGGTAAGTACAAGTTTGCAGAGAAATATATTGTGGTTGTTTTATTCTTCTAAGTATACACATAGCTCAGATTGCTTTGGTTCAATGCAATTTGCATCAAAAAATGAAACTATAAAACGGTTGTCTGATGTGCTACACTTGCAGGTCTCCAGACAGTAGGAATATTCAGAGTTGGAAGCTCAAAAAAGAGAGTAAGGCAGGTGAGTGGATACGGATATGCTTTTCCCTCATCAGCTATGATACAAGTTAACCTGATTCCTTTCTGTTTAAGTGATTTCCTCCCTGTCCATCATCTGGTGAAATTCAGGCTTTCTGGGTCAGTGACTGTTTTTTTGGTGGCTCGTAATGGGCCAATTTCCAGTCATCTTTTACATTTGGTGAAATCCTTGTCAGGTTCTCAGCAGGTTAACAGTCTCTGTATGTTTTGCTCTGTAGAAGTAGCAGAGGGAGATCCAAATAGACTACAGTGATGAAATTTTCCAAAGGTTACACTGTAGGGGAAAAAAAAATCTTGGCTGCTAGGTGCATCTCAGAAACAGCTGAAACTCCCAAAGTAAACCCAAACTGTAAATCTTTTTGGAAAACTTACAGTGTGAGAAAATATGCAAGTACAGAACAATTTCTTTGACCCTGAGATCGCTGCTCCCAAATATCACCTTTCTTTTACCCCTGTTAAGCTTGAAGGTCAGAGCAGACCCATCCAAGTCCTAGTCTCAGCCAAATGTTAAAAAAGCAAAGATAATGTGCAGTTAGGTTCCAGAGAAAAAGTCAGAAGTGGGTGTTTCCTCAGCCATAGAAATTGTATTGTTATTGCCAGAAGTTGGGAATACATGTTCAGTTAGAGCAGTAGAGAATAGTGCTTAATGGTTGCATGATGCTTAGGGAGGGGATAAAAAGTTACATGAAAATACCCCTACCGGGAAGTATAAGACCAAAAAGATCAAATAGAAAAAAGCAAAAGAAAACTTGACTGCGTCTGATCCCGGAAATAATAGTTCTTTGTTGTGAAAACTGCACACTGTAATGTTTGGCGCTCTGGAAAGTTACCTTGAATAGCTAAACTAATTTGATTCTGGCTAGTAGGACAGTATAGCCTACTGATTTGTAGCTTATTCTCTAGCAGTTTCTGTTCCTGAGTGGCTGGTATAACACAAAGCTAAAAACATTCATGGTCTGCAGAGACAGTTGTTAAAAGTATTGAGAAGTAAGTTGCCTGTCATTTGCATTACAAGCGTCAATGTCAAAACATATATTATCACTCAGGGGTGAGTACAATTGCATCATACCTCTGGGGAAAAACCAGAGGGCTTATATCACTTACTTGTAAACTAAACCTTACTTTGAACACCAATGACTTTCACCAGTTTTTCTTTTACTGTGTTTTCAGAAGCTGAGGATATCGGGAGATTTGGGTATTTATGTATTCTATTATATGGACTAATTTATTGAATTAGGTGAACTGATATATTTAATTAAACAACGTGGAAGCTTCAGCTTGGCCCTTGCAGTTACAATAATAAATGCTGTCAACATGAACACATGGGAAAGTCTGGATTCAATTAAAATTCCACTCATTTTCTGAACCATGGAAAGCCAAACCCAGTACTCAGATTTTGGTGTGCTTTTGCAGCTGTTCATTAGTTTTTCTTGTGTAGAAGGTAGGCATAGTTTTGTTCCCCTTCCTCCCCCAGTTAGAAAATGTCCTACTTCAACTGTAGTTTGTTGCAATAAATACATAAGTAAACGCATGTGCCAGCAGGGTTTTTGGTTGGTGAGAAGATCTAGAACAAGTGCGTCTATTACAAACTGCCTCCTTCACATTCAGTGGGGTGTAGGACAAGGATCCCTGAGCTAGGGTTGACTCAAGGTGATAGGTCTGGTACATTGGGATGCCAGGTACCAGCTTGTGCCCAGAGACTATACAGATGCTTGAGCAGAGCATCGTTGCCGAGCTTAGGGTGAGCAGCCCTCTATGCTGGGCCTGATGACTTGGTGGTAGCTCTGCAGGTGAAGCAGCTGCCAGACACTGAGGTTGAAGAGTGATGTGGCTGGAGCTCTGCTCTTCCATCCCCTCTCCCAGCAGGGATGTCCTCAGCCCTAACATCTTAGGCTCCAGTGGATGCTGTAGTTCACCGGGTGTACTTCCCAAAAGTCTGAAAGTATTCCCTGTGAATCAAGTATGAGACCTAAAGTTTAAACTTAGAAATACACAGTTTTTAACAGCTATGATACCTGGGCCTGAAATGTAGCCATGTTTCACCAATGATTGTCTGATACTGTGCTAATTAGGACATCCCTGTAGGCCTTGCAGGATATCAGATCAGATAGGCTGATTTACGATTTAGACAGCGATTTACGATTTAGACAGCTATTTGGGAAGTCCAGCTTACTGATGCAGTGTTAATCTGTTTCTTCAGTTGCTTTTGGGCAGTAAGTGCAGAAGCAATCTTCTGGATAGAGGTAATTTATGGTGCTCCACAGGGATGTCCCCCGTTTGCCACCAGTGTGAAGAGAACTGAGCTGGGAATGAAATCCCCAAGTTGGCACTGGAAAATCTTTGAACACAAATCTGTGGAGGGAAACATGATGCTAAATAAGAACAAATTCTGGTCCTTGTAGCATAATTATTCATTATTAATAATTAATTATATTAATAATGTTAAAAGTAGTCTTAATAAATTAGAAAGGAGGCTGCAGTTTTTTATAGAATACCTTTCACACCCGTTATGAAAGCAGAATTTCAGCTGAAAATACAGGAATTTCTACATTCCCCTACACTATACACACTCAGGATAGATTTGCCTCTGATCAAGATTTGCCATAGATTATCACAGACACATAGTTTGCTTGTGAGTTACCTTCTTTCTTCTTTTTGATACATCTGTAATAATCCTGGTAAAGAAAGCTGATACCTTGAATTTCCTCTTGTTTAGTAAGGTTTAGATATAATTACTCTCTGAGAAGAGAGAGATATATATGAGATCATGATACTTCATAATCTTAGCAAAGATACAGAATTTCCCTAGGAAACAGTTTTAAAACATCTTGACTATTTTCAAAATTAAAAGAGAGTAAAAGATGGAGGTGTCAGTCTGCAGAAGATACTCTGCTCTTGGTGCTGGGAAATCTCTCTAGAAAGGCAGGCTTTTTTTCTTTTCGTAAGGCATGTTGGATGTGGGGGAGGAATTTCTTCTGTCTTTGGGAAGAGTGAGGCCTTTGAATTTTACAGAATTTGCCTGAGGACTGTAACTGGAAAAAAATAGCAATACCTCATAATGGTATTAGCTTTCTGTTTGTTAACTCCCTAATTATGATCACTTAGTGAACATAACTAAATTAGGAAGGCAGAACAAGATGTGTGTGGACAAATGCCATGAAGTCTTAGTGAACCTGGCTGCTTAGTGCTTATGCTTAAATACAGTCTTAAATCACAAGAGAAATGTGAGTTTGGTGGATTTTAACATTGTATTATTATGATTATCATCGTTGTTGTTAATGTTTTTGTACAAAACCACAGATGTTATGAAATGCAATTTTAGTCTTTCTGGTCCTAAAATCTAAGGATATTGCAATAAGGTGGTAGAAGAAAGCCTTTCCTGCGGTTTTCCTTATTCTCCCCAGTTTCTGCCTTCGCTATTAATCTTCATTTCAGAAAAAATTGTATTTACTTGGGCACGTTGTTTCATAAAAGAGAGCCATGTATTAGCTGGAAAGAAAGAATTGTGTTTTCTTACAGTCCAGTACTAAGCTTAAGTTATGTATCATGGAATAAGCAGCAATTAGACACTAATTATATCTTTGACCTTACCAAAAACTAGTTACATCCGATTTGGAAAGTGAAAATTAGTAAATCTACATCTTGAAAGATTTTCTGTGTTGCGATGTACTAACTAGGACAATAAGTAACTGCTTTTTTGTCATGGTCTTTTTCAGTTACGTGAAGAGTTTGACCGGGGCATAGATGTTGTATTAGACGAAGAGCACAGCATTCATGATGTTGCTGCTTTATTAAAGGAATTTCTGCGTGACATGCCTGACCCACTTCTCACCAGAGAACTTTATACACCTTTCATCAACACTCTCTGTGAGCTCAGCAGCATCTTGATTTACCAATTTTTCAAAAGCTTACCTGTTTGAATTCTTTAATCTCTACTAACTGTATTCTGTTCTCTGTGCACTTAATACTCTAACCTTGATTTGCTGCAAATATTTGTATTGTATAAATTTGCTGAGGTCTTTCCTTGGTTTTCATAGTGTGTAAGTATAGCCCAGAAAGCTAGGACAACAAAGGTTTCACTTTTTATACCTATTTTTGCATTTGTATATAGGATGTAATTTATGTTATCTATTAAATCCTGACCCTGTCATTAGTTCAGCAGTAGCAGATGACAGACTCCCATTTGAATCCTGGTGTCTTAGCACCATGAATGCTTTTGGTTTTTAAAGCTGTTCACTGACCAAAATTCCAGTCTGGCTTCAAAAATCTAGCTTCAAAAGTTCAAGTTCCATCATAGTTAATGGTTCTCAAAGCCGTCATATTAAGTACTCCCAAATATGTTGCCTAAAACCTGAGTGCAGACTGTCACAGATTTGGGAGAAAGTAAAGTTGTACCTTTGAAGCCTAATCTGCTGCCTGGTATGTGTTCTTCAGATTCTAGCCCTCACGTCTGAGATTGTGCCTCTGTCCCACCTTTGTCAGTGGCTACCATTGCATTTTAGATGATTTAAAGTGATGGTGGTTGCAGAACATTCTTTATATCTCTCGTGACTTTTCCAATCTCCCAGTATGTATGCAAGATTTGAAATTGTAAGAAAATCCATTTAAAATGGCTAAAGCATAAACCTGACTGGAATGCTTCCCAGTGGTGCCCTGTCTATACCAGTAGCTCTACCTTAAATGAATGGAGTAAGTAGAAAATTAAGTAGAATTTTTGTGTCTGGTGACAGTGATGGAGTGTGCAACACGGATTTTGCTGTCTTAGAGGCTGAGGAAAGATCTTACGAACCTGTGAACAAAACGTTGACCAACCAAGGCAAAAATCCTGTAACAGTGTTTGTTACAGTTTTGATATTTCCTTACAGTTTTCTCTTTTTCTTCTGACATTATAAGGAAAATGATCCTTAAAGAAAGCTATTCTTACATCTGTCTTTGGGCTGGGGACAGTATGTTTGTTCTGCTTTTAGGTTAGTTGGAGTGATTTTAGAATGTATTTTTTCCTCTCTTAGTATTAGAGCCAGATGAACAGCTAAGCACCTTACAGCTTCTCATTTATCTTCTACCTCCCTGTAACTGCGATACCCTACACCGGCTGCTGCAGTTCCTCTCCACAGTGGCTGGCCATGCAGAAGACACCACAGACAAAGATGGCCAAGAGGTAAGTCCCAGTTACTTGTGTCCTTTGACTTTGCTTAATTCATGGTCTGAAAAGAGTTCTTTAAAGCTGTGAAACAAACACCATGGCATCATACCCCTGAAAGATGGGAGAGATTTCATATTCTTGCCTGTACATTTGCTATTTAGTTGTTTACAATGTTCTTAGGGCTATGAGAGTTTAATTTTTATATGACTTAATCAGTAAAGCATTTACCACTTCCTTTGGGAGTGTCACAGTGTAATCGACCTTGTTGTTAAGAACATCTAATATTATCCATCCCTTTCCCCTCTTCTTTTATCCTGTTATATTCCATGGAAAACATACTCACATAGGAAAGTGTCAGGCATTCAAGAGTATGCTTTTTCATTCTCTGCTGTTGCTTTCTTATATGGCCTTTGGATACAGCAGTTCACTTCTTGGTTCCCTTAGCTTCCTTGTGTGCATTGGGTAGCGCAGAATAAAAAATAAAGGACAGGAATTACACCTGTGCCCGTGCAACTATTGGAGTGCAATCCCTAGTTGCAATCACTGGTTGGAGTCAGGGTCAGTCTTTGCCTGTTTTCCTTCTGGCCTCCTTTCTGTTGTGTTCTGGACCAAACACATTGGAGAGGTCGGAGTGCACCCATCCCACAGAGACAGGAACACCCCTAGCCGCGTAGCTGAACTGTATTCTGAGCGTTCACACGTGTGCAACTGAGCCGTTCACACTAGAGGAGATCTGAAAATCCAGGCTTCCCATTTTCTACCAGGAAAATGCTTGAACTAGTGGGCTGCTCTGCAAAGGGTGGCAACTGTTAACTCTGAATGGGCTGGATACAGTCTGTCACTGCTTGACAAAATTGTACAAATTTATCTGTGGGAGGGACTTCTCTGTCCAGTCAACTACAGCAGAGACTACTTCTGAGGTTACTTCTGAGACTCTTCTGAAACTTCTAGAAAATTTTGTCTTCCAGATGGAAAATGCTGCTGACTTCTGTCAAATTTGGACACCTTTTGCAGTTGGTTGGTTTTAACAGTTGGCACTTTGAGACTGAGTTTTGCAGAATTTCTGCCTCAAGTCCTAACTTCCAATGTGCTGTATGTGACTTCAAGGCCTATTTCACTTTTAAATCCACTTTAAAAGCTATTATTTTTGTCCTCAGCAAGGAGTTGATAAAAAACTACACCACTATGATGAAAAGCATTTAAAAAGAGCAGCCTCTCACAATTTTACTGGGATTAAAAACATTGTATGTATAAACCAGCTAAGGTCGTGATCCCTCTGGTCCTGCAAAGAGTTCTCTGTTGGTTCCGGAATGTACCCAAGAGGATCTTTTTGCAGGGCTGGAAGGTGCTGCTTAAGAGAGTTGGTTTGGCCCAACAGTTGTATTAAAGGCATTTTCATTCCCCTTAACAGTACATCAGCTCTGCGATAGGTATTTTGGCAAGGCAAATTTATCTTGGCAGTATTGTAAGCATCAGGAATACTATGTGCAATTGGATACCTTTTATAGATAATACAGTATTCTGCTCACAATTATTTAAGCTATTCATGAATAATTAAGTGAATAAAGGCATATGGGGCAAGAGAAAGTATTTCACTGGAGTGTTTGCTATCACTAGAAGAAAAACAGCCAAGCTTTGGCACACAGGTTCTCTTTGCGATTTCTTTCAAACGTCCTTCTCTCACAAAGATGAAGATGGATGACTAACTTTATTAAAATTAGTCATTCAGTTAATTTCAGAGGATATGTTTACAACATTTTTACGGAATGTCCTAAGGCTGCCCTTAAGAAAAGACTTACTGTTTGTACAAACAGCCTGCACAGGCAGATCCAGGCACAGCCAGAGGGTGCCCCTGGCACACTCGAGGCACCACGTGCCTGTGCATCCTTGGTGGCTCAGTACTCTGACAGTGTTTAAAAAGCAGGTCACCCGAAAAACAGCTGGGTGCATGGTGGTGCGCAAATAAGGCAGTGTGCTGTACTCACAGTCACGCTGGGATGAGTCTCTAAACAAAGAGCCAACATGTTTGTTATGACTGCCCATGCAGTGGTCCCACCGATAAAAGGAAAAGCTCTTTTTTACTATTATCTCAATGGCTGTCTAGTTGAGCTCTGTAAAAAATAAACCAGCTGCAGTCAGTACACAGTTGTAAGTTTGACTAGAGAGTTCAGTAAATGACCAACTACCAAAAAAAAATTTAAATACTGCTTTGAAAAGATTTATTTTGTAACACTCATTTCTTGAAATAATATTTTTGCTGCCTCTTTTTGGTGCCTCTTCCTGTCCTTTTTTAAAATTAATTAGTTCAAATGTAACTGTAACAAATGAAAAATAACTCTCATGATTTTTTTTTGTTCTTTAAAAAAAGCCTGCCAGAAAATACTGAACGATTGAAATTCACTTGCAGTCTTATATAGTCAAACTGCTGGCATCTTCTTCTGCATTCCCAGAATAGCAACCAAGTGGAGACACAGAGAGGAAGCACATGAGCCCTGCTTTTTGCTCTATTAAAAGAATAGAAGGGGAAAAAAGTAGTCTAATCACAAATGTGACAATGAAAATTTTGGTGGAATAACCTATATGATGTTTTTCAGATCATTTCTGTCTCGTCTAGTATATATTCCCAGCCTTCTATTTCCTCCAAAATCAGATTACTATTGCTTCTTTGAGCACGGAGTTGGAGAAGAAAATTAAAAATCAACATAACAAAACAAACCCACCCAACAAGTACACATTAGGCGTGTTGTAAGGTAACAAGCAAAAAGTCAGGAAAATATTAATAAAAATAATGGGCATGCTCCTCAGTTGTCTAAACCGTTTAAATCATGAGTGCTACTTGAGAAAGCTAACAGTTTTTAGTATTTGGTCCTAAGAGACAGTAAAATGCTGGGGTGGTGAAGTAGGAGGAGGTTTCCCTGAGTTTAGAAATATGCCACTGCTGAGCTGCGAGGGAATTCAGGGCAGGCAGCACTTTTATCTTCTGTTCCTCCAATCCGTTGAAAATATATCCAGAAAATCCACAGTGTTTGATACAGAGATGTCCAAACAAGGTGTTTAAACAATTTCTAGGAATTGTTCATTTTTTATTTGACTAGCACTTGGGTTTTGGTTTTGATGAATGAACCATCTGCCAAATGGGGTGGGTGGAGGTGTAGATGTGTGTCTGTACATACATATCTGTATACATTAGACCCTGGGAGAGCCCACCTCATTTTTATTCTGTTTTCTAGATTACTGGGAACAAAATGACATCACTTAACCTGGCTACCATCTTTGGCCCTAACTTGTTGCACAAGCAGAAATCTACAGACAAAGAATTCTCAGTTCAGAGTTCAGCTCGAGCTGAAGAGAGTACTGCTATCATAGCTGTTGTACAAAAGATGATTGAAAACTATGAAGCCCTTTTCATGGTAGGTGGATGTTTCTTCAAGTTATTCCTGTGCATTTTTAAATTAAATGAGGAAGTACCTGGTTGGTATTAAAAAGTAGACTAGGATGAAGTAAACTGTGGAAACTGCATTACATTAGAGTCAGTTATTATTAGTAGAAAAAGTAAGTCTTCTATCAAGGAGAATGCTTTACAGTAAGCAATAATATTAAAATGTGTACTTATATCTTGCCTGGAATGATTTCTTTGTAGATAAGAGTATCTTCCTTAGAAACTTTCTGTCTGTGGAAATGATGGGGTTGGCTATTCACTTGTACGCTAAACAACACACCAGCATTGCTGGTTAGTTTTGAAGAGAAGACTGAAAATGACCTTCCACCTCTCAGTTTTGGAAGTCAGGGAGCCAGCTTTTCTGCAGGGAGTAAGAGATCCTTGATTAATTGAAGGAACAACCTCCCCTACCAAAAACTTTCTTGTTGGTTGGATCGGGAGGAAGGACAAAGCTTTTTCATTTGTCAGTTGGATAAGAGGAGTAAAGCATAAATCTGTGTAGTTCCTGAGTTCCTTTCTGTTCTCTTGCTGAAGCAAGGAAGTTCTTCATACAGGGGATGATGACCTTGGGCTTGGACATGTTGTTTACTTAAGATGCAGCTTAGTTTAATCACGTTCCTCATGCCTAGCAGTTACCTGGACAGTTCATTCTGTGGCTTTATCTTTTCCTCTTTCTGTCTACGAAATCATAGGTCAGCTCAGTATGACTTGTGCCTGAGAGCGCCCTGCTCTGGGGTAGCAGAGGCCAGTCAGACCTAGTGGTGGGCACTATCCTGTCTTCATTTTAGTAGGCATACGTGTCTTAACAAAACCAGTAGTCTTGAAAAGGTGAAAATAGCTTTGGTTGTTGTGTCTTGAAACTAAGCAGCATTGTATGTTATACTGAGATCAGTTCCTGAAGCAAGAGGAAGAACACTCTGGAAACCTCATTTAGTGCTCCAGCAAAGCTGGGTGCTGGATACCTTGATGGGAGAAGCTGGACAAGCCTGGACTGCGGGCATGTGGGACTGATGACCACATAGTACTGTAAGGGAAAGGTATCTACCAGATTTCAACAAGCAGAAGAGCGTGAGAAAGCAGTCACGAGCCTTGCCTATCAAGTCTTAGCCTCAGATGAACTTCTTTGTGGTTTTCTCATCTTTTCCCTCACACTGTATTGCCTTTCATTACATCCTTTGCTTTATTTTTATTCTTGTTCCAGTAAGACACTCAGCAATTTTTAATTTTTTTTTTCTTTTAAATGCTTTTCACAGTTTGGGGAAACTGTAGGTGCTCTTTTGCCTGCCACAGCAGGAAAAGAAAGTGACAGAACTGCACTCTTGTGCATAGGTCTGCTGGCCCAGAGTGTGGATGGCACTAGCAAGTTTAAAATAATACTTGAATAAGAATACATGCAATACTTGAAGTTTTCTTACTCTTGTTCCTCTTTAAGAACATTTTACAGCACAGCCACATCTCAGTACATAATACTTAAGCACACATTCCAATTTTCAATGTGGAAAGGGTAGGGCTTAGGGTTAGACTAACATACGTATGGTCTCTTTTAATTGTGACGGATTTATTCCTTTGTCTCTTCAGTGCTTGCATTTTCATCTGAAGGTTAAATGAAGTGTGGGGAAAAAAAAAGGAGTTTTCTTTTGTTTTTCAGAGTAGCTTTTCAGATTGTGGAGGGAGATTAGAATCAGATTTCAAAATGACAGGCTAGCTGCATGTGAGAGAAAGACAAACCTATCTCAGATGCTGTCCTGAAAGCTGAAATACATTGATGTGAAATTTATAGAAATGTCTAACAGCTGAGCATGTCTTGGCACTTTCACTCTTCCCATTGCCAGTTCTGCCTGTTTTTGGAGTAATATCTAGACTCACACATGGTACTTGATCTGTAGGATTGTGTCGAATTGCTCATAGTTAGAGTTCTATAAAGCTTCTACTGGGGTTTACTTTTGTCTTTTTCGTGTTTTCAGCAGCAGCACAGAGAGACTCTTTGTATTCTGAAAATAATTAGCCCAGTGCATCATTTGGCAATAGATGCATTGAAAGGAAAAGACTTGTACATGTATTTGTAATAAAACTCCGATAATTTGAGATCAGGCAGCAGCAGTTCATTTTCCAAACCCATAGGAATGGGGCCAAACCAGAACTGCTGTTTATACTTGATGTTAGTGCTGCTTACAAAAAGAAAAACATCTGGACTTGAGCATTCAGCTACAGCTATAATATACAGTGTATTGTTGCTAAGGTGTTTTTGTGTTTGGTTTGGTTTTTTCCTATTACTTTCGTATATGGAGAGGTTATAAAACTGATTGGATTCAGCATTAAAACTGGAACAACATTTGTGGAATAAAACTTAGGAAACCAGGACGTGTTGTGGCACCCAGACTGCAGTATCAGAATTATTCAGATGTATTGGTGGGTCAGGAAGGTTCTGTTTGTCAGAATAACCCAGGATACTAAGGACTGTTTTTATTAAGCAATTATCATTGACATCAGTAATACACAAACATGGATTTCGTATAGAAGATGGATTCTGACCTTGCTTCATTGATGTTAAAGCCTTTCATACCCAGTTTTTACCCATTTCAGTGAGTCTTAGGGGTACGTTAAAACGTTCTACAGGAATGTACAAAGGACTGTTCTTTGCCAGTCTCTGAACTATGCCCAGCAGCTGGATGCATGGAGGTACAACTCAACCACACTTTGTCTCATTGGCTTTGACTTGGCATGGAGAATGGAAAAGAGCAGCTTGGTCATGCATTTTCATCTCAGTCCCCAAATCCAGCCCTGCTGCAAAGAAGCATTACATAACGTTGTGATGTAATTTCAAATTTCAAAAAATTTCTTCATTTTGCTGTTAGAGGCTACTGTGCCCTCCCCACTGCAGAGGCAGTCACATGCTGCCTCTCTGTGCCGTATCAGTACCAAGGGACAGCACAAAGGACACACTTCAAGACACTTCCCTCCACCTTTCTGTATCTCAATAGCTGTGACTTATGTAGCACCCAGCCCCAAAATCTCAGAATATCTCCTACTCTACTGGACAACCCCAGAGCACTGATCCATCCCAGTATGTGCTCAACAGCTGCAACAGCTGTTATTTCAGCAGTGCCTCATCTTCCCTTCTGTCCCTGAATTTCACGTTATCATCCGTCTATTCATCCAGAGCTGCCAGTTGAACAATTAATTCAATAACAGTTATTGCAGCTCTGTAACATCTTCCCGAGATACGAATATAGTAGTTCTCTATAAGTGTAATTTTATAATTACATGCATTTCTTTTCTACACTTGGAAGTTAGTTAACTAAACTGAAGTAAATTGCTGCACAGGAGGTAACCCAAAACCCAGTTAATAGCTAGCAAGGAGACCATCAGTTGAAGGACCATACATTAATATGCCCTCATTCACCCATAGAAGTCCTATAACTTGGTAGAACTTTTAAGTTTGGGTTTCGCAGATGCTTTCAGTTGGATCTGAACTTCCTGTTGGAACTTTTTCAGAGTCATTTTTAGGGACTGAAAGACTGTTTGGGGTTTTTGATTGGTTTTGTTTTAATAATGGAAATTTTTTTTTTCTGACAAAGTCCTCTCAGTAGATTCTTACAAGTTCATCAACTTGATACAAAGCTGAATAGTAAGTTACATACAGAAAGACATGAATTCTGCTTTACCCTCAAAGTTTATCTGGAGTTAATTCTACTGTATCAAAAGGCTGTCTAAACGAAGAAGTTACAACACACCAGGTTTCCAAAAATGTATTCCTATTAAAAGAATCTATTTATTTAAAGACTGGTATATCAGTGCCCATCAGTAAGATATTTTTCCAGCTTAGAGGCTAAATACAATTTTTTTTAAAGGCATATGTGGTCACACAACTTTTTCATAGAGATTTTAGATCAATTTGAATGAAATGATGCATATCTTAATTTATTTTTGCATTATTTCCTTTTTTAAAGAAATGTACCTTTTCTGTAACTTGACTCCCTAAATACCTCCCAAACTGAGGTATTCCTCTGAGGAATCCATGAGTAATTCTATTCCTATTTCCCAGGAAATGTCAGGGAGAACAAATGGCCCATGCGGTGTGACCTGAAGGTCAAGAGATTCAGGCTCTGACAAATTGCATCCAGAAGCATATTGCACAGTTGATGATCTGTTGCTGAGATTGTCTTGCCTTCAGCTCCATCCATCATGAGTGAACCTGGGCTGTTAGTTCAAGTTTCTCAGATGGTTTCATCCGTTTCAGTGCTGTGAAGCTTGAGTTGAATGTTCCAGTGTGATGTGGACAAACTCACTTAAGGATTGATGAGACTCATGTAAAATGCAACTGGAAGCACAAAGTTTACTTGGGCAGGTTCTGGAGTGCCGTTCCTGCTACCTGCCCAGGAGATGTTGCTATGTCCTGCAGCATATGAAGCTATCAAGTGTTTTGAAGGTTTATCTCTATATAACATTCACTAGAGAGAGTTAGCAAATCAGAAGGCCAGAATCCAAAGAAGATGGCACAAATTCTGGGTAAGGCTGTTGCTACTACTTGAAGTCCCGAGTGGCTGGAGATCCAACAGGACCCACTTGTAAACCTGAGTTATGGACAGATGAACTCTGTAATTACTCACGTTATGATTGGGCATAAACAGGAATTTAAATGCTTCTGGATCCTAAGATCTCTCCATATGCATATGTTCATAAGGCTCCATTTAGAAAAATGTTGACCTTTGGCAGCTCTCACTGAAATGAAGCAATTGAAGAACTTCGTAGATCAGTCACCATGAAATTTCCATATGAGTGGGACATAAATAGGTTAAATGCCACAGAATATATGGAGAAACATTCTCCTTCCTGTATAAATACATTACACATTGTTTCTAAAAGAAAAATACAGTTGGTTGGAATACGAATTTATAGATGTCCCCAGATCTTTGAACAGGGATGTAAGGTGAGGACCTTAAACTGGAGCTTTTGAGACTGCAATACATAAGTAATCCCACTTTTGTTACCAGATATACCCAGCTGGACACCAGTGGGATATTCAACAGTAATCAGCATTTGCCATTGTGCAAAGTGATTTTTAGTCCTACTTCACATCTGAAGTAATGTAATTCACATGAAATTTCTCTTTTAAGTTGAAGCTTCTGAATATTGTTTTATATAGTCTCTGTAAATATACTTGTACTTTTAGATTAAGCATAGTACCAAAATTCATGTATGTGAAAAGATATTCCTCTCCAGCTAAGTATTTTTTGTTGTCTTCATAGGTTTCCCCTGACCTACAGAATGAAGTGCTTATTA
This sequence comes from Phaethon aethereus, assembly GCF_964289735.1. Lineage (NCBI taxonomy): Eukaryota > Metazoa > Chordata > Aves > Phaethontiformes > Phaethontidae > Phaethon > Phaethon aethereus. Next base: position 138,709,660 of record NC_138575.1, read on the forward strand.
GCCTACTAGAGACAGACCCAGATGTTGTGGACTATTTGTTGAGGAGGAAAGCTTCCCAGTCATCGTGAGTAATCTGTTTTTTCACCATCACTGTTTCTGCTGGGAATTTCTGTCTCCCACTGGAAGCGTTCAAAAGCTTCTAGTTTTCCACAGCTCTTCTGCACTGTCTACAGTGGAGTAGAAACGTCCTCCCCATTACGCAGACTCTGCCAAAGAACTTGACTCTTGTACAGTGTTTTCTAAAGACAAATCTTGTTTCCCGATTCAGAGAAAAGATTGCGTTCTGCTGCAGAGAACAGAATGACATGTACATAAAAATATTTGGTGCACTATTATCTGACAGGATGTATTCTAGTGATCTGCTGGTTCATGTCTTGAGTTTATTGTAGTCTCCAATAACAGGAGGCGTGCATTACACCCTTGAAACACACCCTAGAGTGCCTTAACACAGTCACAGCTAGCCATTTGACCAGTTTGTTGTTCTTTTCCTGTTGTATACACATAGGACATTGTAAACAAGTCAACTGCCACAACAGCACGTTTATGGAGACTCTTTAGATATTATTTAATTGTATGCTTTGCGAACATACTGAAGAGGAAAAAAAATCACACCGGTCACTATTGCAGTTATGATACGTAACATGTTCCAACTTTGTGTATGGTGTATATATGCCTACACCCATGTGCCTTAATGCTATGAGTTTGTACATTTGGGTTAACAGGGTTCCTGGCTTTCTTATGGGACACACAGTCATTGCCTTTATTCTAGTGAATCCCAATATGTCAGACCCCAAAATCACAACATTTGACAAGCTTGCTTTAAGTAAATTTTAAGAGGTTTCCTAGGCTGTAAACTCTCTGGGACAGATTGGACTTTGTCTTCCTGTGTGTGTGGAAAGTGCCTAGTGCATTCAGAATATAATTAAAATTGAATTTGTACAGTCAGTTAGCTATGATTTTTTTTCTCTCCCTCTGAACATTATATAGTTGGAGGTAATGTAATAGTGTGCCTGGCTTTAAAGGAAGCAGTATAAAAGAAATAGTATAATTAACACATGGAGGAAAAAGATTTCTTTAATTATAAAAATTAGAAACAAAAATACATGCAGAATATATTATGTGTTGTAAAGGATTTTATTAGTTTACTGACTTAACTACACGAACACATAACATGCAGTAGCAAATTATCACAGTTCATCTGATTTGTGGTAATTCTCTGTGTGTTTTCTTAGTGTACCACAGGCATGAAATAATTTCAGTTTATGTCTGACTGACAAGTAACCATGTGTATACTAGATGACAATAAATGCAGGATAATAGAGGTACGTTAGCTGTCTTTTACACTTGTTTCACATTTGCGATGAGTCAAGACCACAATTAGGAAAGACACTGCAAGTCACATGATGTATCCTAAAGTCTGGAGAGACTTCTTTCTTTAAGCCCTCAGTTTGGAATGATCATATTATTTCTAACTCAAGCTAATACAAACCTTCATGCTGGGTTTCATAGTCTATGTAATATAAAGACACAAAATTGTATCTCACATGTGGTTACACGTATCAGTTGAGCATAAATTTGTTGCAAATCATTGTGGATGTAACAGATTATCATTAAATCCTGTTTCCTTTAAGTTAATTGACCTTTCCTTGAGCTTCCTAACTTTTCAGCCAGCTTGCACACCTGCAGGAGAAAATGGATCTTTTGTGCAAAGCTGGTCACAACTGACAAAAGGGGGGTTTGTAAGAAAAGGTTACAAAACCAAATAGAAACATATAGCTGCGCTAGTACCAATTTATCGTATTTTCAGTAATGGGCAGATGAAGTACCACTGAGATAGGAAAAATGTACTATCTGTCATTTTTCTTCTACTCTGCTATCAAGTGATTTATTCTTAATGTTAATGAGATATGTTTTCACTGTGATTGCAACTTCTTGGTTAAGATATTTCAGGCAATTAGAGGGCATGTTGCTAAGTGTTACTGCGAGGAGTGTGATGCTCTTAAGAGATTAATGTATTTCAGAACATAATCTCCATTTTGAGGTTACATATTTGTTGGTTCTTTTTCCTGTAAGAAATGTGGGGCAGCAGACAACAAGGAGATGTTTGTCTTGATTTGATAAAAATGAGCCTCCAAAATACATCCTTGCTACTCTTGGAAATTTCCTGGTCATCTACTCAAGATCCAAATTGGGATCTGTGCAACAGAAAACTTTACGTATTCTTGAGACAATCTTCATCAGAAAAGGTAGTTGGCTGCATAGTGTAGAGTATGGAATCAACTTCAAGACTTTAATGTCATATTAATTGCTCTGAAGGTCCTGCTTCTGCAATTGCCCTCACATCTCTGCTCTTTATGTCATTACAAATGCTTTCTTGGCTCGGATCTAACAGAGAAAAAACAATCCCTTTTCCTCTCCAGAGGAGGACAGATCAGATGTTCCTCATCTTTCAGTTCTCTTAAGAGCTGAGCATCGTGAATGGTGTGTTGGGGAGTTTATGGAAGTCATTCATAATAAAGCACTAACTACCATTGGCAGCAATTATGGAGTGTGCTTTTGTGGATGACTTGCCCAACTTTTTTGTATGTTGGCTTGGTGACAATGGAGTTTGGGGTTTCCAGCTGTAAGATGAAGCATCTTTAACACAAAAATAAAACCTGTTTCTTATGATTATTTATTGCTTATCATGGTTAGTAGTCATTTTAGAGTAAATGACTTTCAAAGTTACAGAATTTTTGAGTGTTTTTGGATGGTGATGATGGGTTTTAACCCATCCTAACCTGTGACACAAAGATGAAGCTATACAATAGGCCATAGAGTATGCGTAAATGCAGTTTTCAAAGCTGCAGAGGCTCACTGAATCATTGAGTCCTGTACCCTGTTACAGGAGCAATCACATCATAATCCCATAATAATCTGTTTTGTTGGTGGCAACTGTGTTGCTCAAATATGTATGGAAATTACTAATTCATACTGCCAAGCCGTCACACTCTGTATGATTTTCCTCTTGTAAGACATAATTGTTTTCCCACTCAGAACCCTTAGGTATACCAGAAAAAGATTTCTGCCAAAACCAGAAAGGGGTTTCCTGTTTTGATGACCTTGATGCCAGTAGAAAAGCAGGAATATCCCCAGTAGAAGTTGTTGTTGTTATTATTCCTATTACTATTAATAATAATATTATTAATATTAATATTTTTCCAACTCACCTATGCAAGTAGACTCTGGTGGATAACATCAGTTCAGAAGGATGCCAGTTAAAAAGGAAAGGTCAGGACTCCTTCATAGCATAGTTGATTTTTGTTCTGGAATCTGAAACATTATTTTTGAACACGTAGCATAGGGTCTTTCTGCAGCTTTCAAATCTTTCAGTTTGTACATAACCACTTTTTAACTCTTTTCCTTAACATAGTTCATAACCTGTAGAAAATATTATATTGCATTATATTATAATGCAAAGGTTTTGTTTGAAGGAATATGTGAGAATTCATTTGTTGTTTGGAAAGATAGGAGCCAAAGTCTTCTGGAAGTTGTGTTTTATTTTGTTCGTGAAGAGCATCATAAAGCTGAAAATATATGAGATCAATTTCCGACTTTTGAAGTATTCAGTTCATTTTGATAGTTTCTTGTAGTAAGACTGGCAGAGCCCACAGGCATTTTATTTAATTTTTAAAACTATTTTTTCTAAACAAATTTGAAAGTGATATTTTAGATATATATAATTGCATGGGCTTACTAGCAGAAACTGTAAATGAGTTTAGAAACTTGACCGTTTGGAACTTTCCAAAGACTTGACAGTTTCCATTTAAGTAAATTTTTATCAGGAGCTCTGTCTTCAGAAGAGATAGACTATAACAGATCATTCAAGGTAAGACATGAAATCAGTGTTTCACAAAGCTCAAGTTTATGTTCCCACATTCTTTCATTTCCATTTCCCTTTCCCCTCATTCCTTGTGTTACCTTGCCATGGCTAAGTAGTGGTATAGCTCTCTCTTTGCCCTGTGCAACATAGTTAGATTTTCATCCTGCAAAGATTTACACGCAGTATGTCTTCTTGGTGTCACCATTAGTGCTAAGTATGTCTGTATGCCAACAGGATGAGGTTTAGTTGACGTTCAGTCTGGAAAGCTGGAGAGAAAGACGTGGTAGGAAATCTAGAGATACCAATATTTCTCCCCTTTTCTCTCAGGTCTTTCTGATTCTTCTAAAATTCCAGAGACATTGCTTAAATCTCATCTTAACTCACTGCACAAGCTTTTGTGAAGCATAAGGGACAAAAAAAGAGGAAAAAAAAAAGTGATAGAATTGTACATACTTAAAAGACAATAATTCTGAAGTGTGTGGCTGGTTATAGATTAATTTACCTTGGACTCATCTTCAGATTAGAAGTTGAGATGGAAAGTTACATAATTGAGGCATGATTTACTGGGGTTTTTTTAATGGCTCCCCAACTTTACCATACCAACCACAGTGGGAAGCCTGGGACAGCACTACTTTGCCAGATGGCATCCCTGGTTTTGTGAGTTGGCCCCAGTTAAGATTCCGGATCAGTTCAGTGATGGATTTCTTGCTGGGAGTTACCAAGGAGTAAACTTAGTTAATTCATTCCCAACAGTTTATGGTTGCTTTTATACTAAAAAAAAAGGAATATTGAATAACATAATAATCATGATGTTGAGTGTATATATATTATGTTTTGGGACATGCAATATGTAAATCAGCCAGGAAAAAACCCAACAGCTTGAAAGTGGTGTTAAGTTTTGTCATTATTTCTGTATTAATATTTAGTGTGCTGTGGCTAGCCTGTCTTACCGCTGTGTTTTCTTTTTTTTTTTTTTTCAGTTTTATTTCATTTGTCTAGAAAGCGGGTTATTGTTCCATAACAAGTAATGTGCTTTGGCTGCTCACTCAGTGCAAGCTCTGTTTGGATTTGACTCTGAGAAGGGCTGACCATTTTCAGTACACATTTACGAGAATGAGCCTCTGTTGTATCACATGCAATTACAGCAGGTATTAACGTGAGGTCACTGAGAGAAGTGTTTGACTCAAGAGAAGCGAAAGATAAGCATCTAAGAGACAAAGATCAAGGTGCAGACAAATGAAAAATGAGTAACAGAAGTATAAATTAGGGAAGACTGATAGGAAAAAAGTTATGTTTGTTTACAGAGTATTTCTACATATTCTTTGGGTGGTTCAGTGACTCACGGACTGCCTCCTGTCTGCGTAGTAAACTAACAGTTCAAGAAATCTCCCTCAATGTTCCCAACATACTTTAAAAATGTGAGTTGTCTTTCTGAGCCTTGGGGTGTACTTTAGAGGGGGTTTTGTTTGCCTTTTTTGTCAAAATTAAATGCAGGCCATGCTGTTGGTGATGTAAAGGTGAAAGGGTGAAAGAAGTTGTATAAGTTACCAGCAGAGCCAGTTGTTTGCTGCCCCCATCAGAAGTACAGTAGATACATCTGCTTGTCCCCTGTAGAGTATTTACCTTTTGATGTCTCTAGAAGAGGATCCTCCTCACAGCGTGAGAGGCAAGCTATGGTTTTGATTTCTTTGACTGTGTAGTACTTCAGAATGGAAGAAGTGATTTTAGCATACTGCTTAGCATCAATCTAATCTTCCCTATCACACTCTCAGATTTGCTGTTGCAACAAGCTTAATTGTCAAGGTAACATAAGGAACTGATTCACTATTTAATTTCCTGTGATGAACTGTACAGTTGTGTGGTTTTTGTTGTTTTCTTTCTTGACAGCAACATCTTTTGATTTTTAGTGGCCTCTGCTGGCCACTTCATGGCAAAAGTTTTACTCATGGAAAATTCACTTCTGGACTGCTTCTGAAGTGTTTTCATTTCAGCAGTTACGATCATACTCCTGTATTTTATTTTATTTGTATGATGTCAAACTGCACCTGTAGCTGTGAACATAAAGCGTTTTTCATTAACAGAAGTTTGTTTATCAAAATTTCTCAGGAGCCCTGAGACACTGCGGTCAGAAGGTTCCTACTCCGCAGGAGGAAGACATTCTTCCACAGACTCCAACAAAGCTTCAAGCGGAGATGTCTCCCCTTACGACAACAACTCCCCGGTACTGTCTGAGCGTTCGCTGATGGCAATGCAAGAAGAAGTTGCCCGCAGCCCAGATAAGCTGTACAAGGTACCTGAACAGTACACGCTGGTTGGGCATTTGCAGCCTAAGACAAAGGAGAATTCTTCTGCATCACAGGCTGGAAAAGGTAGAGTACATCGTGCTTGTGTTCTTCCTTCTCAGTGACCGATGGGGGTTTCTGAAAGAATTGAAAAGTGTCTGCTCTAGTTTATCATCTACCAGGAGTTGAGGAGCAATAGTGTACATAAGAAGAAATGACTGACCAACATCCTTTTTTTCTGTTGAGCCCGAAGGGTCTTTGCTCAGTCCTCCTCATTAGCTCAGCCATCTGTCAGGGGTGTTCTTGGTATTGCATTTCTCAAAACTTGGAGCTATTATTTAGGAAAATAGGACTATGTATGTCCTGCTTTTCAGCCTGTCTGTGACAGCATGGCAAAGATTTCTAGTCTTGCTCTGTAGGACTAATACCTGCAAGGCTATGGTCCAGGCTTTGGAAAAATCTGAGACTTTAAGGCATCAAGCTACAAATTTTCTCCAATTGAAAAGAATGCTTTCCTCGCTGGAGAACACAGCTGAACTGCACAGGTTTACATCTGCTACCAATTACATGCCTAGTAATACTAGTGCAGGGATCCATAATTTCCATAGCTATCTAGGGAGTGCACACCTGAATGATTTCTTCTGTAAAGAACTGTGGTTTAAGCTGATAGCTCACCAGCACTTCAAGATGCATTTCATTTAAAAATATTAAAAAAAAAAAAATTACGTTCATGAAATGCGTATTTGGTGAGCCACACTCTAAGGACTTGCAGTGCTTGGGGATGCAGATAACTGTTTGGTGGTATTTTTAAAACCATTTTATTTTAGAGGCACTGGTGAGGCACTTAATTCCCCTTGGAATTAATGGGATTTAGACTATTATCTCAATTATATGTTTTATGAATGCCAATGGGCATTTATTTTCTGTATTCATCATCTAAATCTCTGAATAGGTTTCAAAATTTGGTCAGATTTCCAGTAAGTTATAAACAGGAAATTACATGAAGTTTTTATCGTATTAACCATCTTTTGGATTTCAATATGCATCACAATGATACTGGACCATGACGAATTAGGAAATTCCTTTACTGGCAGATGGAATCAGAAAAAGGCATGGAGCAGTTATAATCCAGCACGACGCCTGATGTGCGCATTTCATTAAATCTCTATTGTCTGACAGCACTTCCTTGTAAGAACCAAGTGATGCTGCAGGTTGATAGTGTGTGCCTTACAGTGACCCCTGGGGCTGGGGCTGCCTGAGGGAGCTTTGCCATTCTTCCCAGTAAAAAGCACATGAACTACCTTCTTTGACCAAATCTTCCTGTTCTCCTGCAAATTCTCCCACTGACTTCAGTAAGGCTTAAGGGAAATTCTTCTCTCTCAGCAAGCTCAGGCATCCTGCCCGTGCAGAGCTCCGTGAATTCATTACAGGATCTGAGCCTGAAACAGCAAGTAACTGTGAACAACACATTTGACGTCTGTTAGTGTTAAGTGCATGGTAAGCCAGATACTAGCGTATGTTAACGACTCTGATACCTTACATCAAGTTTTACGTCCTCTTAACTTACTGTTCCATTTGAATGCTTTTAAATAATTGCTTATTCATTAAGGATCGATTCATCATCATCTTCCTCTTCTTACTGCTATTTAGATGTTTCTGAAGATCATTTTGATATCTGGGGCACCTGGCATTCGACGCTGAAAACTGGCTGCAAAGATCCAGCAATTACAGGTCAGTTATTTCTCAGAAGTTTTAAGCCCAAATCTAGAAGAGACACAGCCATTTCCTGGGTTTGAGAAATCTCAGTGAAACCAGTAGGAGAACTCGCATTGTCCAGAGTTGGACTTTTAAAAGGTTGCTGTTCAGTGAAAGAAGCACAGCGGTTATAGAAATGCAGCGACATTTCACACTGTCACGAGATCATTTAAAAAGTAATTTTAAAATTGCTTAAAAAAATAGTTTTATATTCTTCTAAAAGTCATTGGAAGGTGGGTGCCCAGTGGGGATTTGAGAGCGGCCGCCGCAGTGGCACTAGCACAGGCTGTGAGGTTGGAACTGTGGCTGCTGGCACTGCTGCTGGCCAGTGTGGTCCCGACAAGTCCCTGGCCTGTCCTGGCTTTGTTTTTCTCCCATCTGCACCCACCTCACAGAGGAACTGTGAGACTAAAACACACCCCTGCTTCTCAAGCATTTGAAGGACGTTAAGTGCTGCAAGGCTTTATGTCAGAGCAAAGTGTTAGAGACACCGGTAATATATGAGACGTGGTTCAGATAGATGTAGGGCTGCTGCTCTGTGTCCCCAGGTCCAGCCGGTGGTGAGGCTGTTCCACCTTCAGTCGTGTAGCCTGATGAAAAAAGTCCCCATCCCTCTTCTACAGAGCGATGCAGGGGAAGAGCAGTAACTTGTTAAACACCGCATAAACAGTTACACAGACTGATGTTGTCTTTCCGACTCTGGCCCCCAGGTTCTTACGGGAACATTTACGAAAGCAGCTTGCTGCGACCTGGACAGTGCTCTCTTTCCCAGGGGAACCTCGCCACGTATTCTCCTCGGTGGCAGGGCAGCTCCTCTGAATTGGACAACAGCAGGCAGGTCATGCGAAGGAGCCAGACGACTGCTGCCATTGCCGAGTGTCAGCTCCATCCCACGGTGTCTCGGGTGTGCAGTAACCCACAAATGGAAGTTGGCAGCAGGAGTTCAGACCTGTCGCACTCAAAGTCGGAGCGGCACTTGACTTTAAGCAGTGTGGAGGACCTCAGTGAGCACGACTCGGATGCGGGTTGTTCACAAAGCATGGCCAAGCCCTCTTACAGAAAAGAGAGGCCACCGCCCCCCTACCCAGGCCCAGCAAAAACAAGCTCTGCGTTGTCACAGCGATCGAGCGTTTCTTCAACATTGCACTCTTTGTGGAGACTTCAACGCCAAGAAAAAAGTTCAGGGACCAGAGCAGCTGGAGGACCGACAGCCAAAGGCCCTGACCAGGCCACCTCCAGGCAGGAGCGGCCGGCCTCACACAGCCGAGTGGGTCACACCTATTCCACAGCACCTCACAGTCAGAACAGTAAAAATGTTTCAGAGGTGGACTGGCATGATTGGCAAAGGGAGAGGTGGCAAATTTGGGAGCTTTTATCAGCTGATAACCCTGACGCCCTCCCAGAAACCCTTGTATGATCAGACTCTGCAGGACTGCCGCTCATACCTGTGCCTCCCACTCATAGGAAAACAACAGTGACGTTGGAAAACGGGGAGGGCTTCTTTGTTTTATACCAGCTGAATTGCATATACTGTTTTTTAAACTTTGTTCACTTTAATTTCTTAACAGCACTGTCAAGCAGTCCATTTACAAATATAGTATGTTCCTGTTTTTCAGCAAGCTTCTGAGGAAAAAACAAGATAAAAATGTTAGTCTAATAACTCTTTATGCGTACGCTGTGTATAAGATAAACTGTTGCTTTGATGTTGCTAAAAATGTATTTATATATCTGCAGTTTTGATGATTGTATATTCTGTAATGGGTATTGTATGATAATCATATATTATGTTTTCATATACAGATGTCAATCAATCATGACTGCCTTTTTTAAAATCACTGCACTTACATTACCGTGATATACATTGGAATTCTATAGAAAGTGCACAAGCTGGTTTCTGTGCTTATATAAAAAAAAAATGTTGAAGGGGGAAGTTGTCCTTCTTTTCACTGCCTATTGAAAAACACTAAAATAGAGTGGAACATGAAAAGCCATATATTTTATAAGGGTAGTAGTGAGCTTAGAGGGGAAAATACCAAGTATTTTTTTCTTATAAATATATTTGCAAACAAAATTAAAATTTGATACAAGATTGTAAGAATATTTTTTTTAGATTCTGGTAGGAAGCAGCTCAGAGAATCAACCAAGGGCAAGGCCATGCCTAAACCAACTAAGGATGTAGTGCGAAGGTCAGCCCTCCCATTCTAGAGGAAAACCAATGTTATGTATACAGGATATAATATATATATTTATAAATGTATGATTTTATGTATTGTTCTAAAACAATAAACTGGAATCCAAATTTTAGAAAAACAAACCCAATAAATTTAGGAGTGTAACGACGGAGAAAGAATATGGCTTTTCCTTTGAAAGAACAAAGCTTCAGCATTAAGAAAGTTAGACAAAGCGAAAAGAAAAATGAAGCGATAAGAAAAATGCAGACAGACATACAAAAGGGAGTCACACAGCGTTTCAAAAATTAACATGACGTTTGGAGAAGTTCACAGCTGCATTTCTACACATATTGTGCCAAAGTCTGGGTCAACAGTACTTCTTCAATAACTGTATGTTGCATTGTTAAATGTTGCTGTTTTATACACGTTCTGGTGTTTTTAAATTGCAAAATTGTGTATGGCCAGCAGGTGGCAATGTACTTCAATATTCTAGAGAAAATTCTTTTTATCACTTGATAAGGGAAAGTGTATCATATCAGAAGAATTTTATAAAACATATTAGTCTTAATTTTAATGAAGTTGAAGACTTACTCAGTGATGTTGTCTTTAAGTTCTATCTTGTGCCACAATGATGGAATAAACAGCTAAGCAAAATAATGAGCATATTTTTTGCTCCGTTTTTTCCAAGTAAGGTTTATGTAAAAATTGATGTGTTTTTATTGTATTCTTGAGCATCTCTGTCAAAAACATCTAAAAGGCTTAGGAGCTTGTGGACCACTTTCACATGTGACTTAAACTTACAAGATCCAAGGTTTTACTTGAGATTTAGGCTTAAAACTCATCACATAAAGAGCCTGCCCATCATATCTCCATTTTCCTAAGTGGACTTGTAAGATGAAAGCACCAACCCAAGTAGACAGGGGCAGAATTTGGCAGGCTGGCCAGCTCTTTTTACAAATACTGTGTTCAGAATAAGTCTCAGCTCTCTTCTTCTGCTGGTTGTAAGGATTTTCCAAACACAAAGCTTGATACCACGCTTGACAGGAAAAAGATTCTTACATGTAGCTTGTTGCAGCCGCTCTGTGTCAATTTACTACCAAAAAAACCCTCGCCAAATTCAAAAGACAGTGGAATATAAGCAAGGACAAAAAAGGGCTCCCAGAAGCAATCTTCACCATTTGATCTTGTCTCAGTGTTATCCCAGGCTCGATGCAGATTTGCTACAGGGAATTAAAGCTCGCTAATAGTCCGCAAAACCAGGCGTAGTGTAAATCCTGCTGCAGAAGATCCTCTGTTCACTCGACATTCGTCTCTTCATTTTAAATGCCTTTCTAAATAGAGAAGCACCTGCACATTGTTAACATTTTCAGTGAAGGATGGCTAATGATTGCTCAGCCTCATAAAGAGCTTGCTTTTTGCCAGGACCTCTGTCTCTCTATATGCGTATGTTACCATCTACACGGAGTTGATGCGAAAACAGAGAAGAAAAAACGAGACCACTGCTGGAGGACAACCTTGTCTGCACACATTTCGATATGTAATTGCTTGGAAGAAAACAGATGTAGAACAAATTCTGATGAATTAAAAATAGCACTTTCCAAGATGACATAATTTCTGTCTGTTACTTTCATTTGAACAGGACAGAGCAAAATTACCACAAGCAGGTTAAGGATGTAGTATTTTTAGTTGTACCTCTTGCATACATATCTAAGATCCAGCACTTCCCTGTTCTCACAGTGAGGTTGTTCTGTAAAGTTACTCAGATTATGCTGTTAAGATTATTCCTCCTTCTGTAACATAGGAGGAAGAGGCAGATGTCTGAAGCAGCAGTCCTAAGTACAGAGTAAAGTTTGGAGCTTACATGGTCGATGTAAGGCCCTCTTTCCCTGAGCAGGTCCAGAAGCTGCTGGGGTATTTGAGTCTGAAATAAGATTTTTGCAGCCAAGCCACGGTGTAGGAAGGGGGGACTGGGGAAGACCTCACTAGTTTCTGGCAAAAGGCTGCCGTGACGTGTAAATACACACCAACGTCCTGAAGACAAAATAGGTTGGAATGAAGTGTTCGCAATGGACCCGAGCAAAGCCCATGGTTTAAATTCACTTTACTTACTTATTTATTTATTTGGAAAAAGTCAGTCAAACTAGAAAAGCATTTATTGACTGGTTTTAGGACAAAGAAGGCCCACAGTCTGATGGAAGAGTCTCCCTCCAATTCAGAGCTCCGATGATTGAGTGCAAAATCTGGACTTATTTTGACTATTTAGGCGCTGGTTTTCTCCAGCCGCGAGCTTGGCAGGAGGGGAGCTGGGTGTCCGTGCGTGCCTCCGCGCCTGCCGTGCTGTTGCAGAGCTAGAAGGCTTCCCCTTGCCTCTCCCAGCCTGCCCGGGAGAGGGGGCCGGGGCTCGGTGGTGGTGCTGCCTGCTGGTCCCGGGACCTGCCGCCTCCCCGGCCCCGCTCCCGCCTGGCCCTGGCTGCCGCAGCCCCTTCCCCCTGCCCGGCCTGCGCCCTGCCGGAGAGAAAGCCAAGGTGGCGGGAGGGCAAAGCCATCCACCAGGTGAACTGAGAGCGTGGGCCCTTGGTTTTGGGGTTGACCTGGGGTTGGCGAGGCCGCGGGCACTCTGCTGAGGTGTTGGACCCTTGTCTTTCCAGGCTGAAATCGGAGACATCATTTCTTTTGATGTCTTTTTTTCTATTTCACAAGAAAGGTAGCCACACAGGCTTCTTTCTAGCTTCACGTTAGCTGGTAGATCTGTGGGGGCTATTCCGTTTCATACCTCTGCAACGTTTTTCTGCCCACGACGCCTGCTCTTGTGCAGCCGTATGTTCCTCTGACAGGGAAGGTCCGTGGCGTGGGGCTATCCCAACCTTTTCGCTGTTTCCCTTAGGAGCAGGATTCCTGTCGTAGCAAAAGGGCCTCTGCTTCAGTGAAGAGCATGGTGGAGAAGGTCTCCTCTGGAGGTCCCAAGGCCCCAGGGCAAACTCCTGCACTTCAGTTGCCTGCCATCACGTCCTATCCCACCACGCTGGCTCATGCCTAGGACTGAAAGAAACCTCTCTTTCCCCGATGGTCTGCATGACCTCCTCTCGGGGGTGTCTCCCAGCTGGGAGGAAGGGTGTGCTGCGCTCGCCGGTGAGCCCCGGGGGGGCAGATGTGGGTGCCCCAGGGACGGGGTGCCTGCGGGTTGCCAGCGGGGCAGGGGCTGCTCTTCGAACTTCTGTAGGAGAAGTAAAAAAATGGGAGGAATCGGTGCAGCTCTAGATACAAGCCAACTGGTGGGGGGGATCCTCTGAGCCAAGGGAAAAAAGGAAAAGCTCGGACTTTAAAATATTACTTTGAAAAGTACTGCTGCTGCTATCTTTTAAACCAAGATGTGGTTACACTGTTGACTTGCCCATTCCAAGACCATGCTTTACTGCTAAGGGGTAAGTTCCACCTTCTCCCTCTTTTCCAGCCTCCTATCCCATCCCTTACACCAGCTCTTGGAGCAGTGGGAGGAATCCCAGTGCTTGCTGCTCTGCCTGAAACTTGCCCTGTACAAGGAACACATAAAATTCAGGTAGCTCCGTGGCTTTTGCAGGTGGTAGGCACGGGGGAGGAGAAGGGACGGGGTCAGAGATGGGGGAAAGGGGGAGGAGGGTGGGACCGGCCACCCCTTCTGGCAGCAGCCTCCAGTTAGCCCTGTTAAAGCTACTCATGCAGGGCTTGCTGCTTCAAGGTCTAGGCAATAGCCTGGCCAACCACTGGAGCGTGGCTCTGGACTACAAACCTAAGCCAATCCAGCTGCGGCTTGGGTGCTTGAAATGTCTCAAGTGCTCTGCTGTCTACGTCGGGAGCCGAGGCTGTTGCCATGGCACAGCTTAATGCCGCTCAGGACGTCTCTGCTCTTGAAATGATGTGGTTCAATGGGCTGGAATTTGTGGTTGTATGGTCTGGGGGGGGTTCTTCTAGTTTTGTTACCGATTTCACAGGCATTGGCCGAGGCCAAAAACCTCAATTCCAGCCTTTCTGGAGCACCATCTTGTTCTGTGGCGCTGGTCTGGCAGAGGGTCAGGGACTTCTTTCTCCTCTGGGAAACGCACGGGATGTCTGAGCCTCACCTTGCTCCCTCTCCCTCCCTCTCCCTTTCCCTTCTCTTTGAATTCATTTCCAAAAAAAGGGAAGAGTAGCTCCAGTATGCAATGCTGTAACCTCTCAGAACTGCAAAGCAGTGGAAATGGTTCTCAGTCGTATTAAAGAGTATCTTGACATCCGTAAGCCCTTTTACGACATCACTGAGAATAGCGAGCTACTGCTGTGCTACAGTCCCTTTAGGGGAAGGCATCTCGCCGTCCAGACAGTGCTGCAGAGACCGCAGAGCTATTCAAGGCATGTAGACACCCAGAGTGCTGGGTCATAAAATGCACCATCTCTGAGAACAGCATTCATCTAATTTTTCTGAAGTTTAAAGCATCCCCAAAGGCGGTATCTGCATCTGGAAAAGTCCCTCACAAGTTCCCTTTTTATTCAGTGGAGAGAGACAGGTATTTCTGTGCCACCATCCATATAGCCTACTTGAGTCTTTTTTGAAGGATGGTCCCCTTCGAAGGGCTGGTCACTAGAGGAGCCTGTTTCTTTCCACTGCCTACATAAAGGAAGCCTAAATAAGTTGCTCAAATAGAGAGCTTTCTATGGTAGCCCTCCAAGTTTGGCTGAATGAATCCCACCCTGAGGGTCTGGTAAAATAGAAAATGGGTGGCGATCCCAGCAACAGTGAGCAGGAGCATTTAATAACGCCATTGCTTAATGCCAACAAATTATTACAGCCTAGGGAAAGCAAAGCAAGACGTTCAGCACACCTTTCCAGCTCCTGGGAAAAGCAAAACTTACCCAGCGGTTTCAGTGTTGCTGTGCTGTTCCCTGGGCTCCCAGGCTTACCTGGGGCTGGTGCTGGCAGAGACAATGCTGCTCCTGGGGACCTGGGAAGGTGGCCGGCACAAGGAGAAGGCATGCTTAGCTCAGCTCTGCCAGGTGCTGTAAGAAATCCAGGCTTTTTGGAAAGTGAAGGAAAGGCACTGCCTGGTCTGGAATTGCACTTTTTTGGAGGGGTTGTTTTTTTTAAAAATGGGGTTTATTTATTGACTGAAAACTCTGTTTCCAGCTGATCTGAAAGTGTCCATGAACAGGACCAGGATTTAATTAATTTGTTCAGCCAATTAAAAAATTAATATAGGATTTATTAAAGCATAAACTGATTTGGGCATGGTAGAAATATGTGGAGGGGGATTTGTGCTGAATCCCAAGAAGCGCTGGCAAATGGAGGTGGGTAGATAAAATCTTCCTTGAGAAAGATGGGGGTTAATTGTCCTTCCTCTGCCGCTGAGTAAGCAAATGCCTTTGCCACTGGAGCTTTAGGGTCGCAGAGGGAGGGAAGAGGAGAGCTGTCTTTATCCATTTCCATCCAGAACATCCCCAGCATTTGGGAGGGGGTGAAGGAGCGTGTCAGAGCAGGCGAGAGCAGTATCTGCAGCTGGGTGGTTACCGCACTCTCTGGGTGAGGACTTGAGCCCCAGACTCTGGACCCTCTTCTAATGATTATTTAAATTTTTAAATAAAACAGAACAATTTTTTAACAATGTCTTTGTTAAACAAAGGGGACATAAGGGGATGCCTCAGATCACCACTTCCTTCTGCTGGGGCTCGCTCTTTCCCATTTCCCCATGTCCGCTTCCAAGCATAGCTATGAGCTTCAATAAAAAAATAATTTTAAAAGGGCTCGGAGAACAAAAGCATGCGCCTCAAAATCCGGGGTGGAAATAAAACTCAGAAAAAGATCAGAAGATATGTGTCCCTGTCCTACCAAACAAGGGTAGCAGCCAAGCAGCCCCTTCCCCTTCCCTGGGCACGTGTGCTGGGGTGCCGGGCGCTCCGGTGCCGGCAGCAGCGGAGCGCGAGCGCGGGTGGACGCGTGGCCACGCGGGCACTGGGCAAGGCGCCGAGGCCAGCCCCGGCTCCTCCGCCTGGCAGGCGAAGCTCCCCTTGCGGTCGGGGCACGGGGAATCCCCGCTGCTCTGGCTGGACAGGACCCTGTGAAGCTGAACCACCTCTGCCCAGAGCAGGCAGGCAGGCAGAGAGAGAAAGAAAGAGAGAAGGAGAGAAGGAGAGAAGGAGAGAAGGAGAGAAAGAGAGAAAGAGAGAAAGAGAGAAAGAGAGAAAGAGAGAAAGAGAGAAAGAGAGAAAGAAAGAAAGAAAGAAAGAAAGAAAGAAAGAAAGAAAGAAAGAAAGAAGAAAGAAAGAAAGAAAGAAAGAAAGAAAGAAAGAAAGAAAGAAAGAAAGAAAGAAAGAAAGAAAGAAAGAAAGAAAGAAAGAAAGAAAGAAAAAGAGAGAGAAAGAGAGAAGGAGAGAAAAAGAAAGAGAGAGAAAGAAAGAGAGAAAGAAAGAGAAAGAGAGAAAGAAGAGAAAGAAAGAAAGAAAGAAAGAAAGAAAGAAAGAAAAGAAAGAAAGAAAGAAAGAAAGAAAGAAAGAAAGAAAGAAAGAAAGAAAGAAAGAAAGAAAGAAAGAAAGAAAGAAAGAAAGAAAGAAAGAAAGAAAGAAAAAGAGAGAGAAAGAGAGAAGGAGAGAAAAAGAGAAAGAGAGAAAGAAAGAGAGAAAGAAAGAGAGAAAGAAAGAGAGAAAGAGAGAAAGAGAGAAAGAGAGAAAGAGAGAAAGAGAGAAAGAAAGAAAAGAAAGAAAGAAAGAAAGAAAGAAAAGAAAGAAAGAAAGAGAGAAAGAGAGAAAGAGAGAAAGAGAGAAAGAGAGAAAGAGAGAAAGAGGGAGAGAAAGAAAGACAGAGAGACAGAGAAAGAGAGAAAGAGAGAAAGAAAGAGAGAAAGAGAGAAAAAGAAAGAGAGAAAAAGAAAGAGAGAGAGAAAGAGAGAGAGAAAGAAAG